>NW_024081747.1:151298-575913 GCF_003009895.1 Hyaena hyaena
GGATCAAGAAGATGTGGTTTATCTATACCATGGAATACTACATGGCAATGAGAAACAATGAAATCTGGCCATGTGTAGCAACATGGATGGACCTTGAGGGTGTTATGCTGAGTGAAATAAGTCAAGCAGAGAAGGACAAATATCATATGTTTGCACGTATAGGAGGATTAGGAGGAACTTGATGGAGGACCATGGAGGAGAAGAAGGGGGGAAATGGTGGGGGAAAGGGAGAGAGGCAAACCATGAGAGACTCTTGAATGCTGACAAAAACTGATGTTTTTTTTTTTTTGGGGGGTAGGGGAGGGATGGGTATGGAGGAGGGCACTTGTGGGGACGAGCACGAGTGTTAAGTGGAAACTAATTTGACAATAAACTATTTGTAAAAAAAAATAAATTAAAAAAATTTAAAAAAAAGAAAGAAAAAAAAAAAAGAACACATAAAGGGTGCCTGGGTATCACAATCAAGCTTCTGGCTCTTTGTTTTGGCTCAGGTCATGATCTCAAGGTTGGTGAGTTGGAGCCCCACATCAGGTTCCATGCTGACAGCGGGCAGCCTGCTTGGGATTCTCTCTCTCCATCTCTCTGCCCACCCCCCTGTTCGGGCTCTCTCTCTCTCTCTCAAAATAACTAAAGTTAAAAAAAAATAATAAAATGAGCACATAGTGAAGATTTTAGTAACTCAAATTAAATGAGGAAACTGGTAAGAAGTTACAAATGCTTCCAAGGAGGATCCAAAGGACAGATATTTTTATAGATGTAGAATATTGAAAGGAATTTGCAAACATATGCAAAACTGACTTGTAATGCAGTTGGGAAAGGAAACAAATTGAACCTCCACATGACAGAATTTGTTTGCATACCTAAAGACACAAATTATTTTGCATTGTTATCTACAAATCACAAAGTTGCAAAATAGCTGAAAGGCAAAGAAAGTCACAGAATCCCTATAGGATCAGATAAACTGAAAGGGTGCATTATAAAGACTGCAATTTTCCACGGGAAACACTTTTATTTCAATGTCATGAATATTTCTTATAAATATTGAGCATATTTATTGCCTTTACACATTGACTAGTATTTTCAGCTTTATTAAGATGTAACTGACAAAATTATATATAGTTACCGTTTACAACATTATGTTTTGAGATATATATATACTTAGATATAGATATATAGTGAAATTATCTCTACAACCTATTTAACATATCCATCATCTCACTTAATTATCATTTTTCTTCCTGTCTCTGTCCCTCCTTTCTTTTCTTTCCTTTCCTCTTTTCCTCTTTCTTCATCCCTAGCTTGCTTGCTTTCCTTCCTGCCTGCCTGCTTTCTTTCTTTCTTTCTTTCTTTCTTTCTTTCTTTCTTTCTTTCTTTCTTTCTTTCTTTCTTTCTTTCTCTCTCTTCGTTCCTTCATTCCTTCATTCGTTTGTTCATTCGTTCACTCATTCTTTCCTTCCATTCCTTCTTTCTTCCATTCCTTCTTCCTTCCTTCCTTCCTTCCTTCCTTCCTTCCTTCCTTCCTTCCTTCCTTCCTTCCTTCCTTCCTTCCTTCCTCTCTCTCTCTCTCTCTCTCTCTCGTTCTTTCTTTCTTTCTTTTTTTCTATTCTTTCTTGTCAGAGGCTTAGGATTTGCCCTTTTAGTAAGTTTTAAACAGACAGCACATAGTTACCATGTGATACACTAGATGTCTAGAACTTACTCATTGTGTGTAACTGAAACATCTTATTTGTTTACAAACGGTCCCCCAGTTTCCTTTCTCCCAGATCCTGGCAAGCACCATTCTAAACACTGCTTCTATTGAGTGTGACTATTTTAGATTCCACATATAAGTGAGATCATGAAGTATTTGTCTTTCTGGGTCTGACTTGTTTCACTTAGCATAATGTCTTCTAGCATAATGCTGGGGCAATTGGCAGGATTTCTTCTTTTTTAAAAGCTAAATAATATTCCATCACACGCACGCACACACACACACACACACACACACCACTTTTTCTTTATTGGCATTTAAGTCATTTCCATATCTTGCCTACTGTGAGTAATGCTGTAATGAGCAAGAGAGTGGCACTTATCTCTTCAAATTACTAATTTTATTTCTTTGGAAATGTACCCAGAAATTAAATTGCTGGATTGTACAGTCGTCCTACTTTTTAGTGTTTTGAGGAACCTCCATATTATTTCCTATAATGGCTCCATGAATTTACATTTTCACCCACAGTGTAGGATTCCGTTTTCTCCACATTCTTGCCAATGTCAGTGATATCTCATTGTGGTTCAGATTTGCATTTCACTGATGATTAGTGACATTGTGTACCTTTTCACATATCTGTTGGCCATTTGTATGTATTCTTTTGAGAAATGTCTGTTCAGATCCTCTGCCCATTTTTTAATTGGATTGTTTTGTTTTGTTTGTTTGTTTTGCTGTTGAGCTGTATGAGTTCACTGTATATTTTACGTATAACCCCCCTACCAGGTACATGGTTTCTAAACATTTTCTCTCATTCAGTAGGTTGCCATTTCATTCCGTTGATTGTTTCC
This sequence comes from Hyaena hyaena, assembly GCF_003009895.1. NCBI lineage: Eukaryota > Metazoa > Chordata > Mammalia > Carnivora > Hyaenidae > Hyaena > Hyaena hyaena. The sequence continues at coordinate 153,837 of NW_024081747.1, forward strand.
TTTCTTTTTAGTTTAATACAATCACACTTGTTTTCTTTTTTCTTTTGCCTGCACTTTTGGTGTCATATTCAACAAATCATTGAAAAGACTAATATCAAGGATTTTTTTCCTGTTTTCTCCCAGTAGTTTTATGATTTCAGGTCTTACCTTTAAGTCTTTAATTGATTTTTTTGTTGATTTTTTGTATAGGGTGTGATACTTAGGGTATTCTTCTCGGACTCCCATAATAAATATACTGGTTTTGTTTGGTAGTTCTAGAAGTCCCTTGACCGATCTTCATTCTTTTTTTTTTTTCAGTTTTTTCTCCTTTTGCTTGATCTTTCTTCCACTTGATCTGGTCTGTAGCTTCTACTAAATTTTCAATTCAAGTATTGTATTCTTTAGCTCTATTATTTCTATTTGGTACTTTTAAAGTACTTTCTATCTCTTCTTGAAAATTCTCACTTTATTCATGCAATACTGTCCTGACCTCAGTGAGCATCTGCATAACTGTCATTTTGAATTTCTGTTGGATTAATTACATGTCTCTATTTCATTAGGGCCAGTTTCTGGAGAGTTGTCTTATTCTTTTATTTGGAACCTATGTCCTTATTTCTTCATTTTCCTGGTGTTTGTGCATGAGATAAAACAGTTACCTCCCTTTCCTCACAAATTGGCTTCAAACAGGAGAAAAACTTAACTACACAGCCTGGCCAGATATTTTGGTACCACTCAAACCTTTGTGTTTGTCTAAATGTCCAACATTGTTCTTAGTAGCCTCCAAGAACCTAGAGCAAGTCAAGTCCCATCAGTGCCCCAAGACAGGCAACACACAAGCCAATCCTTCAAGTTGCACCCAGAAAGCTTGAGATGCTAAGTATGTTGTAAAATCCTTGTCTTCTAGGGAGAATCTGGGAACTGGAGTTCAGTTCACCTGTTCAGTCTTCACTAAGCTGGGACAGAAACCACACTCTTTCAAACCATTGCTTTGTTCTCTGTAGCCCCCAGGGGCCTAATGAATCCTAAGCCTGTCAGTATTATAGGTAGTCAATTAGAAGCCGATCTATTTTTAAATTTCTTTTTCATTATTAACATTTATTCCATGACTTGGTCTTTTTTACTCTATATATTTTAAAATAATTGTGATCATGCTACGTAGGAACTGGTTATACCACCTTTTCAATTAACATTTTTGCTTGTGTCCCATTTTTTTAAGTTTCTTTATTTATTTTGAGACTGAGAGAGTGACTGAGGGAGTAGCGGAGAGAAAGGGGGAGAGAGGAAATCCCAAGCAGACTCTGAGCTGTCAGTGTGGAGCCCAATGTGGGACTTGAACCCACAAACCATGAGATTAAACCTGAGCCAAATCAAGAGTCAGACGCTTAACTGACTGAGCCATCCAGGTGCCCCTATGTTTCATATTTATAATGAATATTATACTTATATGATAATTATTGTGTTTACCCATGAAGATAAACATTTTTCATGTATCCATTTAAATGTGTCCTTTTTTTTGGCATTGTGAATTGTTTATTCTTTCTTTACTCATCTCTTCAAGGTCTTTTCGTTTTGTTTTGTTTTGTTTTTAATTTCAGGAGTAGAAATATAGGATTTCATTCATATGTGGAATTTAGATGAACATAGAGGAACGGAATGAAAAATAATGTAAAAACAGAGGGAGGGAAACCATAAGATACTCTTAAATACAGAGAGCAAACAGGGTTGCTGGTGGGGTGTTGGGTAGGGGGATGGGCTAAACGAGTGATGGGCATTAAGGAGGGCACTTGTTGGGATGAGCACTGGGTGTTATATATAAGTGAAGCTGGTCTTTGAAGTGCAACTAGAAAAGTTAGGGGACTAGATGTCTCTCCTTCCAGAGCAAAGATGGAGGCTTGGTTTATTGCTGGAGGGATTTGGAAGGAAAGAGTCTTGGGAAGTCCCTTTAAGCTCATGCAAAATTGTCACTTTGTTCTCTGTAATCTCGTGAATGTTGGCCCTGCCAGCTTCCAGAAATATGAGAGTTGTAAGCCAGAGCTTTGAGTAGCAGTTGGAAAAGTTAGGGCACTAAGTATATGGTGTAAACCCTTTGCTCCTCAGATAGGAACTGAGAATTAAGTGCTCTCTCCTAATTGTATGAAGCTATGTCAGGGGTGGGATTTATAGCAAGAGTGAATCTCAGCTTCTTCTAACAGTCAGTCAATGTGTGTAGTTTTTCACTTGCCCAGTATACCAGAGCCCCACGGCTAGCGTCTGAATTTCTTACTAAGGGAACTGATCTTTAGGTAGTTGTTAAATCAGTGGTCTGTGAGGAGAAGGGGTGTGTGAAGCTTTCTATTTCGGCATTGTTGATGTCCATACCTTAACTTGGTTTATGGTCATACTTTCATGTCCACATTTGACTGTTTTAAAACATATTCTCAAAATGAGAATAGAAATATTCCTTATAGTTTTTAAAAACTAAATAATTTAAAATCTGAATAATAATGAATAAAGGAGGCTTTTTTCCCTTTTTGTTCATAAAATATATATTGTCGTTTGATATTAGGAAAGGCCATACACACATATTAGGCAAAAATTATAAGATGAACACATATTCAGATCACATTAATATATGAAAAATGCAAAGTATATGAAAAGTATTATTTTATGCAAATATTCAGCAATTATGTGGCCACAGGGTATGGTTCTTAAAATTAGGAAAAGCCCTATCAGTCTTGAAGGCATCACTTCTGGGATGGTGCTTCTGAGGTTTTTTTTTTTTTTTTCCTCATACATGGTAAAACATTAACTTCTTAGATGAAGCTTAGACTCATTATGTTTCTCCACTTGGCTCTATTAATACTCTCACTTTACTATCCTGTGTAATAAAACAGCTGCTGTAAAACATAAGATAATATCTGAAGGAAATAAAAAGATATTTGAGATAAGGTTTTAGTTAGCTTTGCAAAATGGTATTCATCAGATATTTGTACTGTTATAAGCTCAGCTTTTCATTCTCTTTGGTTGATTTAATTATTTGGGATAAAATGTCAAGATAGTAAATAACTCCTTTATTTGAAATTTTTTTTCTTTTTTTCCCCCTTACAGTGCATTACTTCATATACCATTATCTCATCGTGGGGTCCAGAATGATGGCTGAAAACAGTGCATATTAACTTATGAAGAAGTATTTCTTCAGAATTGGAAAAGCACTATCAATTGAGATTATAGCTGGCTTTTAGAAAGTAGGAAAAAATATCAGTTTTTAAAAAGAGTTCTATGAGTTCCCAGAAAGCTAAGCATGTGTACCCTATAGTTTATAAACACAGAGCCCTAAAGCCATTTTACTGACTTGAATGACAATAAAATTTACTAGAGGCTGAATGTGACTGTTCATTCTTTTGCAAGATAAAAGAAACTGCTGTACCACCAATTAAAGAGATATGGGCCTCAGACTCAATAAACCTTGGACGATCTGAGTACCTGAAAAGATAAATACAAATACAAGTGGGAGCTGGATTAACTGAAGCAGAAAGTCTTGCTTGATAGTTTGGTTGAAAAAGAAATCCTTTAAAAGCAAGTAAGTGGGGAAACAGAAAGGGATTAGTAATAGCAACCAAAACAAAAAAAAACCCTTCAAAGAAAGCATAGTCATTTTCACCACAGGTCTCAGAAAACTACATCATTCTGAATTCCCCAATTATGCCCCCACGCTGCTCTTTGGTGAAGAAAAGTAGAAAAGCAATACCCTAGGTTTTATTGCTTCAAATGACCCAGCTCATCATGAGGTGATCTACCACTGTGTTAAATATGTGTTATATCTTGTCACAAACTGACCCTTCAGAGCACATTTAAAAGAGTTTCTAACGCTGTACTTCAAAACACATGTTCACTTGTACATATTAATGTATTCAGTTCAAATAAAAATATGCTGTTTGCAAGGGTTTTAGGAATGTTGTGCTCAATTAACACAGAGAAACACAAAAATGCATTTAAAAATAATTTCCCATCTGGGGCACCTGGGTGACTCAGTCAGTTAAGCATCCGACTTCGGCTTAAGTCATGGTCTCATGGTTCTTGAGTTCAAGCCCAGCTTGGGGCTCTGTGCTATGTCTTCCTCTCTCTGCTCCTTCCCCACTCATGCTCTGTCTCTCTCCCCTTCAAAAATAAATAAACAGTAAAAAAATAAAAAAATAAATAAATAATTTCCCACCTGACAAAAAAACAAATACATACCTGAAAATACTTAAGTAAGATTATAAAGTTTACATTTCATTTTATTATTTTTTAATTTCAAAATGTAAGATGTTTGCCTTATAAAAATGAGAACTGAATTGAATCTTGTTATGACCAGGGAAATGGATGACCCAGAAATGTGGCTACAACACAGTTAAATATTGCAAATGAATAGCCAGGATTGCTGGTAGGAAAATGATGCTGTACATTCAAAAGATCCTCTACTACTTTGTTGTAACTTTTAGTGAAAGTAATGTCTGTGACAATATGGTGATCATATTGTAATATAACAAGATTAGGGCAGCTGGGCTTTTTAACTGTCAAGAATTCTTCGATTGTTATTTATATTTAGTTTCTATCATAAATGATACCTGGAACACTCCCTTGTTGTTTTATTATATCTTTGCATCCATCAGGATATATAGATCTCTGTAGTTGAGGAATTCCACCAATCTCACTTGTGCTCTGTCTCTCTCTCAAAAATTAATATTTTTTTAAATAATACAAGTGAACTCAGTGCACTGAAAAGAACAGGATCTATTTTAGTAATATGAGGAAGAAATCCACAGATAGATGTGTATATTAATTCAATCATATAATTTGTCATTTTATTTTATTATTTTTATTTTTTAATGTTTTATTTAATTTTGAGAGAGAGAGAGAGAGAGAGAGAAAGCATGAGCAGGGGAGGGTCAGAGGGAGAGGGAGATACAGAATCCGAAGCAGGCTCCAGGCTCTGAGCTAGCTGTCAGCACAGAGCCCGTCACAGGCTTGAACCCACAAACCGCGAGATCATGACCTGAGCCGAAGTCAGAAGCTTAACCGACTGAGCCACCCAGGAACCCCTATAATTTGTCATTTAAAAAAATTGTTTGAAAATTGATCACATTGCAAGGTCCTTTTAAAAAGAGTTTTTATATAATTTCTATTTCTTGTTGAAATTTCCTATTTTTTTCATTCATTCATTCATTGCAAGCACACTTTTCTTCACCTCATGAACATTGTTATAATAGTTGCTTAAAAATCCTTGTTTGCTAATTCCAACATCTGGCTCATCTGGAGGTAGGCCTACACTGATTTTTTTCTTTTGAAAAATAGGTTACATTTTTCTGAGTCTTTGTTTGTAGAACAAAATACAATGTGATGTATTGTGTCCTATTCATTGTGATCTTACACTATGGAGACGCTATCTAAGAACTCTTGTTATTTTCCTCTGCATAGTGCTGATTTTTGTGGTGGTTATTGTGTTAGCAAGCTGCAAAGTCCTTGTGTGGAAGCTCAAATCTCAGTTCAATTCTTTATTTCCTGAAGGTTTACTCTTTGCTATCTATCCCACAGGCGGGGTTCAAGGGTCAGCAGGGATATAGACAAAGTTTATACACAGAATTGGATTCTTCCCACAGTTGCAGGAGACTGTGAGTCCTTCAAACTGTTTTCCAAGTCTTCCAGGCAAGAAGAATGGGTTTTTGCACTAATGGTCATAGTAAAACAAGCTTCATTGTCAAAAAGTAACTTATGAGACCTGACATAACAGTGCTAACAAATCTATAGTTTAATACAGGACCAGGCAACACCATTATTAAAAAAAAAAAAAAAAAAAAAGCTTGATAGCAAAGGATTCAAACTCTGGAGAGGTCTGGTGGGAGCTCAAACCATTCTCTCTCTATAAGAACACAAATTCTCTGTGATATCAAGACCCACCAACATGTGTATAAAAGTCTTCAGAAGAAGAGGGCACAAACTGGAGTCTCAGTTGGGGTTTTTATACCTGCCGGTCACATAGGCATATTGTAGTGTAATAGCAAGGCATTTGTTATCAGGAGCAATCACAATCACACATATACACACGCAACACAATCTAATCAGATACAGTAATGATATATTTAATTTTATCCCATAACCATAGGATAGAAAATAAAAAAGATAAACATATCAAATTATAGACCATGTTTTATAGGGTTTTACATTATCAAAATGAAATATTTTGCAAATATATCTTAGAGATCAATTTGTCCATGTTCTTTGAATATTGACATATTTTAATGCACAGTAAAAATACAGTGAAAGTATATTTTTAAAAAAGAAATCAACAGCTACTATTCTAAAATACAGTCTTTCTATATGTTGATTAATAAAAAGGCATTTTATGGAAAGTCACAGTAGTGTTATTGATATAGTTAGCATAGTTTCATAAATATTGCACACTTACAATCATTCATTCTAATATCTCATTGATCAAAACAAACAAGTCAAAGACCAATACCACAAATTAATGGTAAAGAATAAAAAACAAAAGAAAACTATATAATTATTTTTCTGCATTTGAATTCACAGGGCATGATTTTCCTATAAAATGGTTAGTAGCCATTTTTCATCAAGTGAGTATAGTTTTATGATCAATTATTTGCCATCATAATTCTTTTTATTAAATTATATTTATATCTATGTCTCAGTAAACATACCATGTGCAATAACAGTGGCAGATAAATAGGGTTCAATTGTTTAAAAATTCTCACAGAACCCAAAATGATGGTGCTTCCGTATCTACTGTTATTTGAAAGAAAATAATACAATACAACAATGGCAGTAAAATAAGGATATGTAGCATAGCCATGTGGTCTTACAGTGAAGGGACCAGAGAGGTCAGAGGCAGGATTCTGTTCTCCTCAATCTGGAAGGGCTGTGGCAGAAAGCACTTTCTTCTATAAAGAACCACCAACCTGTGCATAGAACTTCAGAACCAGGGAGCCCAGCATGGAGGCTCAGCTGGGTTCCTTTATGTTTTGCTGTTTTACACATAAATCTGCTACAAAGCAGCTTCAAGGACAGAGTCTCTGGGGTAGGGGTGGAGGGCAGCTCAAGGAGACTACATGAAAATAAAGTATCACTGTTATTAATATAATGGTAAAAAATGATTGGGAACTATCCCTAAATGAATAACTCACCTATGTTGGCCCATTCTTCGAAGTTTCAAAGTCCTTCCAGAATCTTCCTGCTTTTTCACTTTCCAGGGTTTCTGGGCAGTTGTATTTTGTGCAGAGTTTACAGTTGTTACCTGAGGAAAGGTCAGCTTGCTCAGATCTCAGTCAAATGCAAGCAGAACTCCTTATTCAAACTAACATATCAGCGAGCAGTAATACATGGAATAGAACATTGATTCTGATAACCCACAGCACTAATTTTTTCAGATGCTATTTTCTAACATTGTTTATTGATTACTATAGTGCATATTTTAGCTTTCTACATTGATAAGGAGAATGTTTTATTTTTTTCATTAAGAAGAACATTTTTAAAAATTAGTCTCCAACCATATCATATTTCAATCTAGTTAACTTTCCTACTTATTTAAGATATACTAAAAAACAAATTATACTGGCTGTATTACTAAGACATTAATTCTCACCATCAAATATCTTATGTACCACATCACTGTATTATATAATAATAGCCAGTGTCTGTTAATGAAGTTGTGATAGTTAGTGTCCTGAGCAATTCCTATGTATTGTCCCATTTAATCCTTAACTGTCTGATAAGTAGATTGTTTGTTATTACTACTTTATATGTGAGAAAACTGAAGCAATATGGTTAAGTGACTTTTCTGACATCTCGGATGTAGTAAGCATCAGAGTAACAATGGAATCCCAAAGATTGGGCATTGGCTACTTAAAAACAACAATAACTCCCAAACAAAAACAAAAGTATTAACTTCTGCAGTTAACATCTTTCTTTAGGAATGAATCATGATAGAAAGAAATGTGCATTTCTCACCAAGGACATGTATAAGCTCACAAGTTGTTATATATTTGCCATTCACAGAAGGTGTTCATGATACTAAATCATAATATCTGTAAACTATTACCATTATTGGATTTATGTTTTGGGTAAAACTGTTGACATGTTCAAAGGTTACAAACATCAATAATCATGTTACAAGAAGATAGCTAGTGGTTGGGTAGCAACACTTACACGTGGCCATGGATAATGGTAAAGGGTCACAGACACAATATAAAACCCTTGCAACATAGCATGAGTTGGCTGCTAGATAGTAAAGGGCAAAAATAAGATGCGATAATGAAAACAAAGAAGTTGAGTGTCCAACGTAACCCTTGCCATGTCAACACCTCATGAACAGATTGCCTTCCTTAGACTAGGTTCCAGGAATTGTCTGCCATTCCTGCTCATGTATTTGAACAATGGAAAGAAATTCAACCTATGCAATTTTCACAAAACGTTTGGTTTTTAGAAGTTGATGGCTACCAATATTTGAGAAAAGAGAAACAGCATGCCAGGTCTCATGGGCTACAAAGAAAATAGAAGTTGACTATAACAGGTAGATAAAATATAGAATCACACTTGGAAGTAGATATTATTCATTTAAATGTGATTTGTAAGTATAACGATGATGTAGGAAAAAGCTGAAGTTAGGCAACTACTGTTAAAATTCAGTCTCTTAACATATAGGATATCAGTACAATATATTGATTAGAATGGGAATAAGACATCATAATGTTTAAAATTGCTTAGAAGGACAAGAATGATATTCACTCGTACAGTGAGAGCACTTCCACATGCTGTTATTGAAGAAAGGTTTATTATTTGGCCAAAGATATTAATGCATTTGCAAAGAGGGAAATACTCTGGACTGAGCTTTGTTATATTCAGTTGAGACCCATATTTGGACTGTTTTTTGTCCTATATAACTGTTTTATAAACCTTCAATAATCATTTAAAGATGATATAAAGGAGAACTAAAAAGTTACAACTGGCAGATTTAAATAATTCTTCTGGGGGGCTCCATACATTGCCTTCCTAAATAATGATATATTTTCATTTCAGGCCCTCAGGAAAGTCCTAGAAAAGCAAGAATTTCTCTGTAAGGAATGAGAACTCATTTAATATTTTTTAAAGAGGCAAATGAGTCAAAAACTATCCATTTTCATCTTATATAATTCATATCATCATTTCAAATCTATCACTACAGAGAAATAAAGTAAAAAAAATCTAATTTGGGATAAATTGATTTTTTAATTAAAGGTAGTAATTTCCTAATTTTTTTTTTAAATTAAAGGTAGTGGTTTCCTAATTTCAGATCCTTAATGAGAGGAAAAGTGAACCAGAATATATCAGGCATAAAAATTAAGAGTAGGCAATAGGGCAATTGTGTGATGTACTGGGACAAGTTACACAAACAATACTGCCCACGTACATTACAAAGGTATAGCTGGTTATGATCGTGTGTCTTTAAAAGTGATGACTCATGGGACACCTAGGTGGCTCAGTTGGCTAAGCATCTGACTTTGGCTTAGGTCATGATCTCCCAGGTGGTGGGTTTCAAGCCCCACGTTGGGCTCTGTGCTGACAGTTCAGAGCCTGAAGCCTGATGCGGATTCTGTGTCTCCCTCTCTCTTTGCCCCTCCCTAGCTCTCTCTCTGTCTCTCTGTGTCTCTCAAAAGTGAATAAATGTTAAAATTTTTCTTAAGAAATGAAGTTAAACAAACTGAGAAAATATAAATTTGGGAATTATATGAACATTTATTAGAATGTTCTTTGAAATTTATAAGAATGCACTTTGAAATTTATAAGAATACTTGTTTTATTTTCTGTAATGTTAAAAAATTAACATTGTGAATTAATGACATTTATTCACTATAACTCAAGTGGGGAAATGATTTCCTATCAGGGTAAATCTAAATACCCTGTACTGTGTTTTACCTTGTTTTGACTTTGCGGTAATAAAAAATGGCTGAAAATGATCTCTCTCCCCTTGGAGAATGCTGTGAAGTTGTTTCATATTCATCTAGGATATAGTCAATTCCTCTAATATGTAGGCTTATTTTCAAAATCATAACTATTTTTATTAAATATTTAGGCTATCTAAGTATTTTCACATCTTTAAAAAATATATTAAAAATGAAATTAGTGCTCCAAAAGATGTTTTGCTTCAATATATTAATTTTACTCTGAGAATGAGTCAAGATAAATAAATGCTATGGAAGATGCTTTTGTTAGAAAACAATGCATCTTCGCTGGTTTACTTTCCTTCAGAGTAGTTGACAGATATTGTTGGGAATAGACCTCTATGATCTATCTAGAGAAAAAACTGTGAAATTGATCCATAGTCAAGAAAATTCTTCTATGATGACGAAATGTTGACAACTCTGCATGTAGAATAGGTTGGAAGCTGCTTGGTGAATTGTACTTTTGGTATAGCAACATTATATGAATCTAATTGAGAAGCATCTAAAATAAATAAATCTTCAGATCATGATTGTTTTCTTTAAGATCAAAACTTAGCTTGTTTGAATAATTCAGGCATTTATTTTCCATGACTGAGTACATTTCATAATATTTAAATTCCTTGGTTCATCAGAGACACCATTATAAGCACTAGTTTGCTTGTGGAATTAAGATCATTATCTCAAGGGATCTTAAGAGGCATTCCAGGCTCTACATGGCCCTCACTGGGGCTTTTAAAAAATTTATTCTACACTAGTATATGAAATAATATGTTTACTGATTATTCACATCCAAACACTGCAATGGGCTCAGAGAGGATTAGAAATGAAGACTACATATTTACCCATAATAAACTTGTATAGTGTTTTTAAAGAATGTACAATAAGGAGAAAACAATACACTAAATATTATTTCATAAAATTACAAAAAAGCAACATCTATTGTTGAAACCATGAGGAAACTTGAGCTGAAGTTCAGAAAGGAAGGCAAAACCCAGAAATATAGGTATAGTGTTGGGCATCGAAACCATGTGAGAGTGTGGATTGCCATGGTAAAGAATGTGAAGAGAAAAACATATAAGAAAGAAAATAAAAACCCCTAGGGTCTGTTTAAATTAAGAAAGGAAGACCCAAGGAGTACATGTAAATGGAAGAAATTGTAAAGAACTGATAAACAGAAAGTCTTGAACAGTATAAAGTCATGGAAGCCAAAGAAGAATATTTGAAAGAGGAAATAAAAGCCACAAAGTTTTAATGCTACATAGACTTCTAGATGAATGGAATCTGGATATGGGCACTTCGGTAATTTGAAAGAATATAAGAAAATTCAACTTCTTTGAACATGATTGGAAAACATGCAAAACACCAAGTATTATTTAGGAATGAGGAAGTAGACACATAAGAGACATTGATGAATATTACTTCTGAATTAACTATTGCCTATCCCTTTGACAGGGTGTAATTTAAGATAAGGACAATAACACCAACATAGCAGATTTATTGGGAGACTTAAATGGGAGATTGAGAAAACAAGAGAAATATGTGAGATGCTTGATAAATCCCAATGCATCTCTTTGCTAGAGAGTGACACACCTGTCATTAACAGCGACATTTTAAAAAAGCCTTTGTAAAAAATAGTAGGTCTTTGTGTTCAAAACCTCAAGGGTATTTTCTGGTTCTCTGAGAATATTTTCATGTTATAAAATCTAGTAATCTGTGATTTCCCAAAGGTAATAATACTTTGTGTGTTCTTATTGATGCTTATACATGTACTTATAGTTTTAAATTTTTTTGAAGAGGATACTTAAATAAGCTTGTAATTATGAGAGGGAGAATTTGAAGTTCAAGGAGAGGAAAGAAATAAAAAAATAACACTATGTATCTCTAAAGGGCAAGAGAGCACTGGGATTAGTAAGAATTCATTTTGTGAACTGACCAGCAAGTAGTGACTCCATTCTATATGGGTAGAGACAGAAAAAATGTTTTTTCCAAAAATGCCTTAAATTTTTTTTCCCATATGGCTTCTTATTTCTCTGCCATTTCTCAAGTCTTTGTCCTTATCACATCATTGTTTTCTACTACTCTCAGCAGATATTCTTGTCTCTTACATCTCTCAGAACAAAGTTTCCTGCTTGCGTTAGTTAGTTAATACTCTATAACAAAACAGCCACAAAATACAGTGGCAACAGCAATAAGTATTCCTTCTCATGCTCTTAGATCTACAAGTCATTGTCATGGCTCTTAGGATTAACTGAAATGGCTTTGCTTTAGTATGTTTATGTACAATTCAGGAAGGACTACTCTGTTCCATATGTCTTATTTAGGAGTCTAGGCTGGAGGTTCAGGGAATACCTTTGTGCTATGGTTTTCCTATCACAGAGATCAGAAGGTCCAAGATGAACCCACAGAAGCATATAATGTGTCTTAAAGTCTATACTTGGGTTTTGCAGTGTTATTTTCAGCCATTTCAATTGACCAAAGCAGGTCTCATGGCTAAATCTCAAATCAGTGAGCTTAGAAGTATACCACACCCACAGTGGAAAGTAGAGGGACATGAATATTTGCCAAACAATTATCTAACAAGCAAAGTCTACCTTCTTCTTCACAAACAACCCATATGTTCTCTTGCATGCAAAATACATGTACTCTTTTTCTTTGTTTTCTTGTTTTCCATGTAGTCCTTTTCTAAGACCACTGATAGACTTATCTGTTATAGTGGGATCAGCCTTTAAGACAAGAATCTTAACATCTGCATCCTGTCCAGGTGTAGATCTTCTTGATCTCAAGACTTAGGAACCAAAGAGACAGCATTTACTCTCCATAGCAATTTACAATGGTGAAACAAACAAGGATAGCCATAATAAATGTGTTCATTCCACAAGAAGGATAAAAGGCGGAGGTAGTTAATAGTCCACAGGAATTTTAAATTCCTCCTAGGCAAACCTTGGCAGATGCCCTACCCTGAGGATAAAGGATATTCCTTGAGTCAACCCCAGATTTGCTCCCTGAAAGTGGCTACCTATCCTCCATTGGTTTCTTCCTCTCTTGCTACTACCCTCTGGGAGGTCTCCCTTTATCTACAATACTCTTTAGCTACTTTTGAAGCACTACTTCTTGGTGGCTGAGCACCTGTCTCAGGTTGCTTCTTGTGTATAGAAAGTTGGTGGCTCTGAGGTATTTTTTCCTTGAAGTATACTGTCCCATTTGTTCCAGACTGGTAGTGATTTTATTAATATAGTTTTCTGTGGATTTCTGATGTTTTTGACATCAGTGACCTCCCAACTGTCAAAAGGCAGAACCACAAGTTTTTGGATTGTTGGGTTGTTTTTTTTTTTTTTTTTTTAATGTTTATTTATTTTAGAGAGAGAGAGAAAGGATGAGCAGGGGAGGGGCAGAGAGAGGAAGACTGAGGATCCAAAGCTCTGCTGATGGCAGAGAGCCTGAAGTGAGGCTCAAACTCAGGAACTATGAGATCATGACCTGAGCCAAAGTAGATGCTTAACCATTTGAGCCACCCAGGGCCCCTAGCATTGTTGGTTTTTACTTGTTTAGGCAAGCTACTCTTTCTTTAGACATAATTATAGTCATTATAATTCTTTTTTACCTCTCAGGGTCTATAGGACCACACTTTGTACATTCCAGTGGCACTTTGTCTGCTCAAAGAAAGAACTAGAAAGAAGTCACTTTAATTTACTTAGAGATATTAACAAAGAGTGTTACATTCTTACGTAGTGCTCAGGATTTTGTCTTTCCTGAAGCTTTGCTGTGACGGCTAGGACTTTCTGGTTTTCCTATATACCCTCCAGGTTCTGATTTCAAACTGTGCAGCTCTTTTCTGGACCCATTTCCCTTTCCCTGTCCCCCCATTGTATTTTATCAAATGCAACTAGTAGCACTTAGCTCACGCTACTCAAAACTTTCTTGCCAATACTACAATTACATTAGATATTTGTTCGATCTTCCAAGTTACCACAGACAAAAGTTTTATCAAAAATTTTTGCCATTACATATCATGGCTCATTATCCAGCCTTCAGTAGTAAGTGTTCCTCAGTCTCAAAGCCAATGTGGACCATGCTGAGTGTTTGATAATGCAACATCCCTGTGCTAAATATCAATTAGTTTATTACTCGGCTACTGTACATAACAAAACTTCCCAAAATGTAGTGGCATGAAACAATAACTATTCTCAGTGAGAATTCTCACATATTCTAAAAACGATTTCCACAGCTATTCAGGTTGGTTGGAGGACTCTGCTGTATCTATTTTATTTAGCAGCTCAGTCTAGAGGAGCAGAAGCTAAAAATCAATCCTCACATCAATAAGGTATATGTAAATAGGCTGCCTACAGTGAGGCAGGAAATGTATTTGCTGAACAATAATGCAAGCATTTCATGCCGCCTCACTTATTTTCCTGTTCTCAGATCCTTAGCCATTTCCTTCGTTCAGCTCTCAGAGTGGGATGGGTGCCTTGCATCTTTACTCTGATTATGTTCTCATTCTGCCATTTCAAGGATACCACTACCATCATGTCACCTTTGTAACAGTTTCATTACCTTTTCTGGCAGCAATTTGAGACTTGCCATTTATTTTAAGTATTTTTTTGTTTAGTTAAAAGTTCTCCTTTGACACCAGGTCTCCTCTGATTAATTCTGACTCTTGAAACCTAACCTGCCCATCCCCATCTCTCTGTCAAAGATACACACACAAAAACACAGACATACAGACATTATGTACAACACTATTAGTTTGCTTTAGTTAGGGGCCATATTTTATTTTTGTTTTGTAGAAATCCAAAGCCGTGTACGGTGAATGTCACATAATAGTCAATAAATGTTAAATGAATGAATGAGAATTGAATCAGAAAGTGGGCTGTCTTTGTGGTTGAAAACATGGGATATAAGTGGGGAAAACTTTTCTACCCACTTTCACAGCCAAAATGGTCTCATCTCTTTTTAATGTTTTTGCCATTTAGCAGGTTTACTCTGGTTTGATTTACTTATTTTAATCAGCTGTGAGCCAGCGTGCTTTATCGCCAAGCCTATTAAGCTCGCTTGAGAGATCTGACTAAAGGGCTACGAGCTTTTATGAGTCAAGGTTGTATATGTGGCATGGGCAGAAATGCTTGAACTCTGTGTTACCTGATTGGCTGTAGTCTCTGTGAAGGTTGGGTGAAGTCTGTGTTTTTGATCCTTTTATCCAGCACTTAATAGTAAACCCTAAATGAGTGAGCAAATGAATGAATGCATATTCCTGGCTTATATCCTGCTTTCACACAATATGATTTTTAGATGAGTGACCTCTACACCTGGGTGGGATTATGGTGTGTACTTTTCACTTAGGCCTAAAATACAGACATAAAACATTAGGTTCTCTTTAAAATTATGCTCACCATAAGATTACTAAATAGGAAGTAATTTATAAAGTTAACCAAAATTGAAAATAGGTTATAATTTTTCTTAAAAAATGCTTTTTAAACCAATATTTTTAACCCACTTTTACTGCACTGAAATACAGTTTTCTGCAGTATTGACAATACCAACTGTCGTTCTAATAATAAGCTAGGGCCAAAACTTTATTAGCATTTTGAAATAAAAATGAGAAACCAAAAGGAAAAGAAAAAACAACAGCCATATTTCTCTTTAATCTTGTACAGATGAAGGTTGAAAGGAGAACCTTTAGTCTACTTACCGGACAAATTAATCACAGTCTCCTTTGCAATGAACATTTTTTTGCCCATTATTGGTTTACACTAAAATATAGAAAAGCAATAGAATATCAGGATACTCCCCACTGAAGTAAACATAATTTTTCTCTATTCAATTTCTAGGTACAAAACTGCTGATGTTCTTCCATAGATGTTTGCTTATCAGAGGAAGTCAGAATCAGAAAACGGAAAGCTGATTGAAAATTCTCAAGTAAAATAACTGCAAGATATTTTCATAAATCACATTACCTGATCAAAATCATTGCATATAAAAAGCATTAAGAAATCTCTATTGTAACTCAAGTCACATTCCTAAAAGACTTTCCCCAAATTTCTTTCAAAGATTTTTCTTAGGGACTCCTGGGTGGCTTAGTCAGTGAAGAAGCTGACTTTGACTCTTGATTTTGGCTAAGACCATGATTTCATGGTTCATGAGTTTGAGCCACACGTTGGGCTTTATGGTGGCAGCATGAGCTTGCTTGGGATCCTCTGTCTCCCTCTCTCTCTCTCTTTTTTTTCTTTCTCTCTCTCAAAATAAATAAATAAACTTAAAAAAAGAAGTTTTTACCTACACACACACACACACACACACACACACACAGTTTATGTAATGGAGAGACTATTTCAAGATTTGGACATAGATTAGTGCAAACTGGGGTTGAGAGTTATCTCTCATATAGAGAATGGATAATTAATTTATGTCAGAAAATGCAATTCAGTTTTTACTTACAAAAGAGAATTTCATGAAGTAATATTTTGAGCTGCATTTTTAAAGGAGGTGAGAAATAAAAAATGCAGGTGAAAATATTCATGATTGTCAATAAAAATTTTTCTGCAATATCAAAAGAACACTCAGGGAGCCTGGGTAGCTCAGTTGTTTAAGCATCCAACTATTGATTTCAACTCAGGTGATAATCTCACAGTTCATGAGTTCAAGCCCTGTGTTGGGCTCCACACTGACAGCACAGAGCCTGCTTGGGACTCTCCCACCCGCCACTCTCTCTCTGCACCTACCCCACTTTTGCTCTCTGTCTCTCTCTCTTTCTCAAAATAAATAAACTTTAAAAAGTACAGAGGCTAAAAATAAATATTAAGTTACTACAAAATAACTTATTCATAATTCCATCCAATTAAGGGAATGTACACATACTACTATTGAGTTTAAAGTATTCATCTTAGTAAATATCCTAAATTGTCTTAAAATCTAAACTATGAAAAACTTGGAATCAAGTCTTCAAAGAGAATGAGTTCAAAGATCCACTTGGCTTCCTGGAAGTGAAAAATCTCACTGAAAACAGAAACTAGTGGGAAGAGAACTAATTTCTGTAGATAGCCTGCTATATACTAGGTATACAGGGATTTTTTGCGAATTACTTGATTTCATACGTACAACAGATGAAACGAGCTCAGTTATCCCCAATTTATAAATGAGAAAGCTGAGGCTCAGAATTTAAAGCTTAGAAGATCCAAGCCCTCATGTATAATAAGTAACAGAGGCATGATTGAACCAAAGAATTCTATGACTCCACAGCTTTCCTTTTTAGCAACATATTGTCTCCTTGATATTAACATATTTTACCCTACGGGTATCTCATTGCAATAGGAACATTAAGAAATGTTACCCATAACATGGCTCAGTTGCTTATGTATCTGACTTTGGCTCAGGTCATGATCTCATGGTTTGTGGATTTGAGCCCTGCGTCGGGCTCTGCGCTGACAGCTTGGAGCCTGGAGTCTGCTTCAGATTCTGTGTCTCCCTCTCTGCCCCTCCCCAACTCATACTTTTTCTCTCTGTCTCTCTTTCTCTCTCTCAAAAAATGAATACATATTGGGGTGCCTAGGTGGTTCAGTTGGCTAAGCATCCAACTTCAGCTCAGGTCATGATGGCACGGTTTGTGGGTTTGAGCCCTACATTAGGATTTCTGCTTTCAGCACAGAGCCTGGTTGGGATCTTCTGTCCCCTTCTTTCTCTGCTCCTCCCCCACTCTCTCTATCCCTCTCAAAAATAAATAAACATTAAAAAGGTGAATAAATATTTTAAAAAGTTGTAAATGTTAACCATAAAAGGAACTTAAGTTTCTTTAGTAGATTTGTTGAACAACTAATTACATATGTGTTGTAGACATCAAGGCATGAGAGCTTTTAGAAAGAACCAGAAACACACCTAGACATATAAATATAAAAAGGTATTTGGGAATATTTATATGTATATAGTAGTTAATATAAAACATTTCAAATATAAAGCCCTCAGAAGTCAGACAAATGGCTGGGCCTAAGAGATAATAATACATATGGCAGGAGAAAGATTGCTTAGATAAGCAGTATTCAAAGAGCTCAGCTTTCTGAAATGATAGAGCAAAAGTAGAGAAGGAAACGTTATCAGAGCTAGACAATGGCAAGAAGTTCTTCCACAAAAAGAAGCTTTATTTACTAAGCCACTTAATTTTTCATCATTTGCTTAAAATTTTAAGGTGACTGGTTGCAATTGCTGCTCCCAGGCCCTGGAGAGTGTAGATTTGTAGTGAGGAAGTAATCAGAGTATCTGTTTCCCTTTTCTTTCAGACTGAAGGCAAACGCAGATACTCTATCTCGCTGCCCTCATGGTGAAGAGCTCTGCAGACTGATGAAACGCATTTCAAGTCCACCTCTGTGCAATGACGTCCTGTTCTACCACCCAGGCTTTAGACATATGTGTGGGTGGCATGAAAAAACCACCAAGAACTAGAACCTTAGGGCATTCCCATCTTGATATCGCTGTGTTTCTGTGTGTTCTTATCATTTCAGTTCTCAAAAAAAGTCCCCTCATATTCTCACTACTTTGGTCTTCTCTTTGTGTTAATATGCTTCCAAATACATCCTTCTAGTCTTTGGATTCAGATATCAGCTCTATGTTAACGAATCACAAAATTAAATTGCTTAAGCATGAAAAATGTATTTCTATATACATACTGGATATTCTTATCTCAAACTCAGCATGTGTCAAATATGATCCAAAATTTCAAGCTCACAGCATACTAGCTATGTGAAATCATATTACCTAACTTCCTTGTACCGCAATTTCCACATCTCTAACCTTAGAATGAAACAGACCTTCCTTATAGGAAGGGCTGTTTGAAAAGCAAGTAGGTTGTTACATATAATGAATATGCTTAAAACAGTGATTGGCGTATGATAAATATTCAATAAATTTTATCATTATTAACCTCCATATGTGTTCTTTTTTGCCTCTATTCACCCTGTTTTAAACATGGTAAACTGGCCAAGCTGTCATAAAAGCAATTTAGTCAATTTACACATGAAAACATTAATATCTCACTTAACTCAACATGTGATAAGAAGTGGATGCCATTCTAGAGTTGCTTCTGTCTATCAAGTGACTTTTCGATCTAGTCCCTAAGTGGTTCAGTCATCTCAAGATCTTCATTGTCATCAGGTGAAGGGAAGATCCAGACAGTTGCACACCACTTGAATTATTTTCCCCAGAAGGAGCACACATCATTTCTGTTCATAGCTCATACTGAGAAATTCTTCCACACAAATAAACATTATTTACTAAACCACTTTATGTATCATTATTTGCTTGAAAATTTGATCTTACTTTGTGGTAACAGGAGGCATGGGCAATATGGGAACACACATAGTTTTTGGTGAGCAAATACTAAATGTCTGTATTCCAACTAAGACATCACCATTCGCTCAGAGAGCCACGATGGAAATCTTCAACTTATTGCCGACTTTTCCCTTTCCCTCTTCATCTATACACTTGCTTCAAGTAACTCCTTTCATTTCTTTCCCTTTAATATCTCTTCGATGAGCTTCTTCATCTCCACTACTGCTTCTGCTCCAGTGAATATAGTATTTTACATCGTATTTTATCTGATCTGTCTGACTCCGGCTGTCTGCAGTAAAATCTATCCTCCTCAGTACTTCCATCCAGGGTTACCATTATAAAGCTATGACTACAGATTTCTTTGTATAAAAGAGCTCTGTTTTCTTACATTTCCTGTGATTGGAACAGACTACTTCTGGACTTTGGTAATTTCATAAGGGAGAAAACACTGTGTGATTTTGTACCAGCAATCAAATGCCCTGGCCTGAAAGTGATACCTCTTGATTTCCACTCAAAACTCATTGGTCAAGACAGGCTTTAAAAGCCCTTAACAATCTAAAAATCCTTACTGTTCTGGCCTATTTTCTGTTCGCTTTTATTATGACCTCTGCATCTTAGGTTTTTTCTCATTTATTTCAACAAATATTTATTGTACACATATATCAGGGATCATATACTTCCATATAGAGGCTCATATTTTCATGCTTTTCTCATGTTCTTGTCTCCTCACATAACATATTTCCTTTCTTCTCTAAGACCAGAAAAAAAACTTTAAGGTATGATCTAAATTTACCCAGGCAGGAGTACCCAAATAATCCATTCTATACCCACCTGAAGCTACATTAATCCCATAGCCTGTTGTTCACCTCTTGGTACACTGTTAATACCTGAATTACTACAGCTCTTGATTAGTCTATCCTACATTATAGACTATTAGTCCCTTAAGGATAAGATACTGGTGTAACTATTCTTTGTATCTCCATAACTTGGATACCACAAAATTTGGTATCCGCACAACGGAATATTGCTCAGCCATAAAATGGAATGAAGCTCTGATATATGAGACAACATGGCTGAATCTTAAAACATGTTATATAAATATTTTACTATAATAAAATTAAATTGATAAAAGAAAAGCAGCACCTTTGAAGCCCAGTTATTGCTAGCTTGGAAGTTATATTTGGGGTCTCAACCTACAATCCATTCCTATCGCTTCCCAATAATTCAGTAAGAAATTACATTCATTATAATGCATTATTTTCTGCATACATTAACTTGATTGTGTTTCATCTTTGCTACTAGACCCTAACTGATGTAACAATTTGTGCCTGGTAATAAGTCTCAAGGAAATGGGTTCCTGATATTGAGTATATGACCTGGTTGTGTTTGAAGACAATGAGAATCCTCCTTAACGTGAGAGTTACAGAACACTGTCATTCCATCATATGCTATATCAAAGCAATAAATTAAATGATTATCTTCTGTCTCCTGGGAGAAAGTGTTTATTGAAGGAAAGTATTTCGTGATATTATTAGCTGCTACGATATACCCTTACAACAAAAATGAAGACTTCATGAATTTGGGGGTGAGTGAACTACTTTACCTGTGCTAAAGAATATAGAATAGGAAAAAGACAAGCCTGGGTTCCAAAGTCCTACTCAAGACACTGTCCCAGCTTCAGGAAAATTTTATAAGTACCTTAGAGAATTATAATCTCTTAGGCAGTGAAGGCATAGCCTAATACCCTTAATAACCAGTGTATTAATCAGAATGAGCTAAGCTGTTGCTGTGTTAACAAACACTGCCCCCAAAATCTAGGTAACTCAAAGCAAAGATAGTTTAAATGCCATACCCATTGCTGGAGCGTGGAAAGTTCTCTTCATAATCTCTAAGGGACTCAGATTCTTGATGTAAATACTTCTTTTTCTTTAATTTTTATTTTAACATTTATTTATTTTTGAGAGACAGAGGATGAATGGGGAAGGGGCAGAGAGAATGGGGCACACAGAATCCTAAGCAGGCTCCAGGCTCTGAACTGTCAGCACAGAGCCTGATGCAGAGCTCAAACTCATGAACTGTGAGATTGTGACTTGAGCTGAAGTCAGACACTTAACCAACTGAGCCATCTAGGGCCCCTTGATGAAATACCTTCTTGAACATAATGGCTATGTTGGTTGTAAATGAAAAGTGTGGAATGTCTCATACCAGAAATTAAATGCTCTGTCCTGGAAGTTATACACGTAAGTCAACTCACAACTGATTGGGTATAAATAATAATATAGTTCTACCCAATCCCAAGGGGATCAAGAAGTGCAATCTTAGGGCATGCCTAGAGAAGCAAAAACTATATTTGGTGAGTAGTGGTAATAATTACAACAACTGTGCAGAAACTCTGATGCTTTTGATTGCTACATTAAGGTACTGAAAAGGGTATTTACAGTCTTGACATATGTCTGATAAGAAAACTAATATATTTGTTGGAAAATAACTCCTCAAAGATTAGAATGGAAGCATATGTGTGGATTTAGTTGACTCTGAAATCCTAGAATGCCCAGAGAACATCCCTTTCCCACAGAGTAACTTTTTCTCCCCTAATGAGGCTAATTTTGAGTTGCCTAAGACCTTGGGGGAATGTTGTTTGCAGTGGTTACCTCAAGGAGACTCCTATTCTCTAGCCTTACCATTACTTCCAACAATATGTACATCTGTAGAGAGAGATCTTAGGATGATGTGGGGATAAAGTTAACTCATGATAGTCCATTAAAGATTTTGCTAATGCATATTAACATGGATATGAGGAATGTGTGTGGAATCAATCACAAATATACTATATTGAGTGTGATAAGAATACAATTTTAGTCATGGATAAATATATTTATAAGGCTGCACTTAAAAGAGAATCTAAGTATTATTTCTGAGGCATTTGAGAATCTGTTTTGTTGGTTGGTTTCTTAAATATGGACCTAAATATGGTTTTTGCCAAATTGTCAAAAGTCCAAAATTCCCATGCATAGCATAGAAGGAATCCTAACACCTCAAGGAGTTAGCAATGTTGGAGTGCCGTAATCATGAATGATTCATTTATATAGCCACTATGACTCCTAAGAAAGCCCAAAGGAGAGTCTTTTCACCAAGTCATTGAAAAATACATCGGTAAGGAAAGACATAGCATATTGTTTGCTGTTCTTTGTAGTATGATAATGAAGGTTGTGGTTGTATTCATATGGGTTATGATTTTAATGAGTATCATGGGATCTCAGAATTCATGGGATTCTGAGGGGCCAAGTGGAAACATTTAATATAGAGAAGCAAGGGCATCATGATTTTCATAATAGGTAACAGCAACAGTAATCAGAATTGCTGACTAATCGTTTATGGAATACCAAAGATTAATGGGGCAGTCCATTAGTAATCTTAGTAAGAACTAAGTTCTTACTTTAATTTTTATATACTTGTGACTACAGTCTATATAACTACAAGTTTTATACTACATTTAATATGAAGAATATATTATTTATAACTGGACACACTTTAGAATATTAAGGAAAAGTAAAATTAACATTCTAGAAGTCTCTGAACCCATTGCATCTACCTCTATGCCACTGGTAACCCTCCTTAGTCCACATTTGTGCATGCCCCACACATGGAGTTCCCAATGAGCAGCTGACAGAGAAACAGAGGGGAAAAAAGAAACTTGTTTACACATGGTATTTTATTATATGCTAGAAAGTGGTTAAAAATGTGCCTGAAATACTGTTATAGTCTACTGGCTGGAAAGGAGAGTGAGAAAGATTCTGCATTTGGTGAAAATTCAAATTATACACATGTCACACTGCATGAAAAAAGAACTGGCTGCAAGTATGGCTTAACAGTTATTCAAAAATAATGGGCAATAGTTTGGCCAGGTGGTCAGGGAACTGGAAAAAGAAAATTATAAAGTAGTAAGGTTACAAAGAGGTTTGGGGAAAAGATATGTTCACGAGCTTCTCAAAATAGACCCAGAACAAGAGGATGTTTGTGTGTTATGTGCTTCTCTTAGTAGGAGAAACGCTCAGGGATCTGAGGCAAAAAAATGGTCATGCTGATAGGGATAAAGATCATGAAGGAGTGCGTGTGGACAGTTTTCTTCTTACTAGGGCTTAGCAGAATATGCCACTTGCAGGGTCAAAGGCCAGCAGCAGAGAATAATACCGAGACATCCACATGGCAATATATCCTAGGGCAGCAGTTAGTTAAATTGGGGCAAGTCAAATATGAAAGGTTTTCTTATTTGAAGAAACAGCTCTTCTGGTCTATTCTTCTCTGCCTGCCATGTTTCTTCCAACAATGTGGTTATAAGCTTACAGAATGCCTTATTCAACATCAGACTATTCTACTTCTTAATGAATGTGCTTATTTTCCAGCCAAAGTAGTGAGGCAACTGGTTTATACTCATAGAAATCATCAATCTTACTCTATCTCCTAGAAGTATCTGGTTAATTGGCTCTTAAAGATTGCTATTGTGCTAGTTTGAAGGAGCCCTTTAGAAGTATGGCATCCATCTGCTTCAGATTCAATGCATCCCTCTCTCTCTGCCCCTCCCTGTCTCTCTCTTGCTCAAAAATAAACATTAAAAATTAAAAAAAATAGAAGTATAGCATCCAAGAGGAGATAGATGTTTATAGATATCAGTGACCAATATATATGAGGCTGGGCTAATCTCACACGGTCAAAACACATGGAACTGGAATCACTAGGTAAATTAGAAGTAGCATTTCTTATATTATAACCTAATGACTAACTCACAATGTATGATCTACTTTTCCTTGCATCACAGAGTTCTATTGGTTTAGAATTTTTAGGTAAATGCTTTCACCAAATAAAACAATTGTCCTTGAACTTGTCATTGAGATTGCCACCTGGTCATTTTGGGGTTTTATGGTCTTTGATCAATACCCCAAAAAGGAGAATAATATTATGTTATATGAAATGTCTGATTGTCAAGGGCAAATTGGCTACTTTTAACACAGTAGGGGGCAGGAGGAGTATTTGATGTACTGCCATATCTGGTAGTGTTAGTTAATAAAAGACTGGAGTGACCACACCTATGTAGGAACGTCAAGACTTAGATCCTTTAGGAGTAATGATTTGGGCCTCCCCAACAGATAAAGGATCCCAAAGAGTAGAAGCAGTGACTGTGAAGAAAGGAAATACAGAACGAGTAGGAGAAAACAACAACTTGAAAACCTTATCATTACCTTGTGTGAATGTAGAGACTAAAGTAGCTACCAGTATACCCTTCCTTTATGCCTTTTTATGGATCAAATTTCTTGTTTCTCTCTCCCTTTGTCCAAATATCTTAAATAGGATATATTAGTTCTACTTTTATCCCCTAGTTAAATGTAATAGCAATTATGGTGGGGTTTTAACTGAATTAGAGGAGAAGCAAATATGCAGAATATGTCTTTTCAACAAAATCTGGATACTTCTTTATTTGCACAAAGGATGTTTACATTTATTAGGAAGGTGCCTTTTGTTACCAACTATTGTCATTTAAAAATTTAAGGATGGAAGCAGGTTACTGACTAGCAATTTTTGGATTGTAGTAGATACTCGATATTAATTTGATAATGATCCATTCTAACTGTCTTCTAGAAAAATTCCTATATAGAAGGAGCTCAAATGCTTAGAAATTACTCTTCTAATCTTCCTTGAATCTAGAATATTAAAAATGAGTTAGGTACCACAAATCAGATAGACTTGGAGCAAAACTTGCATTTGGGTTAAACTCTGAGGGAGAAAGGACAAAGGCCTGTCTGAGGTGTCCATTTGCACACAAGGATGACAGCGGAGCTAGTGTGGAGCAGTAGCAGTGACTCCCTGATGCTAAATGTAGCTTTCTTACCAATTATAGAAACAACAGTGGCTTTCTTGACAGCCCAGTTCTAGAGCATATTTTTGGTAAAAGTTGCTGAGAGATCAAGCTACATAGTGTTTTCAGCCCCTCCCAAAATTCTGTAAGCATTTAATCTTCAATAACTCTTTTTGCTAATATAAAATCATAGTGATTCTTTTTTTTTAACTTTGAATCATATCATAAACTGATGTTTAACATTGCAGTAATTATAACCCAGCAGAAAGATGTATAGAATTAATTATGTTGTAAATTAAAAAAAAAGTTTTCTTTATATATAACCTTATAATGAAATTTAAAAATTGCTGACATTGTCAGGGTACCTGGGTGGCTCAGTTGGTAAAATGTCTGACTTCAGCTCCGGTCATGATCTCAAGATTCATGGGTTCGAGCTCTGTGTTGGGCTCTGCTGACAGCTCCAAGCCTGGAGCCTGCTTCAGATTCTGTGTGTGTGTGTCTCTCTCTCCGCTCTTCCCCTGCTTGCATTCTCTCTCTCTCTCTCTCCCTCTCTCTCTCTCAAAAATAAACAGTAAAAAAAAATTTTTAAGTTGCTGACATAGTTTATTTTTTATGTCTAACAGAAAATTCACAGAAAAATGAATAAAATAATGATTCACGGGGTGAGAGCTAACATTTTTTGTGTGTTGCCTCTATGCCAAGCATGAAACTAGACATATCAATACTATGAGATAGAAATAATTGTCCCTGTTATATAGATAAGAAATCTCAAAGTCAAAGAACTTAAATAGAGTTTAAAAGTCACATAGCAAGAGAGTTAGACTTATTACAACTTAGGTCTATTGATCTTTCAAGTCTATGTTTTTCCCTGGCAACACTTTTTTTTCCCCTTTCTTCCACTCCCACTATCTGCCATTACTATGTTTAAACCTACAGAATAGAAATTGTGAACCCATAAAACAGATCTGGCAGAGTCAGGCTTTTTACTTTTAGTTTCTACCATCCAATGATCTCGTTATATCCACCTGCATTTTAAGATACCTCAATAAAACCAGACAGAAAATATATGCATAGTAAAAACAAAATGACTTTTCTACCTGACAATGTTTACAAAGCTTATGGGGATGTACAGTACTTCAGAAAGTTTGTATAAATTTATCCTTATAATATGGAGTAGAATTTCAATGCCTTGCATGACAGATTATGGATATAATTTATTTCTATGAACACCTAGAGATATATTTTCTGTCCTTTTTTTCCTAGTTTGGGAGAAATTGAGTGAAGTGATTCTGTCTCAGAGGGTTTTGACAAGCAAGAAATACCTTTATTCAGCCTCTGGCTGGTTAGAGTCCACTTTCCATTGCTCTCTGAGTCAGACCCTTTTCATCCATTGACATCCTGATCTTCCCTATTCACACCTTGGTGTCAGACTAAGCGACATTATCACTTTTACTGAATCCAGCTTTCGTTTGTCTGCTTCTGAGATTTTACTAGGACTTTTTATCCTTCCTGTATGTCTCATCCACTTTTTTCCTGCCCATCCAAACAATATCCATACTATAGAAAAGCTAACATGATTCCTCGATCTAAAAATCTGAAGAGTTCCTATTGGTCATTTATTTGACAATGACTTATACACACTGTCTTTAAAGTGTTCACTTCTAAAGGAATATAGGTCTTCCATGGTAAAGCAAAACAAACAAACAAACAAACAACTTTCAAACTGGTTAAGATTGGACGTTTTATTCTCTCTCCACCATTTTAGGAATTAAATGATCAAATAAAGTTTAGAAAAATCTAATATATAATGAAAAGCATTCCAAGACATTTTTTCTGGACATCCCTGTCATCACCACTATGCAACATTAAGCAACCCTAGAGAGCTCAGATTTAATAAATCAGTATTCATGATAAATTTGAAGTTTTTCAACTCTGGCATTTCCAACCCCAATCATTAAGAGACATGTAACATGTGTCCTAGTAAGAAAAACAAAAGGAATTAAGAGGAATAATGCCAACAAAACAATATCACTTGTCTTAGTTCAAGTACAATTATTATTTTAAAAATAAAACAGAACAGACTTTCTCAGCCCATTCTCTGTTAACCTGATAATAATCCTTTCTAATGAGAACATTATCTGAGTTTTTTTGTTTTTAACACTAGCATGAGTAATGTGTAAGTTGCATCACTCAGTTACTCAACAGATCATTCTTACCTAGGAAGCATTATGTATTTTATATTTTTCCATGGAGGAAAGTTAATATTTAGTTATATTATGGAATAAGATAATTTCAGAGAAGCAAAGGACATTAGAGGATATCGATTTCAGGAGCTCATCAAAACTAACTTTGAAGTAAAACCATCATCAATATTTGGTGAGCACCTACCGTTCTTGACTAGACCCTATGGGAAATTGCAAAGGAAATAGGAGAGTTTTTGTCCTCCAGGTGATACTTCTTGAAAAATATTTAATTCATAATCAGATCTTTCAGGTTCTTATCTTGCTACACTTCTTAGGTTGTAATAAAAATGATTTGAAAGCCATTTTAATGTGGTTGTTATATTATTTATCATTTATCAGGATTCAAAGGCTGTAATGTATGAAAAGTCTTAAATATAAGGTTATATTTTAAAGTATGCTTCATTCAAATGAACATGGATTTTACATCCTTTCTAATAACATTAATAATATATATTTTCAAATAGAACAACCACTTTAAAAGAGGTCTTTCTACCTTACTTGTCAATCATAAAAGCACAGCCTAAAAAATAAAAATAAATAAATAAAGCATAGCCTTTTCTTATGTGTTATGAATGTGTAATACTATTGAATTAATAACAAATACTTAAAATCAGTTCAGGAATTTATAAAAAATAGAGTGTATGGGATGCCTTGGTGGTTCAGTCCGTTAAGAGTCTGACTTCAGCTCAGGTGATGATCTCATAATTCATGAGTCTGAGACTTGCATTAGGCTCTCTGCTGTCAGTGCAGAGCTCACTTTGGATCTTCTCTCTCTTTCTCTCTCTGACTCTACTCCATGCTCTCTTTCTCTCAAAATTAAATGAATATTTTTAAAAAATACAGTGCTAATTCTAAAAATCATCTATCATCAATGCAGTGGCTATCTGTATTTTAGAAACATGTACGTCATTATATTGAAGTCAACCTCATACTCGGACAACAATAAACTGATGAAGCGAAAATTATTTTATTTATTCAAATATATATGCATATTATGCATACATGTGTGTATGTGCATGTGTGCATATGTGTGTGTATTTATATTTCAGTTTTCTGACTCTTTGCTATCACAATGCTGATTATATAACACTCTAATATTATATTTATTTGTCTGTGTTTTTCTCTAATCTATAAGCATTTTCAGAAGGGTGACCATCCTTGAATTATTAATTCATATCATCAGTTCTTAGCTTGACAAGCAGTACCAACCAGCCACTCTGTTTGTTGATAGGTTTTCATGTTATAATACATTTTTATGCTTTATTATATGGATACAATTTAACTATAGCTGTCACACGTCAAATATTTCATTCTAAGTTAATAATTTAAATTTAATTATATAATTTTACTCTTAAATTTTAATATTAAAATATATGATTAAAATGAGTATATGAAACTATTATTGAGGCAATATAGTAACTAAATTGACAAGACTCTATGGTAGTAAAATTAGTGCAATAAAATCATAATTATTACATAACAAAAAACAAATAATAGATAAAAATGTAAGTAATGAGTGGGGCACCTGGGTGGCTCAGTCTGTTAAGCATACAACTTCGGCTCAGGTGATGATCTCATGGTTCGTGGGTTTGAGCCCCACATTGGGGCCTGTGCTGACAGCTAGCTCAGAGCCCGGAGCCTGCTTAGGATTCTGTGTCTCCCTCTCTCTCTGGCTCTCCTTTGCTCACGCTCTGTCTTTCTCTGTCTCTCAAAACTAAATAAAGGCTGAAAAATGTAAGCATTGAGAATGCAAAAGGAACAACATTATGTAGAGAATAATTTCAGGTTCCAAGTGCAAAGAACAGTAATAGATGCCACGCCTTCAAAGAGGATAAGGGGAAGTGACGCTTCAAGTAGGGAGGTCATAAGAGTAAAAATAAAAATACAACTGAAAGGAAAGATCCTGATGAATCTGAATTCAAGTAAACTGTTGACCAAGGAATGAGACTACCACAAATCTCTATGCAAATGAGCAGAGAATCTTAGCTGGGGTTTTAAAAATAGCATATTGAAACAAGATTAAATTATATGAGAGGGTTAAAGATGAAATCACAAGGACCAACCACACATGTTTCCATCCACTAAAGGTAAGAGAGTATGTGAGCTTAGTAGAATCTTTAGTGCTTCTTCTTCAGGAATAGCGATGCTCCTCCATTCCTTTTCCTGCTGAACTCTGTGGAGGGCTTGCTATAAACTATCCAGGTTAGAAAGGAGCAACCTCTTTAGCAAAGATAGTTTCTCCCTGTATGGAACATCTCCAGGGGCAATACTCTACAATTAAGATGTTAATGATTTATCAATTTCAACTTTCTTTTGGATAAATTCATGTTCATTTTCTCTCATCTGTAATCTACAAGAAAATGTTCTAGACAAATAATCTCACCATGAATCTGTGCTTTCATGTATTCATTAATTTATTATTTTACTCCACAAATATTAAGTGTCTGACCTGTGTCAAATTGCTGGGGTAGCCATTTACCTCCTTGAAAGACACTGAGAGACCTTCCTTAGGAGTTTCTATCTTTTTCATTCATTTGGCGTAAAATAGTTGTTTTAAAATTTGCATAGGGTTACAGAGTTAAAAGCATCACTGTATAATCTGGTGTTCTTAATCAAACTGAGAGGTATTTAAGCAGATAATACGACTGATTTTCTTATGGGAATGCCAAAGCTCCTAAATGAATTCCCTATTTCCCCCCTTAAGTTGTTCTTCCTAATGTTTTATGTATTCAATACTATGTCATCGTATTTACTGCATTTTTCAAGCAAAAACCACAAGCCACTTATGTCTATTCCATTTCTTATCCCTAGTCTACTGGCAGTAAGGAATTACCAGTAGTTACTTTTCCCCTCATCACTTGTTTCTTTAGCCTCATTGTTTGTTAACAGAGTAGCTTCAACTTTTTTCTGTACAGTTCAGCCCAGTCCAGTCCCTGGCCATAGAGGAGGTGCTTACTGATTAATTAATGCTCTGGTTTTTGCCTTTTGTATTTTTCCACAGTGATATATTAATACATTTATGCAAAGATATTCTAGTGCAATGGTTATGAGAGTGTCATAATACCATTATATGTGATCCCCGCAGCCACTTATGTATCAGGAGGTAACAGCAAACTTACCTAGGGCAATTGTTGGGGGCTCAAATGTGTTAATGCATATACAGCATTTTCCTTAGTACCTGACATAGGCTAAATGAGCTAAAAGAGCCAACATCTTTATGACACTCTCTAAAATGTCCATTTCTCTTTTCTCATCTGGAAATTGCTCACTTATCCTTAAAGTCTGAGCTCAGTTGTTAACCGTCTTCATGAGGCCTTTGCTAAACCTCTTAGGGAAGTGTCCCATTTTACTCATGTGAGTATTGCCACTTTTTTTGCATTATTGAAATTCTTGCATTATTGAAATTATGTGCTCAGATATCTATTTCCTCCACTAGACTCTGAACCTTTCTGAAAGGAGCAATGTTGTCAGAATCACTTTTGTATTCCAAGGACCTAATAAGGATTTTGGAATGTTAAATGACAGAATAACATCAGATAAAGTGACTACCTAATATTATAATACTAGCACATGGCAAAAAAGTTCTTAATTCTCTAAATAAAATATAAAACTGAAAGTGACAAAGGCTACCTTTTGAAAGAAACTCAACCTGCATCCGTGTTACTAAAATGCCTCCTTAAAATCATCAGCCCCAGAAGTCAGTGGGAACAGAAGCAATTTCAGTTCCAAACTGAAAAACTCTTGGTGCTGTCTCCAGTAAGGTGCATTCTACCCTGAAAGTGCTTCCTTTTGTCAGCAACCTGTGTACTCTTTCTTTCCCCGAGCTGCTTGCATCGCCCTGCACTTAGCTCTTGGCTCATGCTGAAGCTGACTCCATCAACATGCCCAGTTTTCTTTTTGATTGAATGAATAGTTACTTGGCTTACCAGAACACGCTGACCTGCCCACCACAGAGGTTGATTCTGCCAGGGCTTGCCTCAGCTGCACCTGATTCACAATGAAAATAAAAATCACAAGCACAAAGTGGTAGCTCCATTTCCCTATACATTCTCATTACTCTTCATGTCCAAAGACAAAACGTCATCCACGAGCCAGAAATAATAAACTATCTCTTGTTCTCTCTGTATAACTCTCCTCTTTGCCTTCTAGATCCTCCTTTGGCTAATTAATGATTCCATTTTCTGCACAATGTGGTTGCCTATTTGTGATCCAGCTGTTTCAAAATGCTGGGGACTAGGAACTTGTGATTTTCACAAATCAACTGGAGTATATACTCTGTGGAGGATTACAGAAGTGATCATAATACTTATAATCTATAATCACCTATTACTTGTCACACTGTCATTTCTATTGTTATAGTAATTTTTACTACAATCCTTTAAGGTTACTTTTGCCAGATGACAATCAGGGAGTCAGAGAAATAATTCTATGTCTCAAGGCGTATAATGAGGCTGGTGTAAAGGGAGGATATATGCCCTGGTAGTTTCATTTCTGTGTCCTTGGTTTTCCCCCTATATTGTACTCTTTACAACATCAGGACTCCTGTCAAAACAAACCAGTTCTATGACATCAGAAGAGTGACTCTAACCAGAGAGCATCCATATTGCAGATATATCCTCTGGAAAATATCCTTGGAATATTTTAATGCTTCAATAAAATAATGGATATCTGAGAATAATCTATCATGGAACTTTATATAATATATTTTCTATTTCTTTTTTTTTTTTTAATGTTTTATTTACTTCTGAGAGAGAGAGAGAGAGAAAGAGATACAGCGTGAGTAGGGGAGGGTCAGAGACAGAGGGAGACACAGAATCCAAAGACAGGCTCCAGGCTCTGAGCTAGCTGTCAGCACAGACCCCGTTGCGGGGCTTGAACCCACAAACCGTGAGATCATGACCTAAGCCGAAGTCGGACGCTTAACCGACTGAGCCACCCAGGAGCCCTTATGTTTTCTATTTCTATAGACTCTCTTCCTTCCTGCTAATGAAACTCACTTTTTAAAAAATTTTTAATTTTAGAGAGAGAAAGAGTACACATAGATGAGGAAAGAGACAGAAGGAGGGAGGTAGGAGGGAGAAAGAGAGAGAGAGAGAGAGAGAGAGAGAGAGAGAGAGAGAGAATGCCAAGCAGGCTCTGCACGCAGCACACACCCGATGCAGGGACATGAAGTTCCATTCCACAACCCTGGGATCATGACTGGAGCTAAAACCAAGTCGGGCACTCAACCAACTAAGCCACCCGGTGTCCCTAGTGAAACTCATTTTGAATCACTTTGCACTACGTGTTTTCTATGAATAGCCAATACCGTGTAAGCTAAAGCTATTAGAAATGTACCTACCATGAAAGGTAACTTGGTTCTTCGTGTCATATTAACTATAGCTATACACAGCTACCCAAAACCATACCCCACACCAGCAATGCCTAATTTATTTTCTCGTATAGATTATGTGAGAAATTTATATTTTGTATAAATATATGTATTTATATATTTATTTATAATTTGTGTATAAATTACTTTCCAAGTTTCTCACTGAGTGTATTCTCATTTAATAGTTTTTATAATACCTCTCCTAAACTCAATGTACATTACCTACAGTCCTTTTTACATGTGTTGATTGGGACCCATAATTCGATAATCATCTGGCTTGGAATATGAAAAGAGATGCTCCCAGTTATTTTAATAACTGATGAATAAATTAATGATACTTTTTTTTATTTCCATGTAGAACTTTTTATTTCATTTTCTGCACACCTTTGAAGGGTGAAAGAATGAAGCACAGGAGGAACTGCCCATCACCATTACTCATATTGCTCAGTTGAGTCTTTGAAGGAATATGTCCCAGGTTGAGCCAGGGAAAGATGTATGGGCCTTCAGGTGGGCAATGAGTTGGGTAGTTAAAGAACATTGTTGACTCTCTGTCCCCTAAAGTTGATTCCAACATAAAAAAGCATTCGATCTCTAGTGAACTATGATTAGGAGATTATTGTTTTTCTGCTTTTCCTATGTATCCATCATTTTTGAACTTTTAATTGCAATTGGTTCTTTATTACTACATGTACTAATTTTAACTTATCTTACTTGAGAATCTATATTTAGAATTTAACAGATAATTTAAAACTATACTTTTTACTTGTTCTTTAAAGGAATAAATTTTTATTGAAATATTTTCAAAGAATAGAAATATTTTGATTAAAAAGTGAATATCTTCCAATCTCCCTGAAACACATTCCCAGATGTAATAGTAACAGTTGCTTAAATTCCTTCCAGACATTTTTCCATGAATAATCAAACACATACACACTCATATGTGTATGCATGTGTATGTGTATATATGTGTGTATGTATATGTATACTTACATATATTTTATACAAATATGATATCCATCATTCATTCAACCCTTAGCATTTCTTAGGAATCACATTATACCAAAGCAGTTATAGTTCCAGGCTGCATAATTTAACAGACAGAATTAATTCAAATCCTGATTCACCTTACATTAGCCATATGACTGTTTACAAATTACTTAACTATTTTGTGCTTTTGTTTTCTCATCTATAAAACAGGATAAAAGCAATGTCTACCTGAGGGCTATATTTACCATGATAAAAAATACATATAAAATATTTTTTGAAATATGCCTACTATTTAGTAAGCATTAGCTATCATGATGTTTATCTCCTTTAAGTCTACTAGAGTGGTAATCCCCAGAAGAAAGAACTATTCTTATAATCCATTTTGCAGATGAGGACATTGGAGTTCACAGAGGTTAAAAAATTTCTCAAGGTCACACAATGGTTAGTGATTGCACAAGGGATTTGCTGGGGAATCTGGCTATAGCCCATGCTTTAACTTCCATACTATCTATATTGCATTATAGAGTGCTATACCATG
The DNA here is from genome assembly GCF_003009895.1 of Hyaena hyaena. Lineage (NCBI taxonomy): Eukaryota > Metazoa > Chordata > Mammalia > Carnivora > Hyaenidae > Hyaena > Hyaena hyaena. The sequence continues at coordinate 188,071 of NW_024081747.1, forward strand.
CTCTAAATACACTCAATGAGTCAGGGCTCTGCTACTTAACATTTTCACCTAAAATATAATAATATAAAATAACAGGTAATTTATATTAACCATTAATTATGTCCTAAGTGCCTTGCATGAGATATATTATTAAAAACAATTTTAAAAATAAGGAAAATGAGATTCAGGTTTATGTAGGTTAAGTACTTTTTCGGCATCACACAGTAAATAAGAGGCAATGCCTGCAAAATAACTCAGTTCTGCTGACATAAAAGTACATGCACTTAAACTCTTTGATTTACTCCTATCATGTGTTGCACATATTTCTATGTGACAGCAAATGAGTCTACTTACTCCTGGTGCATTGAATGTATGGATATATTATGATTTATTTAAGCCATTCCCATATTGACATATTCAGCATTTTTGTCATTTAAAAACAATAATCATTTACCCATATATTTCTTTCAATTTTTCTATGATTATATCTGCAGGATACTTCCTTAGAAAGAAAATGTCTGAGTTTAAAAAACAAACAAACAATTTAGGGACATAAACAATTTTGCCCTGTAAACAGTTATAGCATTTTTCCCACATAGCAATAATATCTAAACCTCAAGAAAATGCTAATACATAAATAGCATTTCTCTATGATTTTAGGTTAGGTTCCCCAGATGTAGTCTTCATATGAACACAGAGCAGGGAAAGTGGGTAAGCAAGGATGTAGTCTCAGCTAGAATTGAGCTTCAGTACACTCTCCAGAGGACCTTTAGATCTTGAACATCAGTCAGTCATTGTACATAAACTGCATCCCCATGGGATGAGTGGTACACGTGGTCTTCTTCACTTGGGGTGGTTTTCTGGGGAAAGGGACAGTTCTAAGCCTTAACAAGTCAACCTTAGTGTAGGTGGGGGTGTGGTGACACTCATTCATAAAGGGAATCTAGGTCACCAGCTGAATCTATAGCATTGTAGTTCACACTTCATAAGGCTCAGACCCACTTATGTTTAACATTCATTTATTGCAGCCAGACATAGTTTTTTGGGACTTTGATTGATCACAATTTCTGAAAAAAACATACAGGAGTAGGAATAGTGGGCAAATAGTGGGACAAACTAGAATTTTCCATGCTACAGTTGTTCTGTAGGCTGTAATCCATACCCAGCATCTCTCAACCAAAATTCATTCTAGCTTCCCTTTTGCTTTGGCTAGCACTTCTGTGGGCCTTGGTGGCTTTCATGGCAGATGAACCAAAGCATCAAGTCAAAGGAGACTAACTCGATTTTTAGGATGCCCTTATCAGTCCTTAGTTGCTTTTCTTGTGCATTTGTGCTTTAATTCAGCTTGGGAATAGCAAGAGATATGCAAGAAAATCATCAGAATTCTAAAACATTCTTCCTTTACCCCAGTATGTAGCAAGCAGCCTATCTCCCCTTGATAATGCAGTAATTTACACCTGTTTGCTGATTAGGAACCCAGTGAGGCCAGGGGACAGTAATAGTTTACAGATGCTCTTACTTGTCTCCTCTTGGAAATTTCTACTCTAAGGGACTTGGGACTCTAGACACTAATCCTTGTGAGCATAAGAAGCACAAATCCACCAAATTCAGGATTCTATGATTGACAGTAAGCAAGGCCAACCCTATTTTAACTCATTACTCTCTGAACCCATTCAGTCTACCTTTTGAGCACGTGTTACCATATAGTGGCCATTGGTTTAAGGTGTATACTGTATCCTAAAAGATATGGCCTCATTTTTTAAAAATAGATTTTGTGTATTTTTCTTTTTTTTTAATTTTTAAATGTTTTATTTATTTTTGAGAGAGAGATAGAGACAGCATGAGCAGGGGAGGGTCATAGAGAGAGGAAGATACAGAATCTGAAACAGGCTCCAAGTTCTGAGCTAGCTGTCAGCTCAGAACCCGACATGGGGCTGGAACCCACGAACCGTGAGATCATAACCTGAGCTGAATCAGACGCTTAACCGACTAAGCCACCCAGGCACCCCAAGATATGGCCTCATCTTTACTGGATATCATTCTCAAGCTAGTTCCTCAACACTTCCTTCAAGGGTCTAGTCTTTCACTTCATCAGACTAGCAATTTCAGAATAGTTTGGAATATGATAGGACCCATGATTCCTACAGTAATGTTCCTATCACTGACTGTGCTTCTTTTTCATATAACAATCCCTTAGTCAAATTAAATGTTATGTGATCTCCAATTGGAGTAGATTTCAGATTCTGAGCACCAAGTGGTGCTGCAAGGGCACAGTGAAAGAGAAAATTAAACTCATTCTCCAAATATGGTCAATCCTGGCTAGTATGAATCTTGGCCAGTCCTTTCCAGAATGGAAGGGGTCCAATGTAATCAACTGTCCACAAAATGTTTGGTTTGTCTATTTTGAAAACTAATACTATATTGTAGATATAGCATTGATCTCTGCTGCAGGTGGATTGAACATTCAGCAGTGGAAGTAGAAAGACCAACCTCAATGAGAGGGTGCCATGTTTCTGTTCTAATGAGTAGTCCCATCTGTGCCATCATGTCTTTGTTTATGACTCCAATGTCCAAAGACTTTGATGGCAAAGAATAGAAATTGGATTAAATTTATTGGCCAAGTCACCCTGTCTACTTATTTATTTAAAGAGTCTTTAGCTTAGGACACTCTCTGGTGGGACTTACATGACCTTGTGTCCACTTCCATAAGTTCAACCACAAGCTTCTTCCTTAAACTTGCTCCTCAAATATCTCCCGATCTAAGTTGTTCCAGAATTCAACCTGTTAGCTAAGCCATACCCCTACCTATGAGTCCAGGCATAATCTTATCTCAGGCCATAACGTTCACTACACAATTGAATAATCAGTCACACTGCTCAAAGCTCTGCTCATTGGGCAAATTTCCTCTCACTGTTCTCTTTTCAGGTCACTCCCTTATGAGGATCTAGTGCAGCTGTAGAATATTTTTATATAGCCACCTGTTGACCTGATCCATCCTTGAATCAAGTTTAATTTATTTTCATCCTCTATCAGCTAGTCAGAAGAAGCTCTCCATGAGCTTTAGGTGTGAAATGACAGAAGTTAGTACAACATGAATTGATAATCTAAAAGTATGCTCTACCTCTTCACATAGCTTATTGTGGTCTTTGGAGTTCTAATTCTGAATGTACCATGGGTTTCCACTAAGCCCTTTTAATTTTATGATTTGGTAGGTCTAATTAGACCCCAAACTTAATTGGCAATTCTGATCACATGGGCACTAATGCGATATACTTTGTCTTTACCAGGGCACAGAAACAAAATAAAAGATGTTTTTTGAATGGTATCACGGTGAAGGCTACTCACTTAGTATCACCTGGAACACAATAAGATGCTGAGAGCTGAAATAATTTTATGTCAAGCATCATAAAATTTTCTCAAATATATACAGATACGTGTGTAATTTGTAAAAAAAATGTATATCCACAGATATTTTATTGAACATATAAAACTACAGTGGTAATGGATCCTTGAGATAAGGGGTACTAAAGTGATGAAACAAGAGATAATAGATTGAAATAAATTAACCTATGAAATAAATTATTGTTTAAAGGTCAACACTGGATTGGATATCAAAAAAATGGAATTATTATGTAAAATCCTAAAATGTAAATTGCTAAAAGGTTTGTAAAACAATAAAATGGAAAGTCATGTTGCTTAGGCACCTATGAAGTGAGTGTAACCAAAATTAATAACAACACTTCCTCCAGTTTAGAAGAATCTTCAGTGAAGCTTCTGATCTCCGGAGACCAAGAAACCATAGTGCATCTCAAAGACTGAATATTTAGGTATGTCACCATGAAGGTGCTTCTATAATGCCTTCTCCAGCCGTAAGAAGTAGCATCAGGGGGTTGGAGATCCACAGTAGCTGTCACTTATAACATGATTATCAGTCAGGTAGTGGTGTTGGTGTTACATTATGGGCACTAGCACTGCAGTGGCCCAAGTAGCATTACTGGTTTGGCATAATTATAAGTAGTCAGTCTTTTTTCACCAGGAAAGGAGTTTAATGTCATCAGTTTGCTACCAAACGAATGCTTGGTCTATTTGTTTAGCTGGTCAGTATCCCTTCCAATGCCTCTCTAACATATTCTCCCCATGAGAACCAGAGAGTAATGATATTGAAATATAAATTGAAACTGAAAGTTTCTCATTACCCTTTATGTTAAAGCCATGACCTCTGTATACCTCTCAGGTTTTCCTCATTCAGTTTTATACCCAACGTGTGGCAAAAAGGTTGTGATTCCCTGAGTTTACTACTCTTAAGTTTCAGTGAATTTCCTAATACCCAGAGAACTCCTTTCAGGAAGTTTGTTATAAGCATGGTAGCCTATGAAATCAGGCAGACATTGGTCGAGGAAAAGGCTACACCTCTTACTACTTATGTTCTGTTCCACAAAAAATCAATGCTATTGAAATTTTCAGTTCCAATCATTAAAATGGAGATAGTGGTTATTACATTGTATTAATAATATAATTATATCAATAAATCATATTAATTATAAAGGATAAATGAGAGATTAATATTTTCTCTAATGATTGATGTAAGATGGTGATATCTGACATTTTTGGAACATTTACTATATGACAGTCCTTCTTGTTCAAAGGTTCTACACCCATTATCTTCTTTAAGTCTCAAAACAGTGAGGTATGATTTAGTAAAAGTGAAATAAATGTTAGTAATTGTTAGTACTATATACTGCTTTTACACACTCTACAATTCCTTATGTGATTAGTTTCTATCCAAATTTCAGCTTAGGCATTACCTTTTACTGTGGCTTTTCCTAACCTCTAGAAACGGTTTAACTCTCCTACTAGGTTGTCTGTAGGACTTTGCTTACTTACTGCATAGTTTTGTATTTTGATTTTTTCATACTGTATTATCTTTCATACTGTCTTCTTCTCTTCTTTCCTCAGACTGTCTGTTGCTTCAGGATGGGAAGCTGGACATATGCATCTTTGCATGCCCAGTGTCTAGTGTAGCTCCTTACATATATTAAGAGCTTATTGAATATATTTAAATAAATGAAAGAATGAACACATTGTCTCTAGAATGAGTGGTAGGGCAGTTCTAATATGCTTGGCTAAAGGCAATAGAAGCAGCAATGGGCTTGCTTTTCTTCCTACTAACCAGATTGTTCTACAGAAAATATAGCTTTACATCAGCCAGAGCAAGAGAACAGAGAGTTTTTGCATATATGATGTAATGAAAAATACACTGGTAACAAAAATGAGATAACTTCCTGGAATTGCAAAAAGTTATTGGGTAGAGATATTTTACTATGGCCTGTTTAGATTTGCAAAAAAATTTTGGTGGGAAAGAGTCCTCTAAATGCTGTTTATTGGTATTAATATAACTCTATTGGAACTCTACATATATTCTAGAAATAGAATTCAATACTTTTGTTTGCTTATGTAGATAAAACCATTTAAAGTAAACTCAAAACAAATTATATTTTCTTAGAAGTTATTGGAGGCAAGTTTTGCTTCTACCTAGAATTGCTCACTAGGGAAAGCAATGCATTATAGTAATTTTTTTCAAAATATTTCCAAAAAATAAAAAATACGTTTATTTAAGAATATTATTACAACTTATACTAGAAATGAGACAAAGAAAATAAAAGAATTTTAAATCATCATTATTCTAGGGACAGGCAACTTACAAAAATATGAGCCAAAGAAGTGTCAAAGGTTCTTTGACAGTGCATGTGTCATTTGATAAAAGACAGTCACATGCCTATAGAAATTTTTTAAAAGGTCAACAAACTTAGCTTTATGACTTTATAACAAATTGTTTTAAATTATACATGTATAAATTAGGATTATTTTTCTTATGCAATCTGAAGATGATATAAGTGTTAGTACAACATAACATAATAGCAAAAGAGTTCTTAAAATCATCCACTTATCATATTGCTAAATGTTGCTGAGCATGTTATAACGGTTCAAAAAAGGTGGGTGTTTTTCACCATAAAAATCAAATTTGGGTACATTAAAATCTTACTGTTTTCTTGATGTTACAATACAATACCCAAGACTATACTTAAAGAATATTCTATTGGCTTTAACCAGAATATATTTAAGAGACTAGAAATAACAGCATTCTCTAGGGACTGTATTTCTCAGTCAGTATTAGATAAATCATTTTAGTAATGCAAGTTTAAAATATAAAAGCCTTTTTTTCCACATTAAATACAGATGAGAACACAACAGGAATAAAATCATCTCACTTTCTCTGTCACCTTTGGACCATAGAGAAGAAAAATTTTAGCAACAATACAAATAATAGATAGAAAAGGGAAAACTGGTTAGAAAATAAGTCTTTGGTGTGAGGCAATGGGAGGGATCTTGGAAGAGAAAATAAAAGTATGAATGCTCGGTTTTTATTCTGAGATCTACTTTCTGTTGTAAGATTGTCAAATGGCTCTCTAGAGTATCTCAGGTTTTAGATATAGTATCATGTCAGTCTGTGGATATTAAGTTCTTGGACCTTCCTTCCTCATCTACCCAAAAAGCAAACACTGGAATGGTGACACAAAATTGTGAATTTAAAATCATTGCCATAGAGCAGAATATCCCTTTTTAACAACTAAAATTTGCTGGCAGTCAATGATCTTTGCCTTCCCACAGAAGATATTAATGCTTTGGGGGTGTGGCACTTAGTTTTTTCAACCATAATTAAAGTACTTCCACAACTATGGAAGTTAGTAATTAAGGGTTCTCAGAAACTCTTTCTTCAAATTAGTGATATAGATAGCCAGAATTGGGGGGAAAATTATATATATTTATATTTCTCATGGGTTTCTCATATCAAATATCAAAACAAAAACTCTTTGAAGAAGTGACAACAATACTTTACCTGTTTTATATATATATAATTTTATATTTAATTATATAAGTATATTTTATATATAAATTATATTTAATTTATATATATATATAAACAGATGCTTAACCAAAGTACTAAACTATACTATTTTTTAGAAGGCATACAAGTTATAACTGTATTTTCAACATAACTAATTAAGAGAATTTTAATACTAACATGAACAGTTTTGAAGTATAGCATTACAACTATGAAACTGTACAAAGAAAAATGATTTTTGCCCACTCCAAACACAACATTTTAATTCTTCCAAAGTTTCCTTGTTAATATTGTTATACATATGCATAATTTATAGAGTTGCAATCCTCGTGAACATTTAATTTTGATTTCTGTTGTTTCAATTAACACTATATATTTATATATTATTACATATAATCTATGTTATTATAATTATTATAATTATAGTACCATTTAATTTAATTGATATGATTAAACATAATTTTAATAAATATTCCCAAGTTTTAGGCATTTAGCTTATTAATTTTCATCATTGTATATATATGTATGTATACATACACTCTACTATTATCTCTGTGAATATAATTATTTCATTATTTTTAAATAATTGATAAGTCTAGAACATTTTCAGACATCTATTCATTCATTTGTCTTGTCATGCAGGAGAAAATATTTCCTGAGAACCCTACCAATAAACAAACAAGACCAACTTTTAGAATTTAGGTCATAATAGGATTTTTCAAAATTGTAGTTTTTTCTTCCATTAAACTACATTGTTTTCTCCTATAGAAAGATCATTCCTTAAGTATGCCACATAGAACTACCTGACTCAAGGTCACTTTAGATTTCTGTTAAATAAAGCGGAGATTCCCAGTTCATTCTAGGTCTCCTAAAATTGAGTTTCTGGGGTCAGAATATGAAAGTCTGCATTATTATCAAGATTTTCAGATAATTTTTCTGGCCACTGTTATTTGGTATATTACTCCTGCCTTGTCAGGTCTAAATATTGACAAAATCCATCCTTTAGTAGGATTCACACATCTTTACATAATTTGCATTAATATGCTTATTATGCGTCCTTACAGAACATTCCCCTAGCTTTTCTCTGAAAGCACAGACCCAGAAGACTCCTTTAATTTTCTTATCCCATTTTATTCAGTGAGTGTCTAAGATATTATTTGGTCAATTCACCCATGAACTTCTTTCCATCACTGATATCTTGGTACAGATATCCCAAGGTACTCCTACTTGAATGGGTAAAAGGCTGAATGTGCAACAATCTGTTGAACCTAGTAACCATTTTAATTCTTTTAGTTCTCCTTGGTGCCAAGCTCCTCACACTGGCCAGTGGAGGTTTTCTTTTATACCACATGGATTTCCTGTAGGGTGACTTCATATGATTAAGGCTCATCTTTTGGCCTATAGCTAGTTGAACATCCAAAGGAAAGAGTTTGATGTGTTGGCATATTAGTAGGATCATCTTGGCAGAAATAAGAGGATTGCCACACTTTGTCAGTTTTAAGTGAGTTGCCCCTGAGCTTTTAAAGACATTACAGAGCATATGCTTGTAGTATATATATATATGTATATACATATATATATATTACATATATATATATATTTAGACATTCTAAATATTATTCCTGGGATCAATATAAAACTGGCAGTTGAGCAGCTTTTATTTTGCTGCTTTTAGAATTCAGTGATTTAGGGAAGGCTTCATGCTATCCATTTGTATTGATGAATGCTATAACAAACATCCTTATGAGAACCAGAATTACAATTATTGTAGGGACGTACTTTAGGATATACTCTAGGATTCCAGTTTACTCTTTAGGAGAAATCTAGAAAATATACTTTCGTTTCAGTCTAGTTTCAGGAAAACTTATGCTGGTCAATAGTTTGGCTTTGTATTAGGACATTATGAATATTTTAATATAAACTTATTTTTGCTTTTGTATTGGCCACTAGGAAACTTGAACAAAGTTTTTGGCCATCTGTAGCTTATACACAAAAACTACAAGATACGATTGCGTGTGCAAATATTTCCATTGTATTCCCTTTGCCCTATGCTCAGAACAATATATTTTATCTTTGCTATGTTATGTATTTTTTTTAGATTTTTTTTAATGTTTTATTATTTCTAGGAGAGAGAGAGAGAGACAGCGTGAGCAGGGGAAGGTCAGAGAGAGAGGGAGTCACAGACGGAAACAGGCTCTAGGCTCTGAGCCGGCAGTCAGCACAGAGCCCGAAGCGGGGCTCGAACACACGAACAGCGAGTTCATGACCCAAGCGAAAGTCGGACACTTAACTGACTGAGCCACCCAGGCGCCGCTGTTATGTTATGTATTTTAATACATGGCCTTAAATATTTTGTGTAATAGATTAAAAAACTATTTTAATATAGTTATAATTTTTGAAGCCTCAATAACACTGTCATTTAAATACTTTTCTTATTGAATGAACATGTTTTTACATTGTTTTATTATTTTTATTTGCATTCTTTTTTCTTTTGCTTATTAGTGATATTAAATGTTTTTATTTGTTTTTCTTTATGTGTTAACTTTTGTCCTTGCCTTTTTATACTTTAGTTGCTTTCTTTTGGCTACATATAACATATAGGTGGATAGATAAGTTGGTAGGAACATGTGGCTAATTGATATATCATGCGTATATTTATCTTACTTGATGCAGTATATACCTGTTGATGTTTCTCATTTCATCCTTATGCCGATTTTCATTGAACAAAAGATTTGAATTCCTATGCAAAAATAATTTTCTCATGTGATTTTTTCCATGAATGCTGCTTTAAAAATAGTTCTCAATGATAGGCAAAACACAGTTAGCAGTTAAAAATGGAAACTAATATCAAAACTCTGAAATTTATAGTATTCTGTTAGAGCATGAATTCAAATTTCTTTGCATGATCAATAGAAACTGTCAGTAGACAGCTACTCTAGCCTACAATTTTTAAATGAAATGCTGTTGTAGCAATGGTACTAGGTTGAAAAAATCAATATGTTTGAATATATGGTGTTAAAATGGCTACTATTTCATAAATGTTAAAGCCAATAAAGTATCCATAAAAAGTTCAATGTTATATAAAGTGTATATAAATTTATGATGATGGATCTGCTGTGCCTTCAAAGGAAACATAAATGTACTACTTAGATGGAATGAGTCTTGTATACTATATTCTAGAATGTCTGTGCTTTCTTTGATTTGTTATTATAGGAGTAACGTTAATTAAGGCCCATAACAACATATGAGGATAGAACGGAAGATTTTTATGTCTGAGTGATTCTAAATTCAGGAGTAATCCTTTCCCTATGACTTGAAGTCAACATCCTTGCACAAACTTACTTTGCAGCCACATTATCTGCAGTTGCAAGAAATAACACACCTAACTTGGGAAGCTTATCCTGTATAAAAGTTCTACTAAACAGTACCAAAGTATTCTCTTAGAAATATTGTTTTCACTTGCTAGTTTTCCCTTGTAGTTTTGATGAGTCCATTTATAGACTGTGCATTGCTGATGACATAAATTTTATCCTAAGCACTGTAGATAGACAGTTACATGTGCTGTGGGTGCCCTAGTTAAGCAAAATGCCCTAACCTGACTAGTCTTTATATCATCACCTTAATTGTATTTCCCTTCTACCCTTATTATAACTGTATCATTATGTATTTTTTTGTTTACATAAAACTTGCCTTTCTCACTAGAATATAAACCCCTTTACAGCACAGATTTAGTTTTGTTCCTATTCTCTTCTCAGTGCATAAAACAGTGCCTGGCACATTGTAATCACTCTATAAATATTTGTTGAATAAATGAATATGTTATATAAATATCTGCAAAGTGGGACCAATTAATAGTGTTTGTTCTAAAGCAAGCAAATAATTTAACCTTAATTGATATGCTTATGATAGGAGAGTTTTCTTATCTTTCTATGGAGAGAGATTTTTTGTGCATGAAAATAAAACAAAGTTTGGATGTTAGCCTAGGTTCAGATCCTTACACAGATATCTAATTACTCCATGGTTCAGAGCAAGTCAGTTAGTATCTCTGGTTCTTAAATTCATCTGTAATTTAAATATACTATTCTCTGGATTATAAATTCGGTCCCCTTTCATATATGAATAAAGTTCCATAGACATTAATTTTTAATCTCTTTAGGGCAAGGCAAAAACTAATATATGATTTAATGAGGAAGATTGAGCATATGTAGTTTTCTTAGAAGTTTGTAAAAAATTTAAAAAACTTGTTATACATAGGAATTAATGTCAAAATCTAAAAGAAAAATAAAAATGCATTTAGTTCAATAATATTTTGACATCATTAGTATGTAAAATCACTCTAGAATATCTTTGAATGTTAATAGTAGAAAATACGCTATTTGTGATAAACCTTCATATCTTAAGAAATATCAGTATTTCTAGGAGCTTGAGGGCAGCTCAGTCAATTGAGCATCTGGCTTTGCCTCAGGCCATGATCTTGCAGTTCATGTGTTCGAGCCTTGCATCGGTCTCTGTGCTGACAGCTCAGAGCCTGGAACTTCTTTAGTTTCTGTCTGTCTGTCTGTCTCTCAGCTGCTCCCCGATTCGTGCTTTGACTCTCTTTCTCCCAAAAATAAATAAACTTTAAAAAAGAAAGAAATATCTGTATTTCTGACATATTAGGTCACTTTCTCTCTTTCCTAATTGCATTTTAGATTACCAGAATGATAAGCAATGTTTCCTAATAAATCTAAATAGCTTCTCAAAAATGTTTGAAATCAGGTACTTACTCTTACTGATTTGTATCATCTATCAAACAACACAATATATTAAAGAGATCAGGTGCTTAGAAAATATTTCTTGAATTTATTGGTAATATTATAAAATTGATTGCATTTAAAAGTCAGAAGACATTCATTCATTCATAGATTTTATTTAAAACTATTAAAATATATCATATACATTCTACTATATATGATATATTATACATTATAATATATATTATATTTTTATATTTCTAATATATTATTATTGTCCTCATCTCCCTTCCTCAAAATTCACTTATTCAATAAGGAAAAATTTTAAAAATAGAGAAAATAAAATCTTTCAGCAAAATAAAGAAATCTCAAATCACAAGGTATGCAGAATACAGGTCCAAACGTATAAAAACTAAGCTCCAACAATACCAGGCACTGAGAAATAATACATATTTCCTAAGACTTTATGCAGGACAAAAAGTATTTAAAAGTAAGTGTGGTGGTGCCTGGGTGCCTCAGCTTATTAAGCATCTGACTCCTGATGTCGGCTCTGGTCATGATCTCACATTACCTGAGTTCGAGCCATGCATTGGGCTCTGCACTGATGGAGCAAAGCCTGCTTGGGATTTGTCTCCCTCTCTCTCTGCTCCTATCTTACTTACTGCCTATCTCGCTCAAAATAAATAAAAATAAACTTAAAAAAATAAAAATTAAAGTAAGTGTGATATATTTCAAAGAACTATCCAGTATTCATACAATGAACAGAGCTAAAGCAAAGGCCAGTTATGAAAGAGAAAATTATTTACCCAGAGCAATGGATTTCAAATAGCTTTACTAAGGTACCTCCAAAAAAGATTTTTTAAAACTGTGTACTCACTCAAACAGCTAAAATATGGTATAAATTTTTACTGTAAGTTTATATAATTGCAAATGATGTAACTTATTTTTATTTTTTATTTATTTTTTAATTTTTTATACTTTATTTTTGAGACAGAGAGAGACAGAGCGTGAGCAGGGGAGGGTAAGAGAGAGAGGGAGACACAGAATGTGAAGCAGGGTCCAGGCTCTGAGCTAGCTGTCATCACAGAGCCCGACGTGGGGCTCGAACCCACAAACTGCGAGATGATGACCTAAGCCGAAGCCGGACATTCAACCGACTGAGCCACCCAGGCGCCTCAATGTAACTTGTTTTTAATAACTGTTACATCACTCTCCATTATATATCTGAATGTCACAAGACTAGGTGTATTATAATGCCTAAGACTTCATGTACTGCTTTGACATCTTTGAGATTCATAGGGCCCTGAATTCCCCTGCTCTCACCAGATATGCCCCCCTTCCCATCCTCATGCGACTACTTCCCTTACCTGCCCCAAACTACACATATGCAGCTAAAAGTTCAAACTTGCACAACTGTAGCATAGGATGGTTTCTGGATCTAGGACACTTCCATGGCAGTGCCGCGCTGCTGAAACCTCTGCTGCAGAACAGAATCTGTCCTCAGAGTTAGAAGGGAAACATCCAGGTGCTTCTGTGATACATGAAGAGGTTAACTGAAACCTTACCTAAGCCCATTTTCTTTAAACCACACATTCACCGGCATTCTAGAGGTCTCTATCCTTGATGGTATGGATTTGAGGTTCTCTGGAGGAAGGAATTCATGTGTATGAGAAGGGTAAAACAAAACAAAACCAAAAACAAAAATGCACAGAACATACGTCCATTGTCCAACTAGCAAAAAGCTTGTGTGAAGAGCAAAGAGAGTTCATAGACTTTACAGATGGGATTGCCACCATTATATGTGATGGAGCTCAGTGGAATGGTGCTATTTTCTATCCCTTAACCAAGGTGTTTTTAATAAAGGAGGAGATCTAAGATCAGCATGATTGGACAATCATTGTAGCTCTGGATGCTCTGGTCACAGATTGGTCCATCTGCACATCTGTTGCTAACTGTTGGGCCACTCCAATGGTCTAGCTGTCTAGTGCAGCCAGTGGCAGCAACAATTCCTCTTCTAAAGATTCCCCTTTGGGAACCTGGGAATGTCTTGTTTCACAGATATTCAAAATACACTTCAAGGTAATTTATACTAAGCCCACAATACAAGACCTTACTGGGACACTCCAAATCCCCTCTGGAGTTCGTGGCATTACTAATAGTAAACAAGGCATTCATTGCACTTCTCACAGTGCATGATGGAGGGCTCTTGAAGAGGGCATTCAATGGAACTTCCACCTGTAAGCCCAAGCAGCTAGTTTAATGAAGAGGCCAAATGACCTCCTCAAAATCTACCATTTATGTTATAAATGGAAACTGAATCCCCTGCTGAGTCTAAATTCATTTTTCCTGAGTACATGTTCCCTTACTCCAATGTTATACAGGTGCCTTATTTGCCTTTGACATTTCTAAAGTCCAGGGTTCTGACAATACCTCATCATGTGACCCTTCTGGTAAAGTATCTCCTTGGTTTCCCAGAAAAGCACATCTTCTTCTGCTAACTAAAAATATTAATCATCACTAAAGTAGATATTTGACAAGGAGACATCAAAGCGTTAATTGTAACCTAAGGCCTAAAGTGTCATATGTTTTCTTGACCTCTTTGAGCCTCACAGGGCCCCCTAATTTTGAGTTCCTGTGCTCTCACCAGATATATCCCTCACTCAGTGAAAAAGTTTGCCCACGTGACTAGTCCTTTTCAGTTCGACCAACTACATTCTATCAATCTTCAGGCTAATGGTTCCTCAGGCTAAATGTCTTTGCCAGACAAGGGGCACATCATCCTCTTGTGACTGCAAAAGCTGCCTTTAATAGTCCCTGCTTGCTCACTGGGCTCCAGAATGCAACCCTTGTTTGTTCTTGCATGGTTTGCAATGTCTTCCTCTCCAGGTTGTGAATATATGTCACTAATAAGCTGCTGTCAATTTCATCTGTCCCATGTTAGGTGCTGAGTGTTTGCTCATTTCACACTATTTAAGGCACATCTGAGAAGTTATTGGAATAGTGTGAACTTGATAAAATCTACACACAAAATCATTTGCTTCTTGATATAAAGCAAGGAACAGCAAAAAATCTTTCCATACCTATAAGTGCATATTTTAACACATTGGATATACATTAAAATGTTATTTAAAAATATTGATCATATAACAAAGACAAGATAATAGAGTAGGCATAATAAGACATGTCAACATAAAGAAAAACATAAAAACTTCATTTAGAGTTCCCCCCTCAAAAAAAGATGACTATATGAGAAAATTTTTGCAAAATAAGGGAAAAGTATTCAGCTTACTTTATCATATTATAAAAATGCAAAACTATGAAAATTAAGACATTATAGCACTGATGCAGAAACAAGTCAGTGGAAATAAATAGAAAGATTTTCATATAATAATGTCTGTCAAGGCAGTAATGGGGCGAGAGATCATTAAAATTATGGTGTTAAAAAATTGGTAGTCATTTGAAAGAATAATTTAGACCGTGATCTTACATCTTACACTATGGTAAATTTTGTACATACTAAAGATTTATAAAACAGCACTATTCCTAGAATAAAATATAGATCAATACTGCATAATAGTGTGCTATATAAGGACTTTCTGTGCTTGAGTCCAGGGACATTATGAAGGAAAAAAATTGATAACTTCTACAAAATAAAAATTAAGAGATGTTTTGTATGGGAAAATATCTTAAAATTTAAATTAAATATAACCTAAAAGTGATATCTGAAATGTGGTAAAATTACTTTATATTTTCTATATTAAACAGAAATTAATATGAAGATAGGTGAATATCTCAATTAAAATATAGATTATAGACACAAATATCTTGGAAAGTATGAATGGCATACAACCATAAGAATAAATTATCAGAACTATTATTGAAATATGTTTAAAAAGAAAGAATATAGGGTAACTAGGGATAAAATAATAATAAATATAGCCATTTTGAATTCTTAAAAAGCTCAATGTATTCCAGGAATCTAGGTGGCTAGCAAACTAGCTATCAATCTAGTCAGCTAACTCTGTTTTTTAACCACATGAAGCATTTTATTTTATATATATAAAGTTTGCCCTGCAATAGAAAAAAAATGTTTTTCATCCACGTCCTCTAACAAACTAGAATTGTTACTCCGAAGTACAAGTTATAAGACTAAGTGTACATAAATAAGTGGGTATTTTTAAAGATAATTTATAAATAGCCTTAAATAAGAAATTATTTATATCAGCTACATCTGATGAAAATAAATGTCAGCAGTAGAAATAAGTCCAAAACGGATGGGCTTTGGGCCACAATTACAATTTATCTTTAAAAGTTTAGATAGATTTCTAATGAGATAAATTTTTAGGTCCATGCTAACTCCTACATATTAATCACTCTGAAATATTTAATATCTAGGACTTTCATCTTCATACATAATGTAGCTCGGATGTTATTTGGGATCACATTTGTCCTATAGCTTACCATGGAACTCAATTCATGTTTTGGTGGCCAGTTTCCAACAGTGATTATCACACTTCTTCCTTTAAGATCCTACCAAAATACTTATCCCTTCCATTTTGTAAACACTGATAAAAAATTGCCCAAAATATCATGTATTAATGTATCAAAAAATCATAAGTACTATGGATAAAGGTGGGGGCACAAGAAATATACATCAAAATATCAGTTGCTCCTTTTAGTTTTTTCATGTAACTGAACTCCAAAATTCTCTACTTTGGGGTGATGGAGATACAAACAAATATAGAACATAAGTTCATCATTTGAATTTATAGAGATTGTGGTTTTGAGGCAAAATGAAGACAAATGCAAATAAGATGAGAATTAATGTTTTTTTACAGAAAAAAAAGAAAAGAACTGAAAGTAGAGTTGGGAATATAGGCACAGAAGACAGGCTCTAAAATTGCTCCAATTATTCTAACCCAATATTCATTCTTTGTATAATCACCTACTCTTGAGTGTGGGCTGGAGAGTTGTTTCTAACCAGTAGAGTCATTGGTAATGGGATGTCACTTCCATGACAATATTACATAAGTTTATAACTTCCATCATGCTAGAAGACTCTCTCTTGTTAACTTTAGTGAAGCAAGTTGTCATGTAGGGAAGTTCCAAAAGCCAGACATAAGGTTCCAAGTCCAATAGCCTAAAAGGAACTGACCCACGCCAACAATCACTTATGTGAATTTGGAAACAAATCCTTCCCAGTGGTGCTTTCTCTCAGACTCCAATCCTGGGAAGTACCCCAATGACAGCCTTGTGAAGAGTCATGATGTTAATGAATCTTCTTGAATTTTTGACACCCATAAGTTGTGAGAAAACAAACATGTGGTTTTCAAGCCAGGTGATTTGTTATGCAGCAATAGATAATTAATATAATAGGTAAATCTATTTAAATTCTTTGGACTTCAGATAACTCCCCTGAAACTTAGTTATTATTTTTACAGGCTATGAATTTACAGAGAAAAGCATACCTTTAATCTAGATCATTGAAGCCTTATAAAAAGGAAAAGTATATTCTGAGAAAAACAGAATTATTCTGTGGAGGAAAAAGAACTAGCATTAGCAAAACTGTGAAACTAGCATTTGTTAAAATGTGGAAGGAAAGTGTGAACCAAGTTGATATAAGAACCAAGTTGATATACACAGCTACATACATAGGTTATTTATATATATACACACATATGTATGTATATATACATATATATGTATATATATACACACACACATATATATGTATACACAAAATAGTAATAAATATTGTATCTATATACTTCAATATCATAAACATTATGGCAAGTGTATCTTAGTGACAACCAATTCCTATCCTTCCCTTCCACTAAAGCATTATTTAGATATCTATTCAAAACCTGGTACACCATCTACCATTGGAAAATTACCTAAAATCAATCACCAAGAATGGAGAAGGGTTGATTTAAAGATATAAAGATAATCATGGATAGTTGCACAAAAAGATGGGAGTAAGATATTGATGAGAATACTTCAGAGTTCTGGCTGAGTCACAGACCATTTGTATCACTAATCTCTTCTTACATGTGACATTGCTATGTTAGACTCTCATCAGAAAACATATACTGGTGAATACTTTGGATCAACTGCCATTTTCATGTTAAAAGTACTCAAACAGCAATGGATGGCTATGTTTTCATTTCATCTTTCAGTTGCTCCTGAGCATGTCTTCAGTAGAAACTGTAACTTACCCTAATCAGATAGAAATAAAAGTAATTCAGGGAGAAAAGAACTCCAAAAATTCCAAACTTAATTTCAAGAAACAATTGAGGGGAAAAAAAGGAAAAATCTAGGCCCTTTTAAGGTTGCATTATCATAAACTATTACTACATTCTATTTTCTTCCTTTTCGGAGGATACATCTAAAACTGCTGTTATACTACGCATTCAAGGTGACTGTTTTTAGTGGTACCTGGCTCATCAGAAAAAATATAGTACAAATAGATTAAAGAATGCTTATTTATTCTTTGTTAAAATTTTACTAGCAAAAGACATCTAAATTAATTTTACTTCTTCTAGCACTAGTTAAATTTAATTTCATGATTACACAAAGGAAAGGAAGATAGCCTAATTGCCCCTCCAAAAGTAGAAAAATACATTTGTACCCATTGGTTTAATTCTCTATCGTTAAATAATGTAAGTCAGTTGACTACTCAGTAATGCTTTAGAGAGGCACATTTGAAACAATTTCTCTTATTCTTCATTCACAGTAGTAACTGTGTTTGACTTAATTTAGTTTGCTTATAATCAAAAAACAAATCTCCTGTACTTAATTACTTTTATTCTCAGATTCCTCCTTTTAAGTAATTGTGTAATCAGTGATCAAGTGTACCAGGCTTTTAGAGCAGTTTGATGTTTATAGGGTATTTGTCCCACCTCATTTGGTGAGCTGGTTTGAATGCAGATAATAGGGTTGGTATTAGTCGAATGTAGCTCTGGGTCAATGCTTTCAATTTATTTTAAGGACTATAACTCTTGCTATTATACATAATTGCCCCCACCCATTGGAGAAAAGTACTACAATTTAAGGCAAAGAATGAGATCCATTTTTATCTAAACAATGCTTTCATAAAACAGGTGAGATCCAGGTATTTGGAAAGGCTTGTATTTTTCACCTGTGGCCATGTAAAAGTATGATTGAAAGCCAGGGAAGACTTTCCTTATCTTTCAGCTTGAGGATGCTGGAAGCCAGGATAATTATCATCAGTACAAGATAGAGTTACCTCTCAGCAGATGAAAACATCATTTAGCTAAGCTTTCTTATACCCATACTACAAACAAATAAAATTCTGTTGCTACATTTTCAAGCCACTTATTTTTATATGTATGCCAAATCTCTAATTTTTTATTATTTTATTTATTTTATTTTCTCTCATCATGGGAAATGTGCTCTTTAATACCTATCTCCTATTTCCTTCATTCCCCCCATCCCCTCCACTCTGGTAACAATCAATTTGTTCTCTATAGTTAAGAGTCTGTTTCTTTCTCTCTCTCTCTCTCTCTCTTTTTCCTTTGGTTTTTGGTTTTGTTTCTTAAATTTTAGCTGATAATATTTTCAAAATTTAAAAAAAATGTAACAAAAAGAAGAAAGGAAGTGGACAAAAACTAATAATCTGAATGCCAAATTCAGCACCAACCAAAAGTTGAGACAGGTCATCTAAACTCGGGATAATGAGTGTCGGTTCTGTTAACACATGTTGCTTAAGCAAAGTCCTTGAGAGTTCCTTTGGCTTTGATTTTAAAAAGTAAACAACAACATATTTACCTTTAATGTGGGAATTCTGATGACATTCATATTAGAATCTTCAACTACTTCCTTGACTCAAGATCTGTCACCACTAGTTTTTCCCTGTGAGCCCAGGTAACTGATTTCAATGCCAGAAATAAATACAAAACACACACACACACACACACACACACACACACACACACACACATACACACGCATGCACACAAAAGCAAAACAACATATTTCTCAAATATCACGTGGTTTGTTTCCCAGTCACATAAGCAGAGAATCATTCCTCTTTAAAAAGTTCTAGCTGAGGGGCACCTGGGTGGCTCAGGGGGTTGAGCATCCAACTCTTGATTTCAGCTCAGGTTATGATCCCAGGATCGTGGGATTAGGCCCTACATCTTGCTCTGAACTGAGCATGGAGCCAGTTAAGATTCTCTCCCACTCTCCCTTTCTCCCTCTGCCCCTCTCCCCTGCTCATACTTTCTTTCTATCCCCCCCCCCAAAAAAAAAGAATTCCAGTTGAAAAACTCTTCAGGATACCAGATGGCAATTGACTTATTTCCATTGACTTATTTCAATATTTTATTCTCAAAACATTTGTTTTTAAAGAAATCATCTTTTTAATTTCTTAAAACAATCTTTCTCTGAATTTGTTAGTTCCCTTTGGTTTTCAAATTAAACATACACGCACACACACACACATGCACACACATGCACACATACACATACACACATACATGCAAGAAAACCAGGAAGGTATTTAGATCCATTTTCTAATATTGCACCACATTCTATTAAGTGCGACTAATTGCATTGGGAATGAAAATTAATTGAGAAGCTCTCACTATCTTTGCTAGCTACTTGAATTTACACATTATCTCTGGAGTTCATTTTCAGTGAGCAGTTTTTTCACACTGTCTTCACAATCCATGACCTAATATGAACAAATGTATGCGTAATTTGCCAGTGCCTCACCACTGAAATGCTGTGATTCAATGTAGCCAAAGTACATAAAAATGACAATATAGTTATTTCCCAATTATCCCACAGCAGCAGAGTAGCCAGTGTTTCAATATAAAGTGTAATTGATTCCTAATTGCTGTACTTTCACAGAAAGGCCACAGCCCATAACTTCATTAAATAGTGAAAACACAAATAACTATTCATAAGGAAAGAATTAGCATATGCTATGTGCTTATTTACTTTCTAATCCATAAATGTTTTAGATTCTGGTCTGCGGAAAGGCTGCACAGTTTGCAATATGTCATTCAGATGTTCCTCGGGGAACAGGAAATTTGCCAGGGTTGTTCATTTAGGAGGGGGAAATAAAATATTGGCTATTTGATATTTGATGTTCTCTAGAGGTCTTGGGCCCAACTCCTGGACCATTTCCAATACTGACATAGAAGAGAGCAAATATCCAAGTTTGTGAATTGAGGGCAGATTCATTTTTATATACACTAAGGCATGTTAGGGCTCCTGTAAAGACAGGAAAGAAGAAATGATAAAATGATAGAACATAAGGAAATAGGATCTATCTACTGTCTGATGTGGAAAATGACTGAAGAGTGTAGATTCTAATCATTAGTGTTACTCAGATACTATTCTAGAAGTGTCCTTGAGATAAAGGGAAGGGCAACCTATATATTTGAATTATGGAAAATGAGCAAACAAAATAGAAGGTGCACAAAAGGAATATAATTAAGCCTGCTACAACATACTTATGTGAGGTTATCAAATACTGACTTTTAACATTCCTACATTTGATTTTCCTATCTTCACAGTGCCTTATTATAGAACCTTGTAAAGATGTTCTGTTTGGTTACCTATAACTTAGCAAAAAGATTCAGATGATCTGCCAGTGTTAAACTACAAATAAATGTAAAATATTTATATTATGTACTATTTGAATGATGGTAATAAAATACACTCATTGGGAATAACCAGAATTTTCATGTATGGCTGCCAGAACTGTGATGTTCTCCCTGAAATAAACTCCTTATATATGATAAATATGTCAATGACTAGAAATATTATGTTCACACATTGGTCATTTTTTTGAGATTCAGGCTGTGCACATTAGTTCACAGAAAACTGTACAGGGAAATACAATTGTACAGTATAAATACCTAGTAGAACATGTGTCTGCCAAATATACTGATATAAATAAATGCTAGATAGGACACAGCTCATCTGCTTGTCTCATGTTCATTCCATAGTATGGTAATTTAGGATATAAGCATTAGGAATGCATGTGGTAAACACTTCTGGTGTTCCATCCAAATTTCCTTTGCACACACTTTGCAGGCTAATGTCTTCAACCCCCTAGATACTGGATGTGTTAGCAAGTAAAAACTCAAAGCAACATCTTTCTCTGAAGAATTATTCTTGTTCCCCTCACATAGGAGTCTATGAATCATCCTTCCTGCTTAGTAGACCTTGACTAAAGACTGAATGCCAGACCCATTGTCACAGGTATGAATAACATCATAGTCTAATCTGTGCTTCATACTAAAGCTAGATTCCAGCTAAATTTTCATATTCCTTAGCTCTTTCTCCTGGCCTGTCCCAGGTCTCTCACCCCTACCCCTCATTCTAAGTATACTCCCCAAAAAATAACAGTACAAGGATCCCCAGTTCAGTCACTTCCAAGAAATCCTGTCTAAGAGTGGTCTTGGTCCTAGACTCAGGAATGGTCCTAGAAAGCAGATTCTGAGAATGACATTTAGAGTTGGCTCAATTACTGGTCATATGACCTTGCATGTCCCATTACTACGGAAGGTAAAGGATTGATAGGTCTGTCATGCTATAGCTATAGTGAACTGGGATGACAAATAAATGGAAGTAAATACACTAGTTGATGCAATGTCTCCAGCATTTGATAGGTGTCATGAAAAAAAAAATATGAGAACTTCAGAATTGCATACTTGTTGCTAAGCACCATTGATACTCTAAAGAGAAAAAGTGACAGGTTCACATCTATTAATCAATACCTTAAAGCAAAGGTAGAGTTACAAGGCTTTTTTGACAGCATTTAGAAAGACTCTCACCTCCTGAAGTCCTAAGGAAGATCACTGAGGTTCAAACCCAGGACTTAATTTCAAGAATGAAAGAAATCCAGAAGAGCCTGAAATCTCATCCTCAGCTGAATACTCAGCCTCTTATGCAAGGCTAGGGCCTGATGTGGAAGTAATAAAACCCAGAGATTTTGAAAGGAGTATCTATGTTAGTGTATTTGAGAATCTTAAATCCTAAGGTTCTTCTGAATTCTTAGGACCAAATCCATCTTCTTCAGATAGACCCCCCTATCCTGGCTGCTTACTTGAAACCATGTAAGAACCTCATACAAGACAAGAATGTACAAGACAATGTTTGCCCTCTTCAAGATGTGCCCCCGACTACCTTCATGTACAAAAGTTTTATCAGTTTTATTGAGCTATAATTGACATATAACATTGTGTAAGTTTAAGATATGCAATGTGATGATTTGATACAAATATATATTGCAAAATAATTACTGCAGTGAGGTGAGTTAGCACAGCCATTACTTCACAAAATTATCATTTTTGTGTGTTGTGAGAATGTTTAAGATCTATTCTCTTAGAAACTTATAAATATATAATATAGTATTCTTAACTATAGTCACCATACTATATATGAGATTCTCAGAACTTATTCATCTTAGAACTGGAAGATTGCACCTTTTGACTCATATCTCCCCATTTCCTCCACTCCTCAGATGCTGGCACCCACCCTTCTACTCTCTGTTTCTGAGTTCAGCTTTTTTAGATTTCACATATAAGTGAGATACTTGCAACAGACACTTAAGTAGGGTAAAATCTCAATATAACTCAACCATAAATTAGTGGATCTAATCAGGATGAAGAGGTTTTCTATGAGAAAGGAGCTGCAGCCTCTGCTAATTAATATGTGCTAACAGGAAAGTAGTCCTGGAAGGTCCTGAGGGTGCCAGCAGGTAGACAGAATTGAAAGGTGGATAAGAGTGTTTGTCCAGAAGGGGGGGCACTCTTTGGTGACAAAGGAATTGATACTCTCATAAGAGATGATCTGAATGCTTGAAAAATATGTTAGTTTTCATTACATAAAGAGGAGATGCCAGAGCTGCCTAGGTATTATATTGATACCAAGGAAAGTCGCATGCTAGAATGCATACATATAACTATATATGACCACAGAAGTCACTATCCATGAGAGAAATGTGAACCACAATGAGATACATGTTATACTTGTTAGAATGACTATTATCAAAAAGACAAGAGATAATTAATTTGGGTTGAGGCTGTGAGGAAAATGGGACCCTTATGTAGTGTTGAGGGGAATGTAAATCGCTGCAGCTAATATAAACAACAGTATACAGATTCCACAAAAAATGAAAAATAGAACTACCATATGATACAACAATCCCACTTCTGGGTATTTATTCAAAGGAATGAAAATAGGATATTGATGATATAGCTCGACTCCCATGGATGCTATATATATCTATAGCATGCACAGGAATGCAGATTATCTATCTATCTATCTATCTATCTATCTATCTATCTATCTACTATTAATCTATCTAATTCAGTCATACAAAAAGAAGAAAATTCATTTGCAACAACTTGGATAGACCTTGAGGGCATCATTCATAAGGGCAATAAATCAGGTAGAGAAAGATACGTACTGTATGATATCACTTACATGTGGAATCTAAAAATATCAAACTCATAGAAACAGAGAGTAGAATGGTGTTTGCCAGGGTCTAAGGGGTAGGGGAAATGGGAAAATACTGGTCAAAGGGTACAACTTTCAGTTATATAATAAGTAAGTTCCAGGAATCTAATGTACAGCATGGTGACTCTAGTTTACAATACTATGTTGTATACTTGAAAGTTGCTATGAGAGTAGAGCTTTAATGTTCTCACCATAATGACAACAAAGTGGTGATTATGTAAGATGAAGGATGTATTAATTAACTTTAATGTGGTAATAATTTCACTATTATCTGTATCAAATCATCATGTTGTACATTTTAAACTTACACAATTTTACATGTCAATTATATTTCAAAAAACCTGAAAAAATGAGAAAACTCAGAAGTTAACTACATTTCTTGAGAAGGACCCAAGAACAGTCCATTTACCAAAGCAATAAGTAATATGTTGGTGAGCAGGGAACAGAATTATTTAAAGCTTAGGCCTGGCTTCTTTAAAGGTAAAAGTTGGGGGTAGAACACACAGATAAGGAACTGAGAACCCTAATATCTCTCTCTCTCTCTCTCTATCTGTCTATCTACATATATATATGTAGATATATGTATATATATATACACATATACGTATACAGAAACATTTACAGAAACACGTTATGGAGAACTTGTGTGTGTGTGTGTGTGTGTGTGTATGTGTGTGTGTGTGTGTGTGTGTGTATTTATATATAACCAACATCTCCTTCATAATATGTCCACTAGAGTCCACAGGCCTATCCAGTAGAAATTTCTCTGGCTCCTGAATATACCATTGAATTTATTAACACACTAATCTGTTAACAAAACTCTCCGATTGTTGTGCTCTACTACAATACAATCCAAAGGGACCTGAACCATCTAGAAACTCTGCAATACATCACACAGGTTCACTATATTAATACTATATTAAATACATCTATACCTTTTGCCACTAAGAAAGAAGCATAATGTTTGGTAGGCTTCTTCAGCATATTCTGCATGTGGGGATATTACTAGCATCAACTTTACACAAAAAGCTGCTAGCTTTGTGGGGCCGGGGGAGGGGGGGAAGCTTCCAGAACAAGAAAAGACTTGGCAGCAGGTCCAGGCTAAGGGACAAGCACCTTTATTACTTGGGCCACAGGACCAGACAGATCCCATCTAAGGTAGCAAAAGGGACTACCTTGGTTTCTTGAAAGCTCTGGAAATAGAGTTGTCACACGGATCCTTAAGGTTCTGAAGCAAGGCCATGCCATCTCTGCTAGAGAACTATGTGCTCTATTATATGAACAAAGAGCTTTGGGCATGCTTGTGAGCAAACTGAGCATCTGGAGCTGGGATTTCAAGAGATCATATATTTAGAAGTGCCCATGATAAATCAGGTACTGTCACACTCATGGACTCATATAATTATTCACCATAGAAAAAAGTAGTATAAATCGAGTACTATGGGTAGGTCACAGAGATAAAACTATACCCCATTTCACTGTACTTCTGTTGCTATATGTAAAAACCTGAAATGTTAAGGGCCACTGGATAGTTCTTCTAGTTGGATATATTTATTGCCACTAAAAATAAACTATTACTTTACATTTTACAAATTTATATAGTAATATCTCTTCATATATGTGTATATATATATATTCACACATGTGCACACACACACACATATATTAAATTAATGGTAAATATAAGGTCTAAAATATATTTTTTCTCTTACATTGTTTAGGTAGATCATTCTATGCATAGATTAAGTTCCTTTCTAAACTTTAAACAATATGATGCAATATTGTAGCATACAGTATTACTAATGGAAAGTTTAAATCTCATCTGATTGCCCTTTTCTTAAATATAGGCTATATTTTGGGGCACCTGGGTAGCTCAGTTGTTTAAGCATCGACTTTGACTCAGGTCATGATTTCACAGTTCTTGAGTTTGAGACCCGCATCAGACTCTGGGCTGACAGCTCAGAGCCTGGAGACTGCTTTAGATTCTGTGTCTCCCTCTCTCTCTGTTTGTACTCTCTCTCTCTCTCCAAAATAAATAAAGGTTAAAAGAAAATTTAAAATTTAAAAAACAGCCTATATTTTTATTTCTGGAAATCTCACTAGAAAGACTATCTTCTCAGCAGGATATTTACCTTTTAAATCTAAAAAATAGCATATAATTTTTTCAACTGAAAATTTTTCTCTAATCTTTCTTTGGCTATATCTTGCCTCCAGTATGTTTCTCTGTGCTTCCTTAACTTGAACTGCATGCATCTAACCTCTTGCCTCCATGTGTTTTATTTTTTTACATCATATTTACTATTGTTTATCTTTTTCTCTGCCTTCTCAAAGATTTCTTCATGTTTACTTATTTATTTTGAGAGAGAGAGAGAGGGAAAGCGAGCAGAGGAGGGGTAGAGAGAGGGAGAGAGAGGATCCGAAGCAGAATCTGCACTGACAGTGCAAGCCCAATGCAGGGCTCAAAACCACGAATGATGAGATCATGACCTGAGCTGAAACCAAGAGTCAGAAGCTTAGCTGACTGAGCCACCTAGGCATCCTTGAAAAATTTCTTCATGTTTAGTATTCAGACTGCCTGCTTAATATTCTATCCCATATAATCTATTATTTCGTCTGTTTGTTTAATCATTTTTAAAAAATTCTAAGAATTCTTTATTCTCTGATTGCTCTTTCACAATACCTGGTTATTTTCTTAGAGATAAAATGTCTTTCTACAATTTCTCAAGGGATACTAATTTGAATTTTTAATGTTCTCTTTTTGTGCCTGAATTATAATCTGCTTCTTTCAGGGTCATTTGGTCTGTGTACTCATTTTGGTCCATCTATTTCATGCTCATAGTTGCTGTCAAATTTCTGATGATTCTTAGTTCATATTTATGAATGAAAGACTAGGTTAATTAAGTATGTGGTGTAAATTACCTCCATGGTTATAAAAGTATATTTACAAAATGAACCCTCCCTTGAAGGAAACAGCTGTAAAGTCACTCTCAGAAAGTTGAAGGATTCGTTCATAGGTAGGCATCCCTACATGGTACCCAGTCAGTAAACAGGCATGTATACTAGGGACCTTCTCAATTGTGCTTTAGGAGAGCATTATTTTGGGACTGGATTAATGTAGTGAAAGTTATATCTGGGCTGAGCTGTCTTTTTCTTGGTTTATCTTTGTTTTTGTTTTGATGCTCACATATTAATGTACATACTTCAGTCTTAAATATTAGTTTAGTTGTTTACGCTTTTTAAAAATTTTTTTTACATTTATTTATTTTTGAGAGTCGGAGTGAGACAGAGTACATATAGGGGAGGGGCAGACAGAGAAGAAAGCACAGAATCCGAAGTAGGCCCCAGGCTCTGAGCTGTCAGCACAGAGCGGGAGGCGGGGTTGGAACTCACAAACCATGAGATCATAACCTGAGCCAAAGGCGGACGCTTACCTGACTGAGTCACCCAGGTGTCCCTAGTTGTTTAAGCTTTTAAACCTACATAATTGTCTTGGGCAGGTTACTCCCAACAATTCTATACATGGAGAAAATGAAAGGGTGTGATTGGCTCATGTATGTAAACTGCAGTTCTTTAAATGTCTAGATGACTATCTTAAAGTCATATTCCATTTCTTCAGACTTTTTATTTTTTACTTGAAGCTAGTCTCAATTTTCTTTAAACGGGACTTGGATAGATCTGGTAGTACAGTTCTGTTTTTTTCTGACCTATTTGCTATCTCCAGAAATCATGCCTTTGTTGACTCCAATCTTCTAGAATTTGCTCAAAATTTTTATGTTATAATAACAACTTTACTTTTAATCAGCAGTGCTCTGTGTTCGCCATTTTAATTCTATTTTCTGCCCTCTAAATGTGTTGAGTTCAAGACCTTTTATTAGAGATTCAATAGCTAGTTTGTTTATTAAAATTTTCAAGGCTGACTTTAAACTGGATGAATCCACTTAACCATTATAGGTTGCAAGGACCTATACTTCAAATTGCAAATAAAATACCAATAAAAAATTGACATTTCCTAAGCAATTTTAAAAGGCTATCTCTATGATAAGCAGTGAGATAAGTATTTTAGGATACAATTAAAAACTAATCATTATATTGCACCCCAATTTTTATAGCAGCTCTATCAACAGTAGCAAAATGTCTATTCACTGATTAATGGATAAAGAAGATGTGGTATATATATATATATATATATATATATATATATATACATACCATGGTATACATATACCATGGAATACTACTCGATGCTGAAAAAGAATGAAATCTTGCCATTTGCAGCAATGTGGATAGAACTAGAGAATATTGTATTAAGCTAAATAAGTCAGTCAGAAAAAGACAGATATCATATGATTCCACTCATATGTGGAATTTGAGAAACACAGCATATGAACATAGGGGAAGGGAAGGAAAATAATATAAAAACAGAGAAGGAGGCAAACCCTAAGAGATTCTTAAATACAGAAAACAAACTGAGGGTTGCTATAAGGGAGGTGGTTTGGGGGATGGGTTACATGGGGGATGGGCATTAAGGAGGGCACGTTTTGGGATGAGCACTGGGTGTTACATATGTAAGAGATGAATCGCTGGGCTCTACTCTTGAAGCCAAGACTACACTGTATGTTAACTAACTTGAATTTAAATTTTTAAATATATTACATATGAATTGGAAGAATACATTTTCTCAGATATTCAAATTATAAAATGGCTGAAAATCAGTTTATCATTCTCTAATTCCACAAATTGACTACTTATTGATTGAGCTTTACTTAATAAAGAATAAGATAAGTTGTTAGATATTAATGATTTTCTATTATCTCTTTTTAAGGCTTCTGAAATATTTAGTAAAAAAAGATCACAATATTGTATGGTAAATTATTAAAGAAAAACAGATGCATTTTCAATACCTTTCTTCTCAGTCAAGATTTACTGGCTACTATAAAACCAAATCTGGGGCTCCTGGGTGGCTCAGTTAATTAAGCGTCCAACTTTGGCTCAGGTCATGATCTCACAGCTCATGTGCTCAAGCTGGACTTCAGATTCTGTGCTGACAGCTTGGAGCCTGGAACCTGCTTCAGATTCTGTGTCTCCTTCATTCTCTGCCCCTCCCCGACTCACACTCTATCTCTGTCTCAAAAATAAGTAAACATTTAAAAAAATCAAAACAAATCAAAACCATAAAGATATTGGATTGTGTAAACTGCTATAAAGTAGTAACTCTCACCTACACTAAAAAGTTTAAATTGCTTAATTCCTTAACAGATCTTTGTCATTCTTAATAAACTATTACATAGCTAAGTGCTATAAATTTGAGTCTATAATGTGTGTATATATATTCACAGAAAGAGAATACAATTCTATATTTTGTGTATTGGCATTCAATTTAAAATATTCTTTTAGGGGCATCTGGATGGCTCAGTCGATTAAGCATCTGACTTCAGCTCAAGACATGATCTCACAGTCCGTGAGTTCTAGTCCTGTGTTGGGCTCTGTGCTGACACTCAGATTCTGTCTCTCTCTCTCTCTGCCTCTCCCCTGCTTATTTATAAGTAAGTAAGTAAGTAAATAAATAATTAAATAAATAAATAAACATTAAAAAGACAAATTTTAAATTTTTTTTAAAAAATTGAAAGTTGGTGATAACATTTAGTTTCTTTCTCAATTTCTTAATATTTTATTATTCAATATGATGTTTGTTTATATTTGAGTTTGAAATGCTCTGTTGGCTACTCAAGAAATGGGTTATTTTAAGCACTGGTTCCTCACAGAGAAGTCAAAATGATCAAACCTGTTACTACTACAATCATGATAGGGCACATCATGTATAGGATTCTGAGGGCCTGAGTTTTAATGTTTATTATCAACTTTCATATAGCACATAGGATGAGAAAGTCAAACACTGCCTTCTAAAACTGTTAAAATCATCTTCCAAGTAAACAGCAGATTATTTATCTTTGTAATTGAAAGATTAAATATAAATAGCTCAGAATTATCCTTTTTAAGCTGGTTTATGATATTTGAATTTCTCATGAGTTCATGAAAATTCTTATCACATTGAAGTTGGGGAATGCTTTACTAAATAGAAAAAAATATACATTTTTCAAGAGGTCATTACAAGAGTGAATTTATCAAGGCCCCTTATGTTTTTTTATTCTAGAAGGTAGACTAGTAATGTTAAGTATGCGTTGACATACTTATTTTCTAAAGGATTCTTAATGTATAAATTAACTATTATCTTTTTTTTCTTATAGAGCAATTAAAATATGTCAGGTAGCAGAGAATTAGTTATTCAATAATGGTCTAGTGAATCATTTCACTATAAATTTATATGGAGTTTAAATGGACTTTAAATTTAACACACTAGTTTTCAGATATGTGAGAAAAATGAAGTTTCTTTGTTTTCTAAGCATATCTTATCTTTTTCATGATCTCCATTAAGAATGCAAGTGGAGTATAGACTTTAACTTAACATTTTAAAATATCTTTCCATCTAAAATATCATCCAGTCTCTTTCAAGCAAATGCTAATATCCAACCATTCTTCCTGAAGGCGTAATTTATATATATATAAATATATATTTATTAAAATATAAAAATTAAATTATAATTATTTTAATTATATTAAGTTATATTATATTTACATATTAAAACATATAATATATTAAATATATAACATAAATAAATTATATAAATAAAAATAAAATGTATAAATAAGTGTATAATTATATATTAAAAGTATATATTACTTATATTAAAATTAAAAATATATAAATTAAAATATATAACTATATATTATATATAAACAATAGGTATAATTATATAATATATAATATATATAAATAAATAATATAATATAATATATATGTATGGGGAAAAGGAAGCCAGCATGACAGGATGGTTGTGGGTAGCTGTCTTCTTAGCTCTAGGTAAAAGTTTTCTGTAACTCTTCTTTTCTACTGGTCTTTATGGAGACTTGCTTTATATATTCTTTCTTACTGGTATTACAGAGTCTTAATAGCTGCTTTCTCTTAATACCATCTTTCTCTTGGTCTAACTTACCCATGTCATAACTTTATTATGGAGTTACTTTGCCCCCGTGGCCCCAATAGCAAACTGCTAATTTTATTAAGCCACCTTCTGATCCTTGAGGGAAGAGTAAGAACTTCTGGGTCCTTAAGGAGCCAAGGGAAGCTCGTGGGTGCAAGACCTGTTTTTCTCATTGCCCAAACATGGACAGTTTGGGGACTGCAGCTTGGCCATGCAGACGCAGGTAACTGCTGACTAACCTGTAGCCTTCACACACTGCTCCTTCACTTTCTTGTTTTCACATGAGCTCCCCATGCCTAAAAAGACTTCTCTGATAGTTATTCACTGAGGATGCTGTAGGGACTTGGGCTTTGCCCTCTTCCTAATGGTTCATTGCACATTAATGCTAAAATGTGTTCTAGTAGTGGAAGTCTGGACACATAAGCTTAATCATTTGCTCCTCTTGTGTCTTGTTCTCTCTTCTTATTTCTAGTTTAGGGTGGTAAACTATATTTACTTTTATAGTGTTGATAACAAATATCTTCACCTCCTTTATTGTTGTGAAAAAAGTCTCTAAATCATTTGAAAATATGAATTTATGTGTATGAAAATTATACAGGGCTTTTATAAATCCTTTGTATTTTTAAAAATTTCTATGCCTATGTTATTGTGGAAGTCTGACAAATAATCTATCTTCCTTTTGTGAACAGAGAGAATAATTTTGATCCATTAGGTTTTTTTTCCTATTTCTCTTCTTTTTTTTCTAATTTTTATAACATTTATTTATTTATTTTTGAGAGAAAGAGACAGAGCGTGAGCAGGAGAGGAGCAGAGAAAGAGGGAGACACAGAATTTGAAGCAGGCTCCAGGCTCTGAGCTGTCAGCATAGATCCTGATGTGGGGTTCCAACTCACAAGCCATGAGATCATGACCTGAGGTGAAATTGGACACTTAAAGGACTGAGCCACCCAAACATCTTTTTTACTGCTTGTTTGTTTTGTTTTTTTGTTTTTTGTTTTTTTGTTTTGTTTTGTTTTTGTTTCTTTTAAGAGAGAGAGAGAGGGAGCATATGAAGGAGCATGCATGGGAGAGAGTCAAGAGGGAGAGGAAAAGAGAGAATCTAAAGCAAGCTCTATGCCCAATGTGGAGCCCAGGCTGGGCTTGATCTCACCATGGTGACATCATGACTGTTAGACCATGACCTGAGCCAAAATCTAGAGTCCGGCGCTTAAACCACAGAGCCACTCAGGTGTCCCTGACTCTTAATATATTAATAGCCACTGTATTAGCTATAGAGAAATGAAACCAATAGAAAAGAGAGGGAGGAGAAAAGGGAGGAGAGAAAAGGAAAGGAGCAGAAAGGTCAGGAGGGAGAGAGAAGAGGAGAGAGACAGAGATATGGATTTACTTAAAGGAATTGGTTCATATGGTTATGGATGCTGGAAAGTCAGAAAGCTGTAGTAGGTTGGCAGGCTGGAAATTCAGTCAAAAATTGATGCTTGTCTTGAGAAATTTTGCATTAGAATTTCCTTTTCTCCCAGGAAGCCTTAGTTTTTGTTCTTATGGCCTTTAACTCATTTACTAAGGTCTACCCACATTATGGTGGATAATTTTTTTAACTTAAAGTCATTTGATTGTAGACATTAATTACATCTAAAAATTGGTGTCGTTCACATCAACACCTACGTTAGTGTTAGTTAAATAACTGGTACTATAACCTAAATGGATTGACACATAAAACTAAACATCACAATCAGTGAATATAATAAAAATATGCAATTCAAATGACTATTTCACCTGTCATAAATTTCCAATAGCAGTATATTAGATAATGTTATATTCTGTGCTTGCTTATAATTTTTTGAAATAAAATATGTTTTTTTCTATGACACCAAAGGCATTCATTAATATTTACATATAACCTGCTAAAATATAAATGTTGATGAAGTAGGTCATTAAATACATAATTTATTCTTTCTATTCACCATAATTGTTTGTTCCTTACTTGTGCTACCTAGAAACAATACGAAGAGTAGATAATTGACATGATAGGAGAATATAGAGCATTACTTATCATCTGAAAAGAGTTCAAATGCTTGACATAACTTTTCTCAAGTGTTCAATATTCTACATGGTGGAAATTCAAAACAATTACAGATAAATATGCTTAAACTATTCTCTTCACTTTATTATTTCTAAGTTCCAACTTACATGTGATAATAATTACATCTTATAACAGGTCTATATCTCAAACTGAATCTAAGAATAATTTTTATTTTGATTCTGACCAGTCCTTCTGTCACATAGACTTATTAGCACTGGAGATTTGCTGCTACCCAGCACTTTAGATGTAATTAGAGATCTAAGCAATAATTATATTTTCACACATACATTAGTAGTAAGAAAACCAAAAGGATAGAGCTGTAAATTAAGTTCACAAAATAGCATGTTTACATTTTTCCAAATTATTAAATTTTGTCAAAAATAGTAGTGGTTATATAACCAAACATTAGTAACATCCAGTTAAATTTATGACAAGGTAATGAACAAATAAATGAAAAGCTTTTAAATATTACTAAATAAATCTTTTAAATTAACTTATAAAAAGGAATATATACAGATAAAAACTATTAATAAAACAAAAAAATAGTTAAATTGTTAATAAAATAAAAATGACTTTAACCTATGAAAATAAAATACAAAAATAAATGACTGGTATTTATAGAGATAAACATATAAATAAATAATAAATTAGTGGTGCTTTTCCTATATCTATCTGAAAAGCTTCACATAATTTAAATGTCAAAGAAAAATTGTTTTCAGTTTGTGGGAAAAGGAAGAGAACTAGCAGAATATCTTAACACATTAAAAGAAATTTACTAAGGAGCACCTGAGTGCCTCAGTCGGTTAAGTGTCCGACTTCAGCCCAGGTCATGATCTCCTGGTCCATTAGTTTGAGCCCCGCATCAGACTCTGTGCTGAAATCTCAGAGCCTGGAGTCTGCTTCAGATTCTGTGTTTCCTTCTCTCCCAAACCCCTCTCCCCGAACCCCACCCGCCACTGCTGCTTGTGTTCTCTCTCTCTCTCCCAAAAATAAATAAACATTTTTAAAAAGTTATTAGGGATTCCACTTCCAGCTATGTAGTATTAGGAATATGATTTTACTCTCTTCCCTTAAACAATTAGGAAACTGGACAAAATACTTGAAATGAATTGTCAGCCCCTGGGCTAGAGATAACCCAAGAAAGAAATGTGTGAGAAAAGGTAAATAAACAAGGAGACTACTAGAATTAGTTCAGATTACAGAGTGAAGCCACAGTGCAGAGAGGGACAGTGCAAAGTTTGGTCATCTCGATTCTTGGAGGAGATGAAGTGAAGAGTTTGGGGATTTGGCTAGAATTTGCCAAAGTGGCTAGGATTTGCTGGACTAAAAACTAGAGAGATTTGAGTTCTGTGGAGAGATTGCTTCAAGTTTTAGTGAAAGAAGAAAAAAAACAGCAAATCTCAAGAACTACTAACAGAAACGATTCCAAATAAAGCATGGAGTGAAAGATGACAAAACAAAGTGAGAGAGCACAGTGAGTTTTGGGGCAATAGCAAATGGGATAACACAAATGGAGCTAGAGTACCACAAAGAGAAGAGAAAGTAATGGTGCACAGAGACTACAAAAAGAAAAAAAAAAGTGTTAAATCTGACTTTATGAAAATGTTTAAAAAATTATCTCTATGAGACACTCTTACAAGAATGAAAATACAAGCCACGGGCTAAGAGAAAATATTTGAAAACTGACATATGATTTAAAAAAAAAAAAAAGCACTTGTATTCAAAATATACAGATGGGTGAACACTTAAGTAGTAGTCAACATCTTTAGAAAACATGGGATGCTAATAAGATGGTCACTTAACATCACATGTTTAATAGTTGTCCTGATTTCTGACAAAGCTATGCAGGATAAACCATGACCTCTTTTGTACACCTCAAAAAGACCCTCTTTCTTTCCCTCTCTCCTCTCTAGGAAAGACCCCTCTGCTCCTGCAAGGTACAGCTTGAAGCTCTGTAGGCTAGTCGTTCTGGGTACTACAAAATGCCACTGCCTTCCTGGTCCTGGCTCGTGACACGGTTGCCTCCTAAACACTCATGTTCCCTATCCTGCCTCTTCCTTCCTCATGCCTCATAACTTCTGAACTAACACTTGTGGAAAGAGAAGACAAATCAACTGAGCACAAACAGTGGCTCCTTATTTAAGACTTGCTATATTAAGGGACTCAGCCACTATCACTTGCATTTGGCAGAAACTTAAAGGCAAATAGTGAGGTGGGAAAGCCTTGAAAGAAACAAGGAAGGATTCAGGTATATCCTAATTGGAGCCCATTGTCATGAGGAAGCTGGAGATCCAGTAACTAGAAGCAAAGCATCTTATGTGATTATTTTCAGAACATATTTAACTTTCTATAGTTGGTTCTGAGTTGCGAGTGAGTATAAAAAAAAATAGGGAAGCTAGCATTTTTTGACCAATTCCTGGACCAATTGCTGCAGAAGTTGGGGTCACGGTTTTATTGCCATAGATGGTCTGATCATCATGTGTATTTAGTCTCTTACACTAAAGACTTTGGGCAACTCCTTGGAAACTCACAGTGATTTTCTTTAAGCGGTATTATGGATGGTTAGTCAATTGAGAAAGTATCATATTGCAACCCAATAGCTGCCTCTGAGTAGATGCATAACTCACTGAAGAAGAGAGAAAAAATGGGGGACATGAATATATTGGTAACTTAAGTTTTTAAGAAATAGCTTTAATGTCCATATGTTTTTAAGTTTAAAGTTCATTTGAATTCATTTCAGTAAGGCAGAAAAAAACTAACTTGAGAAAAATTATAGCTTTATTTGTGTGAGAGGTAAGAGTGGAGCACCTTTTATTTTATTTTATTTTTTTTTAATTTTTTTTTAATGTTTTATTTCTAGGAGAGAGAGAGAGACAGCGTGAGCAGGGGAGGGTCAGAGAGAGAGGGAGACACAGACTCTGAAACAGGCTCCAGGCTCTGAGCCGGCAGTCAGCACAGAGCCCGACGCGGGGCTCGAACCCACGAACCGCGAGATCATGACCCAAGCGAAAGTCGGATGCTTAACCGACTAAGCCACCCAGGTGCCCCAGCACCTTTTAAAATAATGCATGTCAAAATAACTGAATAATGCTGAAATGGACATTCTAGATATTTATTCTAGATTAGAAATTAAAAATAAAATGATTAGAAATGTTAAGAAAACAGTATGATCATAGACTAGATATAGATGAAGTAGAGAAATATTTGTGTCATAAATTTCAAGATGTCAATATTTTGAAAAAAACTAGAAAACAATGAAGTCATTCATTGTTATTTAAATTAGGCAACGTGAGTTCAAAATGGTGTCACTACTAATAATTTAACTTCTAGTGACAAAAATGTTAAAGATAGTTTGTTAAAATGAATGTAACTTAAAGATTATATTTTATTTTTTAAGTTTTTTAATTTATTTTTTATAGAAACAGAGACAGCACAAGTGGAGGAGCAACAGAGAGAGAGGGAGACAGAATCCCACGCAGGCTCCACACCATCCGTGCAGAGCCTGATGTGGAGCTCGAACCCACGAGACCATGAGATCATGACTTGAGCCAAAACCAAGAGTTGAACACTTAACTCACTGAGCCACCCAGGCATCCCTAAAGGTTACACTTTAAAAATTGACTATTACTTGGTGGGTGGTTGATTTTTAAATCATACAGATCAGGTTTAGTCTAAACTCTTTCATATCTCTGATACTCTGAGCTTCAATTTTTCAGTTTTATTTAAGCTTTCATTTTCGCAGACCCAAAAATGATATGATAATGACTACCTTACAATAATTTTGGATTTTAATGAGATAATGGATATGAAAATGTTAACCTAATACCTGTGGTTTCTATACCCCTCCCCTGACTATCTTCCAATTGTTTTTTTTCTTTTTTTCCTTTTTTCTCCACTCTTCTTTATTCTCCCAACTAACCAGTGCCAACCGGCTCTCCTTAGTCTGGACTATTGCAATGGCCATGAGCTCATCTCCCTTACTCCGTTTTTCTTTCTCTGAAAGACAACCAAAATGGTCCTTTTAAGGAATTCACAATCTTGTTACTCTCCAACTTAAAATTCTTCAGTGGTTAGCTTTTCCTTAGAATAAAGTCTTGCATTACTCACAAAGGCTGCAAGGCCCCAAATCACCCAGACCAGCCCACATTTTCTAGTTCTTTATGCTCCAGCAATACTGGACTCTTTCTCCAAAGGCACTTTGTTCTTTTCAATCTCAAATTATTCACACTTATTATCTCTAAAATCAAACATTCTTCTTTTCTGCTTCTCTTCCTCAACTTTCAGAGGTAGGCCAATCTGCCAGTTCTTCAAAGAGCTTTCAAGGTTCCTCGGACCAGTATTAATATTCCCACTGTATTTTTACAGAACATCCTGTCCTTTTCCTTCACAAAATTGATCATACTCCTGACCATTGACTTACCTTCCTAGCTTCCCTCTTATGCCACACCACATCAAATATAGCTCATTTTTGTTCATAAACAAAAATTGACAATTTTATCATCTACTTGTTTTATTAAAAAGGACTACATGGAACTAGATCTATCTAAGTCACCAAAGACTTGGATTTCTGGATGTTTCTCTTTAAAGATAAAATAAGCATGTGTCCGTGTGTGTGTCCGTGTGTGTGTGTGTGTGTGTGTGTATGCTTTTGCTCTGATCATAATATGAAAATAGCCTGCTGAAAGACTTCCCTATAAAGTCCTACAAAATAGACAATGGAAGAATGACATGCGTTCTCATTTTTCAGATGTTTGCATAAAAGCCTTTAAATTCATTGACAGCAGCAATATCTTTCATTTCCCCTATCTAAGAGCAAAGTGCCATTTCTCAGTAAACAAGCCTTCAGAGAACTCATATGTCTAAGTATATTTGATAGATAAATGAATAACTTCAAAACTAATGCTCTGCTTAATGGATGTACAACTTTTCTAGCATCCATTCATTTGTGTGTGAATGCGCCATAAGTGTAGGTGGTCTTCCAGTCAATTATACTTCAGCTGAGCATGACATGAGAAGAACACAAAAAAACAACCTCCTTGAGGAAGCAGGACAGATAATCATGAGGGATTAGAACATTGCCTCATAAATCTGCAGCAAGGCTGACAAGATTTCAGCTTTGAGAATGACAAACCTTTCCTCTTACTCATGCTGTGGGGTGAAAGATACTAGGCTAATGGACTCATTCTGCCAAAGCCATCATCTAACCAGTGCATAATTTTCAAAAGAAATATTTCTGTATTATTTAATATTCATCTACAAAATGGTAGCATTTTGTTCTTAATCCAAACTATTCACATGGATTTGAATAAATTATAAAAAAATGGTTTTAGCAAATAATTTCAGAAATTGTTAGCAGTATACTGGGAAAGTCACATCACTGTTTAATAAAAGTTTAGGCACAATTAAGTTAACTCTTCGGTTCAGGGAAAACTTATATATATCTAAATGTAGCCCAACGTACACATGCAAATTGCAGAATTTGTATTCAGAATAACTCTTTTAGCCAATTGCAAACAGGTACAGATCGAATCCTGATTCTGAGTTTCTATGGTGAGGGAAGTTTGATAGGGAAACCTTTTTTCCCCCAAACTATGCCATTAATCTATGCATCTTACCAGATTCACTTAAACAATTATAATAAGAATTAACTGTTCATCAACCAGTTTTGATCAAGTATGTATTAAGTTGATGTGGGTAAAAAACAAAACAAAATAATAACAATAGCCCGATGTCAAGCAATTTATTTGTGATCTTTGAAAGTAGTCATGGATTCATGAAAAATTACTAAGCAAAATTAAGCATTATGAATTATTTAATTTAGGGGCACCTGGGTGGCTCAGTCAGTTAAAGCATCGAACTTTGGCTCAGGTCATGACCTCACGGGTCGTGAGTTCAAGCCCCACATTGGGCTCTGTGTTGGCAGCTCAGAGCCTGGAGCCTGCTTCAGATTCTGACCCACTCTATGCCCCTCCACCACTCATGCTCTCTCTCTGTCTCTCAAAAATAAATAAATGTTGGGGCGCCTGGGTGGCTTAGTCGGTTGGGTGTCCAACTTTCACTTAGGTCATGATCTCGCGGTTCGTGGGTTCAAGCCCCGCGTCGGGCTCTGTGCTGACTGCCGGCTCAGAACCTGGAGCCTGTTTCAATCTGTGACTCCCTCTCTCTCTGACCCTCCTCTGCTCATGCTGTCTCTCTCTCTCTCTCTCCTAGAAATAAGTAAAACATTAAAAACTAAATAAATAAATAAATAAATGTTAAATAAAAAGGATTTTTAAATTTTAACTAAAACTTTAACTGAACAACACAATCCAAACTGCCAGTTAACTGAAAACATAGTATCTAAGCACAAATTATTCATAAAGGATTGATCATAAAACCTACACAGACAGAAAGCATGGGAACAAGGAGTTACTGTAAATGGGTACAAGCTGTTTGAGACCATTCAAAATGTTTAAAAATAGATTTTGGTGATGTTTGCACAACTCTGTTAACGTACTAAAATCATTTAATTAAACACTTAGGATGAGTAAATTGTATCTCAATGAAGCCGTTAATAAAAGTTCAGAGCATTTAACAAAGACATTTTGTCATAAAGTGTTCTATGAGCCCTGAGCTCTTCTAATAGTTGGCATTACTTTGTTTTTTATTTTATTTTTTTCAGTTTATTTATTTATTTTGGGACAAGCAGAGAGTGCAAGTGGGGGAGGGTTAGAGAGAGAATCTGAAGCAGGCTCCAAGATGTCGGCACAGAGACCTGTGCAGGCCTTGAACTGTGAGATGAAGACCTGAGCTGAAATCAAGAGTTGGATGCTTAACCAGCTGAGCCACTCAGGTGCCCCTAAGCATTACTTTTAAATCTCATGTCTGCTGGAGGTTTTCTGTGAATCTATGGAGACTGATAGTTTAATAGAAAGTGGATGGATTAAAATGAGAACCTTAATTCTTCAGTACACTTGAAGAACAGTGGGCAACATATTTCCTTAGTTTTCAAAAGGGTTTGAAGATTTTTGATGATCTGATTCTGAATAATGATGCCAAAATATAGCAGTTGTATAAATATTCATGCTAATTTAAACTGTAACCAGTTTTGAAAAGCAGTAACTCTACACATGTTGTATATAAAAGTATATTACATAGTATATTCTATAGTATATTCTATAATATAGGGTATATGTAGTATTCTGTTATATATATCATATTCTGTGGCATATAAAAGAGCATTATATTCTGTGGTCTATATAAGTATACCATATTTGCAAAAAATAAAAGCACATCTGAACCACAGTGTTTATCAGCATTATAAGTCAGCACTTAATATGTAATTTAAATGAAAATGCCATCACGTTTAATTTTTCAAGTTTACAAAATTAAAAGAAAATTAATGTTTATTTTTGAGACAGAGAGAAAGACAGAGAATGAACATGGTAGGGCAGAGAAAGAGGGACACAAAGGATCCGAAGCAAGCTCCAGGTTTCGAGCTGTCAGCACAGAGCCATACACAGGGCTTGAACTCACGAATTGTGAGATCATGACCTGAGCCGAAGTCGGAGCTTAACCAACTGAGCCACCCTGGAGCCCCACAAAAGTTTTTAAATAACTGGGGCACCTGGGTGGCTCAGTCGGTTAAGCGTCCAACTTCGCTCAGGTCATGACCTCATAGTTTGTGGGTTTGAACCCCACATCGGGCTCTGTGCTGACAGCTAGCTCGGAGCTTGTAACCTGTTTCAGATTCTATATCTCCTTTTCTCTCTGACCCTCCCCTTTCCGGGCAGTCTCTCTCTCTCTCTCTCTCTCAGAAATAAATAAAACATTTTTTAAAAATTTTAAAAAGTTTTTAAATAATTGAAACCCATGAGAGAGTACAGTATGACTAAAATTATAAGGCAGCAGAAGGTTTTAAATGGCTGATTAATAATCCCAATCTTAAAGTAAATAGTGTTTACTATTTACCCAATGCATATTAAACTGTTATTTTTCCCCTTAGTAGAGTTATGTTTTCTCAAAATGACACACACACACATACCCAATGGCTTATGAATCCAGTGGTTCATAGGCCCTGTAGGGGAAGGAACAACAGCCCCTTTGCCTCACTGCTCCTGGCCCCACAACCACAACTTGTTTCTTTTTGTTTTGTTTTATTTTTGTTTTTGTTTTTTAACAGTTATCTGCTCGTGTTATTCAGTCACTTATTGAACAACTCTAAGCCATATGCTTACAGCATTATAAGTTAACTCATTAACTGTGAATATTATCTATTGGCGTCTGCCATGACAGGTGAGGATTTAGCATTTCAAGGCTGTGGTAGCAGCATCTCTGTTCACGTTCCTTGCAGTATTCATTGTTGTTATCATTTTTAATGTTTTTGTTTTTTTTTTTAATTTATTTCTGAGATAAAGAGAGAGACAGCATGAATAGAGAGGGTCAGAAATAGAGGGAGACACAGAATCCGAAACAGGCTCCAGGCTCTGAGCTGTCAGCACAGAGCCCGGCGCGGGGCTCGAACCCATGAACCATGAGGTCATGACCTGAGCCGAAGTCGGATGCTTAACCGACTGAGCCACCCAGACGCCTCTGATGTTATCATTTTTAACAGGATCATAAGAGAAGGAGGAGAAATCACACATTCTGGGTCCATCTGACTGAAATGGAACATTAAATACAAAGACCTTTTTTGTAAGGCTTGTTCATTTCATTAATACATTCATGCTAGTCAGTGATTCACTCTTTTGTGTCCTAGAGGAGGTTTTCAGTTAAGGTAAATCTTACATTCACTTTCACATGCTTTGATATACAAAGTCATTAGACTTACAGAAATTTTCCTCCTTTAAGCCTCTTAAATTTCCCCTTTTAGGTTTATATACCTCACTAATCTAGTTCACCCATATATATATACACACACACACTGCTTTCTCCAAACACTTCCAATAATGCCTAGTAAAAATATATCATGAGTATATACTTCACAAGAGACTATTCTTTGACTTTACTTGAATAAACACTTGTAATAAATTGTGTGAATCATAAATATAATATTTATTGAGAAATCAGATTGATACTGCATCTATTATCCTAAAAATTTATATAACTCTTGCAACATATAATTATAAACTTTTCAATACCAGCAATAAGTGTGTCTATTTGGCCCATTTTGCTTGTTGTGGCTGGATGCCCCCTTTATTTCAGAAAGTGGATGAGATTTAACTGTGCTGTGTTTTGTGCTTATTGAGTAGTCACTTCCCAATATATTAGAATGTATTAGAATAATTTAGGAGTAAAGGAAATAATAGCTGGAACAGTCTTCAGAAAGTCCAAGGCCATTAAATGTCACACACTCTTATATGAAACAAATGTCTAGAATTACATCTTCCTTTTCTTTAACATATAACTGATAACATCATTTATCAAAATGCTGTTATGAGTCCACCAATAAACATCACTTATTGCATAAAGGAAGATGGGAAGAAAGCAAAAAGTAGTCAGTGCAAGTGGGCAAATTAGTTATGAAACTACATTCCTATTTCTGTCATATTTGCATACAAATTGATCTAGAAATCCATCAGCTGACTCCATTAATGAGGTCAAGAACAACATGCAGACTTAATCAAACTCTGCTACAGCTTTTGTTAGTTAACTAAAATTCCAAAATAGGAAATCTTGCTTTCTATTGCATTTCATCCTTTCTAGAATAATTCCTACCATAATATCATAATTAAATCTCATTTAGAAGTTCCCTCACTCTTCATTTTTATTCCAAAACTATTGATGTGTGTCATACTTGTCACTTTAATTGAACTTTAAGACATAAGTGACATGTGGTAGAATTTGGAATGACAGTATAACACAATTGCATTATTTCAGAAGTTTGAGCAAAAACTGTCTTTGAATTGAAATTCTAGTTAGAGAAATAGACAGGAAATATGAATACATTAAAATTTTCCCTCACTTCTCTATCTTTACAGATTCTTTGCATTCATGTCACAGATATCCTTTATCTGAAGACACTATGTCAAATCATACTCTGTAATATGACAATTAATGAAAAATCATATTCTACAATTTTCTTATTAGGTAAAATTTTAAAATATTGCATTATGTAGTTCAAACAGTGTTTAAGTGCTTTAGCACATATTTACATAACGTGCAGTGTAGTTGAGTGAACAAAAAGCTTTCGCAGTGATGCTCCACACTATGCATATTAGCTTTTCCTTTCTGACCCTGACACTTCTCTATAATCCCAGTCACAGTTCTTTTTGACATAAACTTGGATAATGAAACTTGCTCCATCCTCTAACAAGGTTTCTTTCTATGGTTATTAAGGTGAATATGTGGTAAAATGTAATCTGCTCTTATCAGTCCTATTTTTCAAGCAACAAGATATGGTTGAATAAGACATGGAACACTAGATACAAGCATCCTTGACCAGTTTTACAATAACATAAGCAATTGATTAACACGTTTGGTATATTATATGTATTACAAAGTAAGCTAGAGAAAAGAAACTGTTATTAAGAAAATTTTAAGAGAAAATACATTTACAGTGCTGTACTGTACTTATTTAAAAATATTCATATAAGTGGATCC
The DNA here is from genome assembly GCF_003009895.1 of Hyaena hyaena. Classification (NCBI taxonomy): domain Eukaryota; kingdom Metazoa; phylum Chordata; class Mammalia; order Carnivora; family Hyaenidae; genus Hyaena; species Hyaena hyaena. The sequence goes on from NW_024081747.1 coordinate 231,889, forward strand.
ACACAGTTCAAAGCTGTGTTGTTCAGAGGTCAACTGTACTATGAGTGCTTAAAACATTAAATTTATTTTTAAAGTTTATTCAGTTTCTATACATTCAAATTATGTTTCTGAATTTGAATCAGTTGTCGACACCACTTTATTTCTTCATTAGTTTCCTGTTTCTCCCAAATTTATTCTGATTGAGTTACTAAAGGAAAATGTGTCACATTATTTATAATCACAATTTTATCCGAAATGCCTGGAATTCACTTGCAGGAGATGAGTATAACAGGAGTGATGAAGATAATAATGCACTTTACAAACATCATCTGTTATTCAGTGCTCTCTAATGTCTTTCTTTAAACGTCTAAAGGCTAGAACTGTGTTGAGAATTTTTGACTCTATTTCACATATCATTACTAGAAAATAAAATATTTGTTGATATGATAAGAGTTCCAGTTGGGGAATATGAGAAATCATGTGTTACTAATACATAAACAAACATCAGGAAAGAAATAGTCACCCATGTAAGGCTGTCCTTTACAACAGCTGCATCCCAATGAATGGACCTGAATTGCCCATTAAATCTCAATCTGTGACAGATATTGTTACTCCATATTATGACAGCCTGGAATGCTCTGAAAAGTATGTGCCACCCGCAAATATGATTATAAGAGTTCAGGATATGCCATTTGGTTATATTATTTTGAGGTTTGGGCACTTGAAAAATAGCAGATACAGGGAAAGTCTTTCTCTGAACTTCCCGTATCTATTTAAAGACAGATATTCCAAAAGAAACTCAACTGTCATAGATTTCCTCCTGGGAGTTTTATCAGCCAGGAAAGATGGACTCTTATCACAGAATAGGAAATCAGAAGTTGACACTATCCCCAGACAAACTGTCACAAATTATCATATCTCTTCTCTATTCTTCTAAGGGCTTATTCATCTTTCCTGAAAATTACTTAAGGATTTTATCATTAAGAGGCCTACATCTCTCCTCCCCATTCCTTATTCAGATGGTATTTAAGTCTAACTTCTAACCCACCTCAAGGAGTTACTCATTTTTCCCTGGTTATCTCCCAAGAATACATGAGGTATACATGTTAGTAAATTTCTGTTTGTTTTTCTCTTGGTAATCTCTTTTATTACAAAGATCTCAGTTAAGAACTCAGAAGGGTAGAAGGAAAGGAAATTGTTTTTCCTTCCTCTACCTCTTTCATTTAACTGCTATGAGAAAAAAAAAGCCACAATATGGTTTTACATTCAAATTGATAAATGACAGTCTTGACGGCAACACTAAATGAATATCTATATAAATTGTACTCAATACCGCTATCTATGGGAATGATGCATACTGGGGTTGTGCAGTGCACAACAGGAGCTACCATATTTGGTAGTCATGACAACATCTTCTTGAGGAGCGTTTCACAGCAACCCAGACCAGTCTCTGCTTTATGATATTCCAAGAGGCTGACATATATAGGGTCCTATGTTTTCTAGTTTCTAAAGGAGGGCACTAGCAGGAGGTTGGAAAATCATGGTAGAAAATGTCCAAAGGTGGGGTGCCTGGGTGGCTTAGTCGGTTAAGCGTCCGACTTTCGCTTAGGTCATGATCTTGCGGTTGGTGGGTTCGAGCCCCGCGTCGGGCCCTGTGCTGACTGCCAGCTCAGAGCCTGGAGCTTGTTTCAGTCTGTGACTCCCTCTCTCTCTGACCCTCCCCTGCTCACGCTGTCTCTCTCTCTCCTAGAAATTAAAAAAAAAAAAAAAAATTAAAAAAATTAAAAAAAACTTAAAAAAAAAAAAAAGAAAGAAAAAGTCCAAAGGTTTTTTTTGTTTATTTCCTGTTGGGTTTCTATCTGATCAGCCATTCCATCGTTCTTTCTCTTGCCACAGCTAGATTCAAGCAGCTCACTTGACCCTTCAAGCCTAGGAGCATTAGTATTTCTTCTGTTATAACTCTTTGGGTGGTTTATATCTCTTATTGGTTCCGTTGAGCCTCATATCATCTCAGTCAGTAGTCTTTTCTTCTAATATTCTTCACCTAACACTTTATTTATTATTATTTTTTTGGGGGGGGTGCAGAAAGAAAGGGAGAGAGAGAGAATCCCAAGCAGGCTCCATGCTGTCAGCACAGAATCTAACACAGGGCTTGATCTCTCAAACCCTGTGAGATTATGACCTAAGCTGAAATCAAGATTCGGATGCTTAACTGACTGAGCTACCCCAGCTTCCCACTTCACATAACATTTTGAGTGTGCTTTTTATTCCCTGGTCTGACCCAAATTGTTGTACATTATTTTAAACCCTATAACTTGAAGAAGTAATTTATAAAGAGACATTCCTTTAGGAAAGCATGTGATAAGTAGATTCTTTGTTAAATAGTTTACCACAACAATGGTTACTTCTATGTAAAGTGTGATTGTTAGATAAATAATGAATCTGGGTTAGCAAGCACACCTGTGGGGTTCTCCATAGCTCTTTACATGTTCCTGATGGAGTTATCTATCCCTGCACACTGCTCCTTCCTGATGAGTTAGGGTAAAGCCCTATAATTTTTATAAGCAAAGTACTCTAGGCCATTTCTACCAATAGATAGTCTGAGGTATGCAATTTCTGAGACTGTCATCACCCCATCAATGCAAGCCAAGTCTTCTCTTCTTTAAAACCAATATCCACCCTCTTCAAAGGGATTGTTGGAGCCTGTTTTCATTGGTCAAGGACTAAAGTATAACCAAACTTAGCCTTTAATTTTCTTGCACACTATCCTCTCTCTTCAGGCAATATGCTTTCTGCATGTTACCCAAGCCATTTTCTTCACTTCTCTCTTAAACTCATCCAGAGTTTTCTGGATCTCTCTCTTCTTAATAAACACATCCTCTGTATCTTCAACCTTAAGAAGCTTTAAAATCTTCAGAATATTTTCTTTGATCTTCTTGCCCTTGGCCCCTCAACTCCATGGTCATGTCTGGAAACTGGTAATACTTTTCACACCCCACTTCCTTGATTCCCCATCAGTAGTTCATACTGTTGGATGCTCCTTCTTTTGGAAAAATCTTCTTTTTGCCCATATGATGTGACACTGTCCTACTTTCCTTCCATCTCTACCTAGTCCTCCTCAGATACCTTTACATTTCCACTCTCCTCTTGGACCGCTCATTTTAGGAATCCCTGAAGGCTGCTATCCCTTAAACGTTACTCACAATATGTTCCCTCATGAGGCCACCTCATCCCACAACTGGGCCATTAGTTATGACTCTATGCAGATGGTCAGAAATTAACCCAAGGGGCAGATTTTACACTTTTGCAACAATGTTAAACTTTTTAAATTGAACAGAAAGTTATTTCATAACATGTTGTGGTAAAATTTTAAAAGCTCAAAAGCAGAATGCTACTTGTAAATATAAACAGAGTTCAGTGGAGGCATGCAATGGTGGCATCTCCAAAATGACACATTAATAAGGAATGAATAAAAAGACACATCCCTTTGAAAATGAGAACAAAAAGCAGTGGAGTTGACTCATGTAGAAGTGTCTGCACCAAAAAGCATTTAAAGATTATAAAACTGGATACTTATTTTTGATCTCTCATGCAAAGATAGGTACCCTTACTTAGTCATCTCACTTAACTTCTTCAATAATTCACCATTCCCTTTCAGCTTTATTTTCACTAAAAACACAGAATCACCAAGAATACAGATAAAAAGTGATAGATATTTACTGACCTGCTTTCATTCAGTGAAACGAAATGAGTGTTAGTGGGATGGACAAAAGATATCCTTTAGTTTTTGTTCAAGACTGGTTTCATATAAACCAGCAAAAGTTGGATCACCCCCCTTTCAATACATAATGTATTCTATAGAGTACTAACATAGGGTGTTCTATAAATTCAGCTACTTTGTGAAAGAAGTGATATTTGAAGATGCTACAAATATAATTTCCATTTGTGTATAGGATTGTGATAAAAAAGAGCCATGTAAGCATGATAATTTCTCACCCATAAAGAATATTTTTTCATTTGTAGTTGTCATCTAATTGAAAAGCTGAGTTATGCTTGCTGTTCTTTGCTTCATAACTTCTCGATGCTTAAATCAAAAAGGATCCTATTTCTTTGCTCAGGCTACTATCCGACTGCAACCCAAATCGGCAACAAATATCTTTTGAAAAGCCTGTGACTAGCTTAATTGGCTTACCAAAAAGAAACTCCTGCTGTCTTATGTTCTGTCTATATGAGCAGCCCAACTCTGCTTCAGTACTGATAGCCTGCTATTAAGTTCACCCTCTTCCTACTTAAAGGTAAGTTCCATGAACATGCTGCTTTCCTCATTGTTCCAGCACTCTGCTTCATCTTTCCAGTGTCTTTGTAACCATTACTCAAAGAAACCTTCCTTGAACTTCTAGAATTGGTTAGGGATCTCTCTCTGTCCCTTTCCCTGTCTCTGTTTCTCTTCTTGAGGCATAATCGACATACAACACTATGTGAGTCTCAGGTGTACAAAATAATGATTCAGTATTTGTATAATATTGGAAAATGATCACTACAGTAAGCCCAGGTAACATACATCACCACACTGGTTAGAGAATTTTTTCTTTTCTTGTTTCTTTCTTGTGTGTGTGTCTGAGTGTGTGTGTGTGTGTGTGTGTGTGAGAGAGAGAGAGAGAGAGAGAGAGATGACATTTAAGATATACTCTCTTTTAAAAATTTTTTTAACATTTATTCATTTTTGAGAGAGAGATAGAGTGCAAGTGGGGGAGGGGCAGAGGAGAAGGAGACACAGAATCTGAAGCAGGCTCCAGGCCCTGAGCTGTCAGCACAAAGCCCAACACGGGGCCCAAATCCACAAGAAGTGAGATCATGACTTGAGCCGAAGTCAGACACTTAACCGACTGAGCCACCCAGGTGCCCCAAGATATATTCTCATAACAACTTTCAGATATGCAATATGATGTTACTAACTATAATCACCATGCTGTACATTACATACTCTCTCTTTTATGCATACACCCTTTCTTTACACACACACACACACACACACACACACACACACAAACACACACACACAATTCTGATTACAGTCAGACCTGGGTTAGTTGTCAGCTCTGGATAGCATTAATGTTTCCAGTAGTAACCCCCATAGTTCAGCTCTACAGTAAACCACATTGTTATTAAAAGGCGAACAGCCCATCGCCCTACAAATTAACATCCTTACACTTGAATCACCAGTGCCTACTTAATTTATATATTTATTTCAGTACATAATTGAATCTCAGGGGGAAAAAAGTTAAAGATTTAAGGAAAAAAGTGAGAGAGAATAATTTCCTTTTAAACAGAAATAGTCAAAATTGTAATTGTTTTGTGGAAAGGCCCCCTTTTATCTTTTCAGTACAGCTTTCCTCACACTAATAGCAGAGCTAATAATTCTTACAATGCAATGAGCATTGCAAGATTGGACTACAACTCCAAAGACGTACAGCCTAGACCACCATGCAGTTTTAATACTAATTAGTTGACTGTGTGACCCTGATGGAGTCTCTTTAATTCTAAACTTGAATTTTCTAAACTGAAGATTGAGTGGGTCTGGACTAGACTAGTGGTTTTCACTGGTGCTTCACTGGTTTCCTGAGGATGGTAACAAATTGCCAAAAGCTTGTAGTTTAAAAGAACAGAAATTTATTCTCCTAAAATTCTGCATTTCTAGATGCCAGAATTCCTAAATCATTAATACTGGGTCAAAATCAAGGTATTGGCAAGGCTGCTCTACCTTTGGAAGCTCCAAGGGAGAATCCATTCTTTGTCTTTTCTGGCTTCTCGTAGCTGATTGTATGCCTGGACTCAGGGCTGTATCATTCCAAGCATCAAGACTAGCATCTTCATACTTCTTTCTGTTCTATATTCATGTTACCTTCTCTCTGAGCCAAACCTCCTTCTGACTCTCTCTTCGAAAGAATCAAGTGATACATTTAGGGTTGACTTGAATACTCCAGGATAATCTCCCCATGTCAAGATCATTAATTTAATCACATCTGCAAAGAATCGTTTTCCAAATAAGGTAACATTTACAGATTCCAGGAATTAGGATCTGTTATCACTGGTGTAGGAGGCATTTTCCAGCCTATCACAGCAGGATTATTTGTTACTGTCACTGCTACTACTTTTATCACTAATACATTGGCTATCTCTCTATAAATGAAGTATAAAAAGGAAATTTTATATGCTCAACACACAAGTCAGAGGTTCTCTGTTTGAGGCAAAGATGGTCACAGTCAACAATTCCTCTATCTTTTTTCTTCCTAGTCCTCCTTCTCCAAAGTTGATCTTGAATCCCTATGGTCCTCAAGAGCAGTTTGTAAATCTCTGGGATGAATAACTTTAAGTACTTCATAGAGACTGATACGATGTAATGTTCCATTTAAAATGGCATAGAACCAATAAGTCATGAGGAAGCAATTAAAAATATTCTGAAAATGAGCAATATTACTTTGCTTGTTTTCAAAGAACCATATCTATTGCAACATAAAGAAATTCATCATAATTAAACTGAAGAAAATTTTATACTACTTCAATAAATGGAAAACTTCTTGCATTGAATAAGCATCCAGCCCACTAACCAGCAAAAATTATGAGTGCTTGAGTAATATTTGTTAGATCCATTAAATAATATTTTAAAATGTATATTATTATACATTTTTATATATACTATAAAATATCATCACATATTTTTTGTTAGTATATGTCTTGCCAATTTTCTAACTATATTTTACACTTGGATGATGCCTGGCTCAATTTAAGAGCTCAATAAATGTAAAATATATATATTTCTACAAAGATTAGAAATAGCTAGCATTAATAGCTAAAACAGAAAAATACAGTCAAGATGAAGTTTGACAATATGTCAAAGGAAGTTATCATGAGATATGAGTATTTCCCTTATAAAAGAGATGTCTAAAGTGGAGAGCAGAAAAAAGAAAAAAGTTCCTTCTGGCAAAAATACATTTTATGCTTATTGTCCACTATAGATGAAATAAACTGATGGGACCTAGAAAGCAATAACAGTAGCATGTTAGAGATTGTACTCTGGAAGAAGTGAAAATTTTACTTTTTAATACATTAAAAAACTTGAATTTTCTCTTAATATAACCAAAAAAGAGTGCTTTTAAAATATACTAAATACTTTTTATATTAAAATTTGAATTATAATAAATTAATAAAAGCTATAAATATCTCTTCATACTGGTTTGGTATACTTGGACAAATTGAGGTACTATGAAAGAATAACAACATATTCCTGAAAACACTATAACTTTTCTGTAAGTTGAAGAGTTAATAGTATTAGATCAACACATACTAACTGAGACTGGAAAAAGAAAAATTCTTGTTGATCCAAGGAAAGAGTGATGGCTGACCATATTTGAACTGGTTTCAAAAACTATCAAAGACAGAATATTTTCCATAATAAATGGTAATGGTCAACACCAAATCAAGAATATCATAATTGCCAGTGATTCTCTGGCATTTTCCATGAAAGGGGCATCCAGACTTACTCTGTCCTTGTGATAGATAGAAATTTATGTTAGGATAATTATACCCAGATATAGCCTGATGTCACTAGATATTAATATCATCTAACTTTCCTTAGTTCAAATCCATGCTTACAAAGCCATTGTCTGAAAATCATTTGACTTCTCTTATAAATTCTTCAAAAATATAATGCACTGGACATGCTGATTTATTTTCTTTGTCCATTTTGTGTCAATATGATTTACACATTTATTTTTACTTATTATTATCATTTCTATCTATGTATCTCTCTCTCTCTCTCTCTCTCTCTCTATCTATCTATCATCAATCTATCCATCTAGTAATGACAGTTCCTCCTCAAGTAAGCCGCCATGTTTTGGAACATGTTCTTAAAACAATAATTTCTTGGTTTAAAAGAACAAGAGAAAGATCTTGAGTTGTACTAAATTCATGAAAGTAACTCCATTAGAAAAGAAAAGTAATAAACTGTTCCCTGGGCATCATCCTACTTTCTCCCTCACAAAAGACCATTATACTTAGGTTTAAGTTAATAGTTTAGAAATGTAGTATATTGCACAGTGTGTGTGATATTTTCTCTATCCAGACTTTGCCTCAACATGGTTAATCTTAATAACTGATTATTAATCATTGATGCTGTTAGAAAATCTTGACAAATTTTCAAATTTAACAAGAAAAACAACATAATGTGTAAGAAGTTCTAAAAAAAAACTATCCAAACTTATAGGATCCAAATGACACATAAATTCAAATGTCTGATACTCAACAAAGTTATACTTGTAACTACACTTAATAAATGGTGCATGAAAAAGGCCTATTCTTGGTTAAATGTGTTACATATTATACAAATAGGTATATTAAACAGGCTTTTACAAGTAAAATCTTTTAAAAATCTTTGATACTTCTTTCATTGAAAGGTGGGATCCATGTCTTTCCCGCATGAATCTCAGTGGGATGGTGACCATAGAGTACAACAGAAATAATACTATGTGATTCTCAAGGGTAGGTCAAAGGAATTCTTCAAGCTTCTACCTTGGTGTCTTGGAAGGCCTGCTCTCCAGAAACTCTCTCTAGGTACACTCCCTTACAGTGTTGTGCCCGAATCACGAGTCCCCAGTGACCTCAGAAGCCAATACCAATGCAAGAACAAAAGGGTCTTTATTACAAGCTCAAGCAGGGTCTCACCTGCCTACCGACACAGCAGCAACAGCAGGGGGGAGCCCTGAACAATAGTGAGCAGGGATTTTAAGGGGTAAGGGATGGGGGTGTTACAGTACACACCAATCACATTTGTATAACACCCTTGGCAACAGCTTTGACCATTCAGTACCTGTGAGGTGTCCATTACTTTTGGCGGACCCAATTATGGCCTTTTGAGACTCCTTTGAAAATGACCAATTATGAGGTGAGTTAGGCACAGGGGAGCAGCCCTTGTCTCAGCCCACGGGAATGTTTTTAACCTCCTCTCATTGGCTAATTGGGGAGGGGTTTCGGCCTTGAACAATCTGCAGTTTTTTCTGAGACTGCTGCTATGTGCAGCCCGAGGTTGCTTTTAATGGGGGTCTTAATTTTAAAATGGCGTTATTTAGGCTTTTCAGCAGAACCCAGGTACCATGCTTTGAGACATATCAAAAGTCCATATGCAGGTGCATCTACTGACAAATCCAATTATCCCAAACTTTAAGTCATCCTGTCCCAGATGCCAGCCACATAATTGAAGAAGCTCTTCGATAATTCTAGGCTCTAGCCTCTTGAGTCAATCCCAGATGTTTAGGTTTCCCAAGTGAGAACTCAGATGCAGGGAAGTAGACACAAATCATATTTGCAATGTCCTATACAAATTATTTACTTTGAGAATCCATGAGTTTAATAAATGGTGCCTGTTTTCAGTACTAAGTTTTGTTAGGCTTCTTCAGAGAAACCGAACTACTAGCGTAAAGCTATAGGATAAAATTCATTAAGGAACTGGGACATGCAATTATAGAGATTGTAAGCCAGTTGTGTAATTAGAGTTGATATCCAAAGGCTTAAAATCAGGGAAGCCAATGATGTAGACTCCAGCTCAGGTCCGATCCCAGGAACATAGAGGGCAGAAAAAAAATCAGTCTTAGCTCAAGCAATCAGTCAAGAAAGCCTGAATTCTTTTTTCCTCCAAGTTTTTTTTTTTCTCTGCAGGCCCTCAAAGTATTTAATGATGCCCATCCACACTGAGGAGAGCAAATTGCTTTACTATCTGCCAATTCAAATGTAATTTCATCCAGAAACACCCTCACACACACATACAGGAATAATGTTTATACAAATATCTGGGCATTCTATGATCCAGTCAACAACCCAGCATAAAATTTACCATCACATGTGTATATAGGATTGTTTCTTATGCAGCTGTAGAGAACCAAAACAAATAATAGCAACAACTACAAATAGCAAGCATTTCTTGTATATTTACTATGAGTTAGAGGTTGTTCTGTGCTGGTTAATATTTTATGTAATTTTTACAATATATCTATGAAGTATATACACTTCTCATTCTTACTTAAAGTTGAGAATACTTAGGCTTTGGGGAATTAGGTATTTTGACCCAAGTTAGTAAAGCTATATGCTTTAAAAAATTATTTTCTCCTTTTCTTGTTCAAAGTAAGGCCAAGTAAATGTTTTATCATATCATCTTTTAAATCATATTGGTAAGAGAATTCTACATAGAGATTTTCTTTGTACTTATAAGCAATTTCTCATATTTTATGCTGCTAACAATATATATTTTTTCTCCATAATCAAGTTTGCCTAACGGCTTCTGTCTACTGTAAGGAGCTGATGATATATTGCTGTTACATTGTTTAAATTGCCAACATATCGGTTTTTAATTTTTACTTTTTTATTCACTGCATAAGTATTCCTTTGGCATACTAATATTCTTTAATAAAGGTAGCAAAGTAACAAGTCATTTGACTTTGCATTCCAAATTTACCTGCGTAGGTAAATTGCAAACTTTCTAAACACTAACATTTATGAAAACTATAGATAGCACATTTACACATTCAAACTTGAGATTAAAATGAAAGAAATAAATAAATCATGAGGTGCAGAAAAAGCAGAAGGAATGAAAAACAAAAGCAAGGGTGGGTGGAGTGAAGAGATAGAGGTGGTTGCCACTTAACTCATTGGCTTAGTAATGTGGGGTCGGGATGTAAGTCCTTAACTGTGAAATGCAGGGAGTTGAAACCAAGAGGCCTGAACATAAGATGGAGAAATTTAAAGAACCATAAACTACTAAATGGATAAACTGAGAATAGATCATCTGTCCAATGGTATAAATGGGTGAAAAATGAAACATGGATGTGTTTCATAAGATCCCAATGGAAAAAAGAAAGTCTTAAAATTCATAATTATACCCTGTAACTTAAAAACTTTTTGTTTGAAGTTCTGGTAGTTCTAAAGCCCCTGAACTAGGGAAGACTATAAAATTCATCCTGCACTACTGACAGTTCTCAAGTGCTTAGTAAAACAAAACACAAAATTGCTCAGCTCACAGGATAACTACTGATAAAGCTCTCTGTAAAAAAGCATCACAATGGGAGTTAATGAGAGAAACTAACACTAGGAGTGACAGAAGGATTAGTAATCTTCGAACATTTGCATAATAAGATAATATGTTAAAGAATACATGAAAGTATGCTAAAACAGTTAAAGATATAACAATGGGGGCGCCTGGGTGGCTCAGCTGGTTGAGGTCATGATGTGGTTTCCGGCCCTGGGTCAGGCTCTGTTGTTGACAGCTAGCTCAGAGCCTGGAGTCTGCTTCAGATTCTGTGTCTCCCCCCCTCTCTCTGTGACCCTCCCCAGCTCATCCTGCCTCTCTCTCTGTCTCAGAAATAAATAAAACATTTTGAAAACACTTTTAATAAAAAAATTTTAAAAAGACTTATAACAATGAATTGATACTACTATAAGAAAATGTGAAAAAATATGTTAAGTATATTTTACAAATTATCAAAAATCTTAGAAGCAAAGAACATTTAATCATGAAATAAAATATGCACAATAAACTAGTTAATTTATTTGTTTAAGTTTATTTTATTTTGAGAGAAGGAGAGGGCACAGGCACAAGCAGGGTAAAGGCAGGAAGAGGAAGAGAGAGAATCCCAAGCAGGCTCTGTGGTGTCCACACAGAACCCAATGCAGGGCTCAAACACACAACCAGTGAGATCAATACCTGAGCTGAAACCAGGACTCAGAGGCTTAGCCAACTGAGCCACCCAGGCAACCACAAAACTAGTTAAATTATTAAGAAAACAAGCTGTGGATAAAATTGAAGACCTGAAAAGCACTGATACAAAGAGTTCAAAATCATGGCAAAGAAATTACAAAATAGGTGAATAAAAAGTGAGAAGTTTAGGGACACCTGGGTTGCTCAGTCAATTAAGTATCCGACTTGGGCTCAGGTCATGATCTCACAATTGGTAAGTTTCAGCCTGGAGTTGGACTCTGCGCTGACAGCTCAGAGCCTGAAGCCTGCTTCAGATTCCTTTTTTCTCTCTCTCCTTACCCCTCCTCCACTCACACTCTGTCTCTCTCTCTCTCAAAAATAATAAACATTAAATTATTTTTAACGTTAGAAGCTTAGAAAACAGGAACTCCTGTAGAAATTCAAAAGTAGATGCCATTTAAATTACAGAATGGTAATATTTGAAGAAATATTGTCTTAAAAATTTCCATAATTCTTGAATGAAGTGAATATTTATATCTTTGTATAGTTTAGGAGTAGGGAATGGAGATGAATATAAACAGAAAAGAGACATACTCAAAGTCATATGGAAAGATGACCTGAAATTCTTTGGTTTTGTATGCAGGTATAAAAGTAGTTATAAGGTATAAGGAAACTATCTGTAATGGCCCTAGGGCAGAAAATGATGGAAGTAGAAGCCAGAGTGGACTGCCTTCCATAGTAAAACTGCCAGGACTCTCCTGGATCGTATGGTGGAGGTAGTGTGGCTGGCTGGAAGCTATTTGCACTGAGCTTTTTGACATCTACAATCGAGGGGCAGAGCTGGCAAAGGAGGCTCTTTCCCAGATCAGATGAAGACCAAGACTCCTTTTATACCTTTGTAGTTTATATAACTCTACAATAAAGCAAGTGTGCATTGGCATGGAGTTGGAGAAATAAATATAATTACAGAAGTCTCAAAAACAAACCCGTGTAGACATGGGACCATCACATATGCTAGAGCAGTGTAAATCAGAGAGGAGAGGATTGTTGGACTAAATATGCATAAAAATAAAAATAGTTAAGATCCCCATGTCACATGGTATTTCAAAATAAATTTAAGATGAATTAAATACATAAATGTAACAAAGCTTTTTTTAAAGAAAGCATAAAAGAATCATAGGATATATAGGATTTTACTCATTATTTAAAATACACAATCTCATTACGGATCAAAAACTACTCTTAGAAAATTATAAATTTACATAATATGTTGAATCACTAGATGTAAGCAAAATAGAAAAATATATTTACATTTAAATAGATATGATTAAATTATTTTTCAAAACGAAAAAAAACAAAAGAGAAATTATCTTTAAAAAATATTTATTTATTCATTTTGAGAGAGAGAGAGGGATAGAGAGTGAACAGGAGAGAGGCAGAGAGAGAGAGAGAGAGAGAGAGAGAGAGAAAATCCCAAGCAAGCTCTGCGCTATCAGCCTGGAGCCCAATGTGGGCCTCGACCCAACAAACCAAGAGATTGTGACTTGAGCCGAAACCAAGGGTCACATACTTAACCAACTGAGTCACTCAGGCACCCTAAGAAAGTATCTTTATTACATTAGGTAGGGAAATACTTCTAAGGCAGAGACACATAGGACAAAGAAATCAGAAATATAGCTCCTACAATTCAGTAAGAAAGAGAAGATGAATCATTAGAAAAATAGCAAAGAACATGAACAAACTTATTTTTACCAAAAGTGGGGGAAATGTAAGCTAGAAATTATATATACCACTTAATATCCATCATACTGACCCAAATCAATGTCTGATAACACTTGATATTATTTGCTGAGAGTATGAGGAAATGAGGCCTTGTATAGCTTTGCTGATGAAAGTTAGATTGCTACTATTTTGAAACTAATTTGGTAATATCAAGGAAAGTTGATATGCAAATATCCTTTGACCCAGAAAATAAACTTTTTTGTATCTTTCTGTGAATAGGAAGCAAAAGAATGCTAATTATTATAGTCTCCTTTTAAAAAGGAAGCTATGAAAATAATTTAACTCTTCCTTCATACAAAAAAAACATGAATAAAAGGTTTATTCCTAAAAGTAACATCATTAAGTGGTGCAAATACATGAAAGATACATATAACACTGTAATGATTTTATAATCATAAGGTCTAATGAGTAAGAATACATATAGTAGGAGACCATATAATGTTTTGCAATATAGATTTTTTTACAAATATTAATATTAAAATATATAAATATATAATATTAGTTCTAGTATATAAATATGAATGGAATACGTCAACCTTGGGGTCCTTCTTACCTCTGGGAAAGGAAAAGTTAAGAGAAATGCAAGAGGGTGCCTGAATGTCTCCATCAGTTTAGTGTCAGATTCCTGATTTCTGCTCAGGTCATGAACTCATGGTGGTGAGATCAAGTTCTGCATCAGGCTATGCCCTGGGTGTGGACCCTGATTACGATTCTCTCTCTTTCTCTGGTCCCCCAGCCTGCCACTGCTTGCTCTCTCTCTTTAAAAAAAAAAAAAAAGAGAGAGAGAGAAATGGCAAGGGAGCTCAGTTACATCTGTACCATTTTACTTTGGTTTAAAAGTAGAGTTTTAGGAGCACCTGGGTGGCTCAGTCAGTTAAGTGTCTGACTTTGACTCAAGTCGTGATCTCACGGTTTGTGGGTTTGAGCTCTGCATTGGGCTCTGTGCTGACAGCTAGCTCAGAGCCTAGAGCCTGTTTCAGATTCTGTGTCTCCCTCTCTCTCTGACCCTCCTCTGCTCACACTGTCTCTCTCTCTCTCAAAAATAAATAAAACATTTTAAAAAATAAATAAAAAATAAAAGTAAGAGTTCTAGAAGCAAGTATGTTAATAACACTTATTTATTCTTGATGGTGGCTACATGTGTGCTTAATGTTTAATGATTGTTAACTTTCTATATACATGATATTCTTCATTATTTTAATTTTTTAACACTCATTTTTGAGAGAGAGAGAGAGAGAGAGAGACAGAATTTAAAGCAGGAGCCAGGCTTTAAGCTGTCAGCACAGAGCTTGACATGACCTCCAATCCACAAACTGTGAGATCATGACCTGAGCTAAAGTTTGGTGCTTAACCAACTGAGCCTCCCAGGCACCCAGGTAATTTCTACTTTGTATAGCGAAACACACACACACACACACACACACACACACACACACACGTAACAACATAGTCTACTACCAGAATTATCCTATAGGATGACACAATATATAGTAGAAAGTGTTGCATTGACAAAACTGTGCCAAAGTGATTGTATTATAAGATTAAAGTGCTAATGTGTCTTAAGTGGCTTTAATGTGTAATTTTTTCTCTCCTGATCAACCCCACACTTCATATATGTCTGTGGACCCTTTTGGTCAAGTTCATAGCATGAAGCTCACATTTGCAATGGCTGCACTGCCAATACCCAAGTGGCTTCTCTCCAGTGTTCTATGGAAGGTATACGGGGTACATGAAGGAAGGCTAAGTAAAGCGACTAGAGTCCCCTTTCTTCTCCAGCACCATCAATATTGGGAGGCAATGCATTCATTCTCCTTCTGCAATCTGAGTCTGCTTGTCATTTTACCTGGCAGAATCCAAGACTGCCTCACGTGTCACATTTTCCTAGTAGATACATTAACCATGCCCTACAGGCAGAAATTTAGCTTTCCCCTCCCTCCCAGTTTCTGTCCCTACTGTGTCATGTGGAACACGACCAGGCAGGGTGTCTTCTCTTTTTTTTCATTCATGTTAGATTAGTCAGTGCCTCCACTGAGGACAGGCCATATTTTTCTCTTTTCTGACAGGCTTGACTTCCAAGATTTAGAATCAAGGAAAAAGTGCAAGACTAATCTAGAGTTCAAGTCAAAGTCCTACAATCCAAGTTAGTTTATGCCAATGAAACTATATTGCTGTTGATTTGGGCAGACCCAAATCATCATAAAGTATATACTTTGATTCCCATTCAGTTATGTGCAAGGCTCCCTTAGGGACCCTTCAGGAGAAGAAGAATGATTGACAGGGTTATGTTTCATATCCCTGGCAGAGAAATATTTTAATACTATTAAAATATTACCAATATTTTCAGCAGACCCGATCTGAGTAAACTCCTAGTCCCTATGCAGAAAAATGTGTGTACTATAGACTTTAATCCAGGTACCTAAAAACCTGAAATGAAAATTCCCTAGAGAAAAAAAGTCTGTAAAAATGCTTACATATTAACAACAAATTTATACACTCTGAGTTATCTTTAATAATTGGGAAAACAGTGTTCTTATCTGTATGTTTAATTTTTTGTGTGATTGTTTTTATTTTACCCCCAGGAAGCCCAACTAACTAGAGTAGGAATTATTTTCAAATGGGAATATTTATTGTTGGTATAGTTATGCTTCTTTTTAATTAGACTAACATGATCTGCTAATTAAATTCCCTTGGAAAACAAGGCCTACACTATTAGGAGATGTATTTCCACAAATGGTTTTATCATCTCTACCACTTAGAAAAATATTAAGAAGTTTTTCAAAAACTCATCAGCAGTACTGGAAATTATTAGGCTTTCCATATATACAAATTCTTTGGAGAATTTACAAAATGGTAAACAGTTTGCATTTGTTTCTTTCCCATGTAGCATATAGCAAATCCAAAACTACTGTAAACTTAAAACAGACACTTTCTCAAAGATATAAAGTGTTGTATAAATATTTTCTGTCTGATTCTGGAACACATAAAGGAGTGGCATGTGAACTATGACCAGACAGAGCAGGCTGGAAGGGCCAGATTGTGGAATCTGCCTCCCAGAATGGATCACACATAGGACATGGCTACTGCAACAGATGCCAAGAGGAAGTCTAGCCATGCAGGTAAAACCTGGTATGGAAGGGATAGGCCATAGACAGTAATAAAATTCCATCCAAAACTTTGCATCAGAGAATTCCAACTTGGAAGACATTTTTCCAATAAGCAAGTCAGGAATCACAATAAAGAATCCAGAAACAAATAGCATTTTTAAGATCAGACCAGTAATCAGGAAATCAACAGTAGGGAAGTCTTCAAAAATAGGAGGAAATGGAATGAACTCATTGAGGGTGTGTCACATGCCAGAGTGGAAAGGCAGACACATGCATTCATCCATTTCATCCTCAATAATCTGAACTAATTTTCATTTTATGAAAAAGGAAACTATGAACAAGATAGGTTCATTATAACTAGTATCTGGTATTCAAACATCATTTAAATCCTTAACCCACAGAACATGATAATCATGTTACATTTAATTAACCTATGAATCAATAAATCACTCCCAAGTTGGGAAGTTTGGGGTGAATAAATATAAATTGCTTCAAACAACTTAAGTTTTAAAATGTTAAGGGGTCTCACTGTTATGCTATCCATATTAACTTATATTTTTATAAATACAGATATGTTAAACCTTTGTGATAAGGTCATTGGGGGAAATAAGGCATTACACAGTGTGTAGGGAGTATGCGAAGCCTCTACGCAGTGCTTTTTAGCATTCAGAGAGATGCTTTCTATGTGATTAATGCCCCAGTTAAAGTTGTTGATAGACATTACTTATGAAAATTGAGTTTTGCAGGAGATGGTAGTGACAGTGCTATAATTTAACCACAAAACTCTTTTCATGTTCACTTCCCTGTACGTGGAAAACCATATATACAGTATGTAGATTTTACCAAACTTACCTAATCATAAAACCACCTGTTTGTACTGAATCAATCTGAGTAATTAGTTTTTGTCCAGAATTTTATTTTGATAATCAATGCTCTTTGGGGAGCCTAGAGGATGAAGGGGAGATTGGTGGAGGGAGGTTTGTCTGGTCAGAACCTCACAAGAAGAAAATAGAATTAGAGTACTGGAATAACTGCGATCCTAGTTAATTAAGTTAACTTAGTCATTAAGGAAAGAAACAAATTTGAGTTTTTAAACACAGATAAATAAGTCTGGTTACATAAGTAGCAAGGGTAAGCTAATGTTGGGTTCCCAAACATCATGTTAGAGTTGCTTAAATCTCTTCCACTTAAACTCTGGGGTGCTCAGGGCACCTGGGTGGTTCAGTAGGTTGAGCATCCAACTTCAGTTCAGTTCATGATCTCATGATTCGTGAGTTCAAACCCCACATGGGGCTTGCTGTTGTAGCCTCCTGGTGCAGAGCCCACCTTGGAACTCTCTTCCCCTCTCTGCACCCCTCCTTCACTTGTGCTCTCCCAAAAATAAATACATATTTTTAAAAATCTGCGGTGCTCTACTTTCTACACAGACAATGAGTAAACACATTGTGTGTAAATGTGTACACGGGGTGCAAAGGATCCGGCCCTGAGATGAAAAATACAGGATATCAAAGCCATTTGGGACTGAAGAAAAATTCAGGGTAAATATATCCCCTTTGATCTCTAGATCCATATTCTGGATTAAAATAATATGAAATAGTTAAATTGCATAAAATGGTAACTTGATAGATTAGGTTGATAAATTTGGGTTCTTTAAAAGCATGAAACCCATATGCTATGCAGGCAAAAATAGTCTTGTGAGAAAAATGCACATCAATAAATAAAACAATCAATCTGCTAATACTATGTGTTCCTTTGGGTACAAAATTTGAAAACATTTGGTAATTTTCTGTCAAGAAGTGCACACAAATCCAGTTTCTAGGTTGTCCTCAAACAGTTAGACCATGGAAAAATAAATCATATGGAATAAAATAAGAAGCCTCCAGGTAGAGTTTAGAATTTTGTTTCTTTTTAGTTCCCAGTCCAAGAAACTCTTTGATATTATTCCTATTATAAATATCACAAGGTTATTCTCCTCAGTTGCACATTCACTGAAGCAATAAATCAGTGACTAATTGTACTTCACTGTCTCCATGTTAAGTGTGGTGTGTGATGATTTACATTATTTAGAACTATAAAAGTAAGATTAAACCATTGCCATCAATGATTGCAGTAAAGGGCATAGAAGGAAACTGTAGTGTTTTAATGAAAAGGGTAGCTTCTGCTTGGAGGCACAATCACTGCGCGATGGCTCTCCTGGTGTTCCTAATGTTTTACCCTTTAGGGTCAGAGCAATTACTGCAATTCTCTATGGAACCAATATTTTGGCATGTTTTATCATCTCAATATAGATGCATTTAAAATGGTGCAATGTCATTGTCATTACCACTATGGAAGATAAGCCTTCAGGTAAAACTTAGCATTATCCCACAAGATAAATTTTTTATAACATTTTCAGTGTGAAATTTGTCATATGTACTTTGCAATGTCACCATAAGTTTCTGAAAGGCAGCATATATTTTTAAAAATTAGAAAATAATGGCTCGTTTCCTTTCCACCAAGCAATATGTTCCAAACTAATTTGATTGAATTGATAAAACTTGATTATCCTCAAACAAGATGATATGCTTTCCATATCTTATAAACCTGCCATCATAGTAAATGAAGCGATTCCTCTTTTATATTTCTAATCTTTCTATTGCCTTATATAAAGCCGTATCTCACACACTATAGTTTAGCATTCTATAAACTGTTACCAATGGAAGAAAAGATAATGAAAATTGGTAGTTAGAAGAAACACCTAAATTATATAGAGTTTCTCAGAATTCATATTTGTAATTTTTACTTAATGGAAATTATAGGACGTTGAGGAATTTTATCTTTGCATGAAGGGCAAAAGGCAATCTTGTGACCTTGTATCAATTAATAAAAACAGAAGACAAAAAAGGATTATAGAGTTAAAGAGAATCCCATGTAAGTCACAACTCTTTCCACCAGAAGTACCTATTACAGAGCTGTTTGCCTGAAGGAGTGATGAAAACCTGGGAGAAATCTCACTTGAAGGGAAAATGTCTTCAAGATGCATTTCTTTCATGAGAAATGCATTAGTACCACAGGGAGATTTTAAGCCATCAATACCTGTCTCTTAAATTGCCTGAACACTTCTGTCTCTTTCCAGATCATCTCTAAATTTGGAGAAGAGACTACAATAAATACCAGGTCAAACATGAGACACAGTGTCTACAAGGCAGAACTACTTAAGTACAGGTAATGGAGGGCATTACGCAGAGAAAGAGAAAGGATCCAGGCTGATCTGCCTTTGAGGACTTTATTGGATGACATGGGAGCATGAACCAGACATGGTGCCGTGGACAAGAAATGGAATAATGCCAGCACCCCAGAACCTCCCCATCCCCCCATCCAGATTTTCTTCTTCTAGTTCATAGACACATCTTGCAGTATCCACTTGTACCTTGCAATAGTAACTTCTACTCTGACCTCTATCATATGGCTCTTCCTCCGAATGACTCACCTTTATTTCTAGGTTAATAATGCCATATCTGAAACTATTTAAGAGAGATAAGGCATCTCTCACAGGAGAAGCTAAGTTATGTCTCCTGTCTTGCCTTTCCATTTCCCAGTTCAGAATAGATAATTATATTTTCACCTTTCAAAACTGATTTAAAGGCCGCGGAAAAAATCTGGACACCTGACAGTAAATCAGACTAAACAGTCATGAGAAATCCTTAGTAATTTATCTTTGGAATTACCTCTACATGAGTAATCTATAAATTCAAAGGTGATTGACACAACAAAGAAAGTTATGTAAATAGAATAATAGATAAATAAAGGGGAAAAAAGAAAGTAAAGGAAATATAAAGAATAAAATAGAAATTATTTTGACTTCCTATTTTTAAGTTCTTAGTTTTTCTTTATTCAGTGCATATCAAATTGCTTTAAATAGTTCAAAGGTTTTAACACTTTGGGGATTAAAATAAAACATTCTGCTAAAAATATTCTTTTCAATTTTACTTTACAACCTCTTATTGGAATCTTTAGCCTTTATACTACTCTGCAAGAATCTTCTTATTAGTTTAAAAACAAAGAGTAAAACCCACTAGTATCATTATAAGCACAATATAACACCTACAATTGAAATGCTCTTGCCATTATAAAGCTTTAAAGCAAATATTTTTTAGAAAGTATATCAAGAAAGACTTTGCATTTCATTATAAAAGAACAACCAAAATAACAACTGACATCAGATTAGAATTACCTCATTTTCCCATCAACAAATCTAATAACCTACTCATGTGTTTCCATAAAATCTTCCTTTCCTCCTATCACAATATATTGTGTAATGATTTCCATTCCATTTGTGTCTCAAGGATTTTGCTATTGAAACTATTCTCTTTCATCTGTATCACAAAATTTTCCCACACTGCTGGATTTTCTTCTTTTAGTTCACAGACACATCTTGCAATATTTTTCAACTTACAGCCATAGTAGAGCAATGAACAAACCACAACCATTCCTTGACCTCACATTGCAGCTCACTTGATCTACCCATCTTTATAGTAAATGCCACAATATATACTATATGTTTGCTGCTTACTTGTCCTCATCTTCCATTCTGTCCTCAACCCGTGCTAGTCATCTTTGCTCCCCAAAACTCCTCTGAAAGAATTATTCCATGGTCATTGAACCATCACCTTTCCACACTGAATGGAGAATTCTCAGCTGGTTCCCATCTTTCTCCCACACCAGCTCTGGATACCATTGATCATCTTCCCCCTGAACTCCTCTCTTACCTTGACTCTTAGGGAGCCATTGATTGCTCTTCCTTTTAAGCATTGCTCCTTTTCAATCCTTTCCTGATTATTCTTTATCCCCCTGACTTTAGATTTTGAAGTGTCCTTTGACTTTTGAAGTGCCCTTTGACTAAGTCCTCAGAATTCTTATGTCTCCACACTCACTTTATAGGCATCCATGTCCCATCCCTTGGCTCTAAATATCATATCTGTGCTGATTCAATGTAAATATATAGCTGATGCTTTTCACATGTGTCTCTACCCCTAATTTTTTTCCCTGAGTATAAGACTGATATATCCAACTATATAATGAAGGTTTCTACCATAGAAGTCTAATAATAGAAATCTTGTTTGCCCTCCTATGATTACCTTTAGCCTTGACCAAACGTGTTATTACTCTTCCGTAATGTCAATTTCAATCATCCAGTTGCTCAGGTCAATAACTAGTAATTATGCTAGGCAACTTTTTTCCCCCAAAGGTAATTATGTATCTATTATGGGCTGAATTGTGTCTCTCCCTCTAAAGAAATTTATATGCTGAAGTCTTAACTGCTAGTAACTTGGAATATGACCATATTTGATGATAAGGTCTTTATAAAGGTAATTAAAATAAAATGAAGGTAATTAGAGTGGGCCCTAGTCTAGTATGACTGATGCCTTTGAAAGAATAGGAAATATGGGTGTAGATAGGTCCAGAAAGAAGGTGATAAGAATATGCAGGGAGAAAACTGCCATGTATAAGCCAAAGAGAAAGGCCAGAAATAGAACTTTATCTCATAGCCCTCAGAAGGAATCATCTTTATGAACATCTTGATCTCAGACTTCTAACTTTCATAACTATGACAAAATAAATTTCTATTGTTTGAGCTACCCAGTTTATTGTACTTTGTTACAGCAGCCTTAGCACAGTAATACAGTACTCATCCCATCAACGTGTCCTATCAGCTCTACATTCAAAATATATACCAATTCTGACCATTTTCAGTGCTAAGTTCATTCTCTGAGCTACCTCTCTCCTGAAGACAGTGAGAATCTGCTAATTAGTCTCTACTTCCCCTCTTGGTCCCACAACTCAAGAAAATATGACTCGAGTCATATTTTAAGAACACAAATCTCATATTGCTTTCCTATGCACACTATCCACTGGCTTCTTATCAAAGTAAAATAACTGCAAACACTTTACCATAACCTAGGTCTTAAAGGATATTAGGTCCACCCAACTTGCTGCTCCCATTTCCTACTACTGGAGGGTTTTTGTTTGTTTGTTTTGTTTTGTTTTAATGTTTATTCATTTTTGAGAGAGAAAAGCAGTGTGAGCAGGGGAGGGGCAGAGAGAGAGATGGAGACACAGAATCCAAAGCAGGCTCCAGGCTCTGAGCTGTCAGCAAAGAGCCCAATGCAGGGCTCGAACTCACAGACTGTGAGATCATGACCTGAATTAAAGTTGGACAATTAGCCAACTGTACCACCCAGGCGCCCCTCCTACAATCTGAGGCTTTGCTCTCACTTCCTCCTTGCTGCTACTGGAATATACAAAGCTTTTTCTCACTCCAGGTTATTTTCAGATGCTTTTCCCTCTCCCTTTTTCATAATCTTCCTTCTCAACACATGCATTCCTGTCTGGATGAAATGATACATGCTCATAGAGCCTTTTCCTGACCATCCTAAAATACGTACTGTTCATCTATTTCTGTTGCCCTGTATTTCTCCTCTAGTACAAGAAATGGTCCTTGAGGGCAATGGGCTATCAACCCCAGAATCTAGAATATGGCTGGCAGTCTTTACTGAATGAGTCAATGTGTGAAGTCACTACCACAGAGATGCCTCACATAATACTGGTGTTCCAGAGGGAACTACTAATCTTCAGTACTAAAACATATCCTACCCTGAATATCTACAATGCGTTCACACAAAGAGTAGAAAGAAACATAATCTTCTCAAAGATTCAACCATGTTTTGCTTCACTTTCATTTGTCCCTTACTATCTTTACATTCAAGGAACATTAAAGAGACAAAAAATTATTACCCATTTGTCTAGATTAGGTTTCTGAGTATCAAGTCAATGTTTCTTTAAACTTTTTGCATGTAAAAATTTTTTTGAAAAAGAAATGAAGCATTTTGAAATCATATTTGAAGGTTTTCATTTCTAGCATATCTGGGTAGGTCTCAGTGCAAGTTGACTGAGAAACCTGCTTTTTCTTCACTCAGTACACATTCTACCTCCCACTAGGCCAAGCTCTGGTGAGAACCCTTTTGATTAGAATTTTCTTTTCATTCTGGTAAGATGAATGTTTAAGGATACATCAAAGTATACCTGATTAGCTGAAGATATTCTTTACAAAAATAGTTAATGCAACACCTTTATCTTAATGAGTAAGACAAGATTCCAAAACAAAGCATGCTGTTTTAAAACAGTTCTTGCGCTATTAATTTTCTGAGAGTGAACTGAGGTCATCTTTACATTGAGGGACAAAGGTTTAGATTTCCTTACTACACGTAAAATAAACCTAGAAAATGATTAGGTAACTCCTAAGGTCTTCTGATAAGAAAATATATTCTTACACATTGTAAGTGGTTTAACAGTAATATGTCATTACAATGCAGAATCTTTTGTGGCTGATAAGTGTTATGTTTCAGTTTTAAGAAATTTAATTATTGATCTATTAGATTAAAAACTTACTGAACACCAAATATAAATCATGCCCAATGTTAGGCACTGGGCACACCCAAGGTACATTGGTTATGTCCTTATCTTTTGATAAACTCAGAAGCTTCTCAGTAAAATAGCCATGTAACAAAAAATTGCACTCTAATATCATAATAACTATGATAATAACTATAATAAATTCATATTAATTTCCTGAATTATTTATTCCACAAATTACAATGGGTTTAGGGTGCATACAAACTCTTATAGCAAGCACTTTGAGATGGTCAAGAAGTGTTTTGAGTAGGGGCGCCTGGGTGGCTTAGTCGGTTAAGCGTCCGACTTTCGCTTAGGTCATGATCTCGCGGTTCGTGGGTTCGAGCCCCGCGACGGGCTCTGTGCTGACTGCCAGCTCAGAGCCTGGAGCCTCTTTCGGTCTGTGACTCCCTCTCTCTCTGACCCTCCCCTGCTCACGCTGTCTTTCTCTCTCCTAGAAATAAATAAAACATAAAAAAAAATTTAAAAAAAAAGAAGTGTTTTGAGTAATTAACAAGAATGTGCAGGAAGAGAATGAAGGAAAATCTGTCACTAGCAGAACGAAAGCCTTTGTGTAAGGTAATAGAACCAAACATAAGTATGAGTTGCCATCTTCGATATTTAATAAGTTAAGTGTTGCTGAAACAAAAGTTTTTGGAGAGGATAGGGATGGTTACATTTTGTGTAAGATGAAATACGTAAATTGAGGCCACATTGTTTTCCAGCTGGATGCCTTCTACACCATATGGCAGTGTTTGAATTTATAATGAAAGTAATGTTGGATTGACAGAAATCTTTTAGTTAAAATGTGATTAGATACTCTTATAAAGATGAATCATGTAACTACAGTGAGAAGATGAGATGATGATAGATAGATGATAGATAGATAGATACATAGATTAGATCGATAGATCGATCGATAAAAATGCTATTGATGAGAGCATTTATCAGGTTGTTGTAGTTGAAAGACATGAAAGGACAGAACCAAAAGTGGTAATGAGCATGGATCAAAATAAATGGCTAAATTTGGGATATATTTCTGATATATTTAGGTGAATTTGGTGTCTTATTGGAAGAGAAGAGCTCAAGAGAAAAGAGGTAATAATTATAAGATTTTTGGCATGGAAATATGGATTAATAGAGTTAAGCTTCACCAGAAAAGGTTAGAAAACTTGGTTGGATAAATACCTTTGAGAAGGAAGATAATTCATTTTTGGGGGTTATACTGTGCTTGAAGTACTTGACAGACCTGTAAATTGCCACCCCTTGTCATCACTTATACTCACATTTAAGTGGTATGTAAGATGCTTGGGTGACTCAGTCAGTTAAGTGTCCAATTCTTGGTTTCAGCTCAGGTCATGATCTTATGATTCGTGAGTTTAAGCTCTGCATTGGGATCTGTACTGACAGTGAGAAGCCTGCTTGACATTCTCTCCCTCTCTCTGCTCCTCCTCTGTTCGCTCTCTCTCATATAATAAATAAATAAACTTAAAAAAAATAAAGTGGCAAAAAATTTTTAAAAATATAAAATAAAAAGGGGTGCCTGGGTGGCTCAGTTGGTTAAGCTTCCACCTTTGGCTCAGATCATGATCTCACACTACATGAGTTTGAGCCCCACATCGGGTTCTGTGCTGATAGCTCAAAGCTTGGAGCCTGCTTCAGATTCTATGCCTCCCTCTCTCTCTGTCCCTTTCCCACTCACACACTGTCTTACTCTGTCAAAAATAAATAAACATTAAAATATTTAAAAAAATAATCAAATGGCATGTAATTATGGCAAAAGACTAGAGACTTCAGGTCACATAATTATGACTGCAAAAGATTAGAATAATTCTAATCATAGAAAACTTTTAATTTAAATGTTGTATAAATTATGACCATTATTATTATTATTTTTTAATATTTTTATTTATTTCTAGAAGAGAGAGAGAGAGACAGCGTGAGCAAGGGAGGGTCAGAGAGAGAGGGGGATACAGAATCTGAAGCAGGCTCCAGGCTCTGAGCTGGCAGTCAGCACAGAGCCCGACACGGGGCTCGAACTCACCAACCGCGAGATCGTGACCTAAGCGAAAGTTGGACGCTTAACCGACTAAGCCACCCAGGTGCCCCTGACCATTATTATTATTAAAAGCAACCTTGAAAAACACAAATTTCTAGTTTAGGCATGGCATCTGTTAGTGTAGCATTGTATTCCTTGGTCATTTAAAACCTCTTTGATTGAAGAATTTCATATCATTGGCTTTATGTAATTAGGCTATAACAGCTTGGCTATTGAGAGTGTTGACTCTTGATTTAGACAAAATTGGGTTTAAATCTATGCCTAGCTATGTAACTTTGGACAAGTTACATAATGGAGTAATAATCACAACTAACTCCCGTAAATATTAGGATTAAATGAGATACTTTAAATAAGAAACATTATTTAAATAACAATGCCTGACACCCTATGACTTCTGAATCAGTATTTATGCTATCATAACACTTAGCCCACAGCAGGAAAAATTATTATTATTTTCTATTTCCCCAACCTTTTTATGTTTCATAAGCATTTTTTGTTGTTGTTGGGGGACCATAATTTCTTCTGAAAATAACATATTGAGAAACTTCTAGTCAGGTAAAATAAAATCTCCAAAGAAGAAAAATAAGTAAAACTGTCTAAAACAAACAATTTATTATCCCCCCCCAAACATCCCTTGAAGTCAGTCTTTTATTCACAATGATTGTGATGAGCCTGCTAACCCAGGGTCAGCCTTCCACCTCTTAGATGAGGCCATGGCCCAATTCAGAATCTGTTTCCCAGATACACATTAGGGATGAAGTGGTTGGAATGGAATTGTTTCTGCACTGTTTTAAGGAGATGCTCCCAAAGTGCCTGCAGTGGGGATGCTTGAGCTGCTCTGATTTCTGGCATCTTGAGAGCTTATTAAATAATGGTGATTTTGACTTTCTGAGTTACACAATTCTTAAAGTCAATCATTTACTTTCCTTTCCCCCTTTTACTGTTTAGATTAGTTGAAGTTGGAGTTTGTTGATTACAAAGAAATAAACTAAACAATACAAAAGGTGACACCAGAGAGGATCTATACAAAAAAAGATATTCATGAAACATGAGGTAGCTATCAGACTCAGATTGGACAAATGCAATGGAAGTCTCTATTCATATTCTGGATGAGATGGAACTAGACTGTGCCTCTCAGTGTTGATTGAATTAAGCACTTTATTTCTATCTGGCCTCATAGAAAGCTTTTGGTAAAGTTTTGGAGATTGTGCAACTGATATTATAGATCAATACAGAAGTAATGGGAAATGCTTTTTAACAAAGAAGTGAAAGTTGCTTTAAAATCATTGAATAGTTAAGTTTAAAAATCTAAAATTTAAAAAATTTATCTCTCAGGAATTTTATTTGATGAAAATAAGAAGAGTCTGCTGCTTGTATCTGCTGTTGAAAATAATATAAAGAAAATGATTATGGAAGTCGCTGGACTTTACTGGCAGTTGGCTGCAAGGACAATAAAAAATCCCATTTCCCAAATCCTTGAGAATTATCTCTGTTGTACCTTACCTGACTAAAGATAATGTGTTTCCCTATAGAAAAAAAAATAACTCTTCTCATACCATGCTCCTTTATATGATTACTTGCAAGATAACATAATTTCAAAGGTAACATAAATTCAAATTAAGGAAACCTAGAACTGATAAAGTAGAGTCATAACAATTAGAAGGTCATCCAGAAGGATTTGCAGATGGTTTGAGGAACAGATTCCAGTTTATCACTGAGTCTTGAAGGTGACAGTACACTTACCTTCAGTCCATCAGGTGAACCTAAGATATTCACATTAATTCAGCCTTCTCTCATTCACCTGGCTGTAATGACGGGAATGTGTAGCCATTCTGTGGTATGAGGCAAACTTGACACATGTAAGGAAGGCTGGGCAGCTTCCAAAGGAACACATAAATTGCATTAGCGAGTTGCTATTTCTCTAGTGCCTTGCATACATACCACTTCCTCACCACCTACAACTTAAATCAGGGTAGTGCCTGAGATCAGTGGACTAAGGAATGGAAAACCTCTTGCCCAAATTACAGATGGCTCTGAAAATATGCAGACATGAGCAATGAGAGGGCAACTGGAAAATAACCACCTCATTAATAGGAATTCCCTAAGGACAAAAGGAAAATTCTTTGATTAGGCAAAAACTTCCATCACTGTGTTTTCTTTTCCACTTTGCTTAAAAGGAGTGATGGCCTGGGGTCAGGATCTACAATAATTCATGGGTTGTGACTAATGGACTAGAAAATTAGGTTCTTAGAAGGCTTTAGACTGGAGGATTAGACAAGAAGTTGCCTTTCCTCTTCATTTACACTACACATGATTTAGGGAAATATTTTTTTTTGTTTTACTA
Organism: Hyaena hyaena; assembly: GCF_003009895.1. Lineage (NCBI taxonomy): Eukaryota > Metazoa > Chordata > Mammalia > Carnivora > Hyaenidae > Hyaena > Hyaena hyaena. The sequence goes on from NW_024081747.1 coordinate 260,331, forward strand.
CTGAATCCTCCATAAATCCATAACAATCCCTAATGATCTTAGATTTGGAGAAAAGAAGCCTCATGACATTGGCCTTTGCAGGCTTTACTTAGACATTTTCTAGGATTGTTTCTCCTTGACAAGTCAGTGAGTTTCTATGCAATTATAAGCAGGTCAGTTTTGTAGACAAGGACACTTTTAAAAATGAATATACAGTATATGGAAAAAGTTGTATTATGTGTGTGGGTGTAAGGTATTTGTGGGTGTAACACAAATAATAAAAATAAATTCTGTATGTGTTTATTATTAGTCCAGTCTCAATTTTTTTTATATACCTTCTCCTGTGATTCTGGTAAAGCTACCAACCACAGAATGTGGGCTCCTGTATAAAGCATGTGCATGTCAGGATAGCCTGATTCTTTTCTCAGGACTTTAATTAGACCATAGATATTCAGGAATGGAAGGTCTTTAGTCTTAATTAAAATAAAGTAGTTCTCTAAAGAAAATGTGAATTTTTTAAAATTGCTACAATTCCTGAAGTTACATGGTTCCTGCCTATAGAAGACCTATCTTTATATGTTTTTAAAAAAACTTCCTTTTTTATTAGTTGTAATAATTACCATTTGCTTGCTCTAAATTTGTATAAAGAGTGAAGTCTAAATAAAATTTATCGAGGTTCTTGTAAAAGCAGCTTGGACATTTGTCATGAATATAAATAAAACTTTGCATATTTCTAAGTACATAAAGTAAATATTTTAATAGAATATGGCTATTAGTAAGTAAAATAAAATGTTTATAAAAATAAAATGTTTATTAACTTAATTGAGTTATAAATCACAGAATATTCAACTGCACTTAAATACTGAACCAAATTTGATAGTATGTGTCAGAGAAAGCACACCCACCCAGCTTTATTTGTCTCTTGGAAATGATGAGGCAGAGGCATTAAAGTCACTGCAAAGATAGCTATATCTTCTGTATCTAATGTCTATGATAGAAAAAAATCATGTTGATAATTAAATTATCTCCAATGTTTACCTAAGAGTAGTTAAAAATCTATCTACCTCCATTCAATATAATTTAAGTAGGATGGTGGCAAAGAATTTTTTGAAATAAAAGTTGAGGAAATCTACTCAAAATCTCCATTATCAGTCCTATCAAATTAAGGAACAGTCAAATTTTTCCACCTGACCCTGGATACACAAAACTAATTTACCTAGAATTCTGAAGTTTCTGAGATTTATAATAAACTGAGGTGGCCAAATTAATCATGTTATACCCAAAACATGTAACTATAAATGGACCTTAGTTCTATAAAAATCATAGCCCTGACTTAACCTAGCATGTAAGTCAATGTATAAACCACATTCTGACAATCACTTACTGGACTGTATAGAAAAGGACCTGCATTCAATGACGTTACCCCAAACAGCCAACCCACTTGGCTGTTACCATAGTGATAAGGGAAAACTGAATTGCAAAAAACTGTGAATTGTTTATCTGCAGTCAGCCTTCAGTCCTTTCAATTTAGCCTGGCAAATTCCTAATTTTAAGTGGAAAAATTAAAATATATCAAAGCCAACTCAATAAATAATTGTATTAAAATTAAATTCATTCTACATTTAACAATATGCTTGGAACTGCCACATTTTATTATTTTTAGTTTATTTATCTATTTTGTGTGTGTGAGAGAGAGAGAGAGGGAGAGAGAGCATGAGGAGGGGAAGAGCAGAGAGACAGAGGGGGAGAGAGAATCTCAAGCAGGCTCCATGCTGTCAGCACAGAGCACCAAGAAGGGCTTGATCTCGTGAAATGTGACATTATGACTTGAACCAAAATCATGAGTCAGGTGCTTAACTGACTGAGCCACCTAGGCACCCCACTGTCACATATTAAAATGCTCATTAAAATTATTTCCAGAAAGTCAGAAATTGAATAAAGTATGTAAAATGATTTGTTTGACAGAGTACAAAATTGATAATCATACAGTAAGTCCTCACTTTAATTAAAGATTTACATTTTTAGAGTTGCCCTAGAGAAAATGAATTACATAGGTAACATTTTAATGGTAATGAAATTAAAATGTCTATTCTCTTAGCCAAACTTATAACCTCTGAAAGTAGTTTAAAAATGCTTTTATCTATTATGTATTGCAGTGACAAATAACTATAAAATATTGGAAAATTTTCCACATAAAAATACATATTTCAGAGGTGCCTGGGTGGCTTAGCCAGTTAAGCACCTGACTCTTGATTTTGGCTCAGGTCACTATCTCACAGTTTGTGAGATTCAGGTCTGTATCAGGTTCTGTGCTGACAGTGGGGAGCCTGCTTGGGATTTTCTCTCCATCTCTCTCTGCTCCCCCCCTGCTCATGTACACACACACACACACACACACACACACACTCTCTCTCTCTCTCTCTCTCCTTCTCTAAATAAATAAACTTAAAAATGTCTGTTTCACAGCATTATAATTATGTTTCTCCATAAGTTAGTTCCTCTGTAAACATATTAAAAGTGTATAAAATTCCAAACCCTTTTGGAATCTGTTCTTTAACTGATGATATAGTAGAGAGGGTTTAACAACTTCAACATACCTACCTTTATGGTTGTTTTTACAACCAACTCTATATAACATTCTCTTTGCAAATACATCTTAATAAATGTACTCTATTATATACTAACATTGCAATTTTTCACATCCTTGAAACTTTTGACCAGGGTCCAAGATGTAAGCTTCTTCCTTAAGTTTTTTTTGTCATGTTCTACCAATATACTCTTGTAATACTTTCTTTCTTCCTATTCTTGCTCTCAAATATTTCCACTGTGAACCCTGAAACTTCCACTTCCTAATAAACTCCACTACAGTCTCTTCCTCTCCCTCTAAATTTGTAGTCTTGTGGATATAGATTTCCCTGCAGAACATTCAAGAGGAAGGTATTCTCTTATACTGTATTGGTACTACTATACAAATATGAACTGAGATTGGTATATTCTTGGTTTGTGAAATCATTATTGCTGATTTCTTATGTAAAAACCGGTCCAGCATTTTTTGGAGTCTAGATGGCTCCAGATGGCTATGCAACCAGCTACCTTCTTCATGTTTTCATGGATGGTTTGTATCATTTTCTTCTTTCTCACTAATAACAACATTATCAGGCTTTTCTTGTATTACTCTCTACTCAAGTTCTTACTATCACCCTGGGTGTGTCAATGCCCATATTAAAACTTGACACAACATACTGCATTCCCAGTTCCTTAACTTGACATTTCTATCATATTTGTTTCACCTGAGATACCCATCCATCTCTGTGGCCATGTCCTAAACTGATCATTACTCAAGCTACTTTACTTCTTAAGTAATATTGTATGTGTGTGTGTGTGTGTGTGTGTGTGTGTGTGTGTGTGGTTTTTAAAAAATGTCATTTATCCTTCCTTCTCCAGCACTCTTCAGTCAGACCAGCACTGTGCTACCTGAGTAAGGAAGGGAATTATAAACAGTAGTGTCCTATCAGTGCCTGAAATTTGTGAGAATGCTTCCACATGAAACAGTCAATGCCTCTATGTGGGAAGACACATATGTGGATAGGGGACAATGGGTTGGTTTGCTGGTGACTTCAGCATGCCACCCTACTGGACTATCTACTTTCCTTTATTCTTCTTTTTTTTCTTTTTCTTTTTTTAAAGTAGGCTCCATGACCAGCATGGAGCCCAGTCTGGGGCTTGAACTCATGACCCTGAGATCAAGACCTAAGCTGAGATCAAGAGTTGGATGCTTAACCACCTCAGCCACCCAGGCACCCTTTACTTTACTTTCTAAGATCAAAGAGAGACGATTATAGTATGGGGTCATCTCTATCTTCCAAATGATCTGTACTCTTTCTTAATTTTCCCACTGTACTTTGCACTAAGCAGTCAGTTAAATTGATAATAACAGTGGAGGACTCTGTTCCTCAGATCCAGCCAAATATTTGAGGCTTGCTCTATCTTTGTTTTTCCTTATCCAGGGGAGGGAGTGCCCCAGTAGTACTACAGTATCATGGACTGATCAATCCAATCCTAGAATGAGATCAGGAGGGACAAATTAACGTTTTTTAAATTTTTCTTGAATAAAATCAACCAGTTTTCTTGGCTCAAGCTTCATGTCCGATAGATTCCCTTCCATTCACCAGAATTTTCAAATAATTATTTCAGTTTCAAACCCTCTGATTGAACCTCAAAAATATTTTTCATATATATCTACTTCTCTTCATTATCATCGCTATAAATATAATATAGACCTTTTATTAACATTATTATAATGGACACTTATATTAATTAATTAATTAACCAATTAATTTATTTACTTCTATTTATTTCATGTGATTTCTGGGCCTTTTCTGCTTTACCTGCCTTCCTGAAGCACCCATTCCTCATGACTAAATCCGCATATTATTACTCTCAAATGTGGATATAACCTCTCTTGGACTTCTGCCCTTTCTAACCACCCTTCTCTAATGTCCCTCTTATGCTCTCACCCAATCGCTTGCCTAGTACACCTATCAGAGGCAGTTACCTCATCCCGGCAAGTATCTCATTTGATAATTATTTCTTTAATTGCCTGTATTCTCCTCATGGCCCTTAAATATCCATGAAGGCATGTCTTCTTCCTTGCTATGTCACCATAGCTCACAGTACCTGGTACAATATGTGTTTGCTAAAGAATTAGTAAGTAAACAATTGAGTGAAGGAAAGCTATGATTCATAACATTGGATATTTCTAAGTAATTTCCTGGCAGTTTTCAACTGTCTGATAAGTAGCCATAGCTCTTACTTCAGTCATCACTAGGATATATAAATACCAAAATCCACATGAAAAAATGTTGGATCTGAATTGGAAGGTGGCATGAATTTTTTTATTGTGCTTATTTTCATAATGGAAATAATAAGCAAAAGGCCAATGGGGGAAGTGAATTCCATTGTCAGGAAAAGTAGGTGTTAATTAGAAATTCACTGTGTATGGGCTTAATAAGGAATTGTAAACTAATATTTCACAGCATTAAACCTACTAAGAAAACACAACTAAATTATTATTTATTTTTTTTACTTTAGGTGATCAGCTAAAAGATTTCTAGAACCAAAGCAGGAAACAACCTCCTTGACCTCCACCGCAGCAACTTCTTGCTTGACACATCCCCAAAAGCAAGGAAATCAAGAGCAAAAATAAACTATTGGGACCTCATCAAGATTAAAAGCTTCTGCACAGCCAAGGAAACAACCCACAAAACTAATAGGCAACCAACAGAATGGGAAAAGATAGTTGCAAATGACATATCAGATAAAGGGTTAATATCCAGAATCTATAAGGAACTCACCAAACTCCACACCCGAAAAACAAACAACCCAGTGAAGAAACGGGCAGAAGACATGAACAGACACTTCTCCAAAGAGGACATCCAGATGGCCAACAGACACATGAAATGATGCTCAGCATCCCTCCTCATCAGGGAAATACAAATCAAAACCAAACTGAGATACCACCTCACATCAGTCAGAGTGGCTAAAATGAGCAAATCAGAGAACTCTAGATGCTGGCGAGGATGTGGAGAAACGGGTACCCTCCTACACTGTTGGTGGGAATGTAAACGGGTGTAGCCCCTCTGGAAAACAGTGTGGAGGTTCCTCAGGAAACTAACAACAGAACTCCCCTATGACTCAGCAATAGCACTGCTAGGAATTTACCCAAGGGATACAGAAATGCTGAGGCATAGGAGCACATGTACCCCAGTGTTCATAGGAGCACTCTCCACAATAGCTAAAACATGGAAAGAGCCTAAGTGTCCATCAACGGATGAATGGATCAAGAAGATGTGGTTTATCTATACCATGGAATACTACATGGCAATGAGAAACAATGAAATCTGGCCATGTGTAGCAACATGGATGGACCTTGAGGGTGTTATGCTGAGCGAAATAAGTCAGGCAGAGAAGGACAAATATATGTTTGCACGTATAGGAGGATTAGGAGGAACTTGACGGAGGAACAAGGGGGAGAAGAAGGGGGAAAATGGTGGGGGAAAGGGAGAGAGGCAAACCATGAGAGACTCTTGAATGCTGACAAAAACTGAGGACTGATGGATGTGGGGGGCGGGGATGGGCATGGAGGAGGGCACCTGTGGGGATGAGCACTGGGTGTTATATGGAAACCAATGTGACAATAAACTATTTGTAAAAATAAAAAAAAAAATTCTAGAACCACTTACTGTCCAAATAATATACTTCAAAAGTTAAGTCATTCAATTGCTGTTGTTACTGAACCAATTTGAAATGTTGTTTAAACAACTTGCTGCTTCACCAATAAAAGATATTCTTCTCCTGTACCCATTATCCTTCCTTTTGGATCACGTTCTGCAGCTACAATTTGCTCTTAAATTCTAAGCATTCCATTTCAAATAGCTATTAACCTGCACCTTATCAACATGTAAATTAAAAGCTTTACTTTATCTTTCACCTTCAACCCCCAACTACTGGCCCAGCTCTCCTCTGCTGCTAATTGAGCTTTTGGAGGGGGGGCGGGTAACTTACTCCACACTTCACACATACTATTGGGTTTCCGTAAAACTTCAAAACCACTCCGTTGATTTATTTTTTCTTATTCTTTTTTTTTTAAATTGACACTTCTACTTTGTCATATAATTACCACTTTTTCTAAATTTTCTTTGACATTTATAACTATTATTTTCCACATGTCTTAGGAGGTCTTCCTCCAGCTCTTACTTAAATACTGGAGTTTTCAGAGTTCTGTCTTTGGTTCCCTGATCTTTCTACAATTTTCTACATTTCTAATGGCTTTAACTCTTATCAATACACAGAAGACAGCAAAATCATTATCTCTTCCTCTGAGTTTTCATTTGAGCTTCATTCAGGCTTGTAAATTTACACAAATTTATAGACACATGAATTTGATACATTCCTGGCAAATTTATTGAATGAGCTGAGCTCTATGGGGAAGTATTGGAAAGCAACTCTATTTTTTTCCGTTTTCTTATCAAACACACCTTGTAATCTCATTCTTTCCTCTTCGTTCAAGAATGGCCCATCAATTATTTGCCTCCTTTCTAGTACCAGAGAAATCCTCAGTTTCAGTTATTTAAGTCATATCCTATCCAAAAGTCCTATTGATCTGTTGGGGAGCTCTTTTATCTTCTAGCCCTGCAATGGACAAGCATGGCAACTTCCCTCTTCCTTTCTCTAACTCAATTTTCCCCAAAGTGTCATCGTCAACAACTATAGCACAATATCATAGCCAGGACAATGACATGCACACAATCAACCAAACCTATTTAGATTTCCCACCCAAGTATTACATATACTGTATGTGCATGTGTTGTTTATGTGTGTATGTATGTTTAGTTCTATGCAATTTATCAATGTTTAGGTTTATGTATTTGCCACCACAGTAAAGACCCAGAACAGTTGCAACAGCACAAGGATACCTTCTGATACTTTTTAATAATCACCTCCACATAGCATACCCAATCTCTAATCTCTGGCAACCACTAACTGTTCTCCATTTCTAAAATACTGTCATTTCAAACATTTTATTTAAGTAAATCACATGCAGTGTAACCTTTTGGAATCTTTTTTTTTTTTTTAATTCGGTGTAAAATCCTTGAGATTCATCCAAGTTGATGTATGTATCAGTAGTTTATCCTATTTTAGTGCCGAGTAGTATCCATGGTGTGGTTGTACCACAATCTGTTTATTCATTTATCAAGTGCAGAACAGGTCATCCTGTTTAATATCTAAGTCTAATCCAGTAGCTTGCTGGAGGAGGTACAACATTTGTTAATGGGAATTCTACTCTGTACCTCCACCTTGTATTTCCAAAAGAACAAAAAGTTAGTTACTGAAGCATTGAAAGCTACAGTACTCAATGTAAATTGTTTCACTGTAGTTAGAATATGGAAAAATGCTTAATTAATATAGAAATGGCAAAGGAATATATGCAATTTTAGGTAAAATTGTGTTTTAATTTTTCTTCTATATACCAAAAAAAAAAAAATCAATAGACGCAAAACTAGAAGAATTGTGGGTTGATGCTTTGGTAACTTTTTTCAGATCTTTTCTCATTTCTATAACATGCTTAAATATTTTAGCATTAAAAATTAGAAATGATCTTTAGGGAAACTATTTTTCTTTAGCTTAACTAAAAGTTTAAATGATAACATTTTATTTTGTTGTTGGTAATTATAGCTGAATCTGGTGGCATGCTTATTAGCTTTATAACATTAGGCAAGTTATGTACCTTCTCTGGGCCTCAGTGTATCTATGAAATGTACCCACTTCATAGCATTATAAGGATGAAATGAACTGATACATGTAAAACTTAGACCAGTGTCCAGCAGGGTGGAAAGGAACTACTGAGAGTTAAGTTATATCAGTTAGCTATTTTTTAAATAAATTTTTTCTTATAAAATAACTTCAGATTTATAGAAAAGTCATAAAGATAATAATGAGAGTTGCAATATACCATTCGCTAAGTTTCTCCTATTGTTAACATCTTTCATCACCATGGTTCATTTTTAGTGTCTAAGAAGACAACATTTGCACATTACTATTCATGTTCCATTAATGTCATTTATCTGTTCCAGGTATGATCTTATCCAGAAAACCACCTTGTATTTAATCATCATATCTTCTAGGCTACCCTGAACTGGGATATTTTCTTAATATTTCTTTATTTTTCATGACCCTGTCAGTTCTGTAGAATGTCTCTTGACTTTTTTTTATGTTTTTCTGATGTTTAAACTAGAGACATGATTTTTGGGGAATGAACATCACAAAGGTGATTGCTCTTCTCATCAAATGATATCAGGGCTACATGTAATTAATTTAATATTTTATTTCTGGCAAGTTAACCTGATGTTTTGGTTTAGCTAATCTTTGCCAGGTTCTTCACTATAAGGTTACTTTTCTGCCCCTTTCCATATTCCAATAATTGAATCATGTCACTAACAGCAGCCCATCATCAAGGAAGAAGAGTAATAAACTCTACTTCCTAAAAAGACGAGTATTGACATAAATTATCTAGAATTCTGTACAATATATCTGGCTATCTTTTCTCTATAATCTATCTCTAATTAAACCAGTTATTTATATCCATATGGAGTCAGATATACTTATGTTATACTTTAGGTTATATATAACCAATACTTTTTATTTTTATTTATAGGTTATATATAACCAATACTATTTATTTTGTTTCCCAATTGTTCCAACTTTGGCGGCTCTTTCAGTTTGGCTCTGCCGTCTCTTTGACTTGCCCTGATTCTGTTTCTTTTATTTATTTATTTTTCGAGGATGTTAATTTCTTATAAGATGCCCCTCATTTTATACTTTCTTTGTGCTAGCCCTAGAACCAGCCAATTCTCCAAATGGTCATTTCTACATTGAATTTCCTTAATATCTTTGTAAAAAATCAATTAACTATATTAGAATTTCTCAAGTGTCTTCCACTGATATATCTATATTTATATTATTTTGTCACTGCCACACTGTCATGGTTACTGTGACTTCACAGTAAGTCTTGAAATAGTGTTGTGAGTCCTTCTACTTTGTTTTTCTTTCTCAGAAATGTTTTGCCTATTCTAGCACCTTTTCCTTTCAATATAAATTTTAGAATTAGATTGTCACTTGTCAATATGTACAGTTAAGTTTTCTTTATTCATTTTTGTTTGTTCTCAATTTTAATTTTTTAATTTTTTAAAATTTTCTTTTTCAGAATTTTATTTAAATCTAATTCGTTAACATATAGTGTAATATTGGTTTCAGGAGGAGATTTAGTAATTCATTACTTACATATAACACCCAGTCCTCAATACAACAAGTGCCCTTCTTAATACCCATCACCCATTTAGCCCATCCCCTGCCATTTCCCCTGCATCAACTCTCAGTTTGTTCTTTATACTTAAGAGTGTTTTATGGTTTGCATCTCATTCTTTTTCCCCCTACGTTCATCTGTTTTCTTTCTTAAATTACACATATGAGTGAAATCATATGGCTGACATATTTCACTTAGTATAATATACTCTAGCTCTGTCCTTGTCATTGCAAATGGCAAGATTTCGTTCTTTTTCGAGGCTGAGTAGTCTTCCATTGTATACATATAGCACTTCTTTATCCATTCATCTGTGAATGGACATTTGAGTTCTTTCCATAATTTGTCTATTGTTGACAATGCTGCTAAAAACATTGGGTGAACATGCTCTTTTGAATCAGCATTTTTGGGTAAATACCTATTAGCAATTGCTGAGTCATAGGGTAGCTCTATTTTTATGTTTTTGAGCAATTTCCATACTGTTTTTCAGAGTGGGTAAATGAGTTTGCATTCTCAAACAACAGTGTAAGAAGGTTTCCCTTTCTCCTCATCTTTGCCAACACTGGTTGTTTCCTGTGTTGTTAATCTTAGCCATTTTGACAAGTGTGAGGTAGCATCTCATCTTGGTTTTGATTTGTATTTCCTGATGATAAGTGATTTTGAGCATCTTTTCATGTGTCTGTTAGCCATCTGGATGTCTTCTTTGGGAAAATATCTATTCATATCTTTGCCCATTTCTTAACTGGATTATTTGTTTTGGGGGTTTTGAGTTGATAAATTCTTTATAGATTTTGGATACCAACCCTTTATCAGATATGTCATTTGCAAATATCTTCTCCCATTTCATATGCTACCTTTTAGTTTTATTTTTATTGGTTGTTTCTTTCACTATGTAGAAGTTTTTATCTTGATGAAGTCAAACTAGTTCATCTTTGCTTTTGCTTCCCTTGCCTCTGGTGACATGTCTAGTAAGAAGTTCCTCTGGCTGAGGTCAAAAAGTAGCTTCCTGTGTTCTCCTCTAGGATTTTTATGGTTTCCTGTCTCATATATAGGTCTTTCATCCATTTTGAGTTTTTGTGTATGCTGTAAGAAAGTGGTCCATTTTCATTCTTCTGCATGTCACTGTCCAGTCTTCCTAACGCCACTTGTTCAAGAGTCTGTCATTTTTCCATTGGACACTCTTTCTTGCTTTTTATTGGGATTGCATTAAATGTATAAATTGCTTTGGGTACTATAGACTTTTTAATATTATTTGTTCTTACAATCCATGAGCATGAAATGTTTTTCCATTTTTTTATGTCCTTTTCAATTTCTTCCATAAGTGTTTTATAGTTTTCAGAGTCCAGATATTTTACCTCTCTGGTTAGGTTTATTCATACATATCTTATAATTTTTGGTGCAATTGTAAATGGGATTGATTCATTAATTTCACATTCTTCTTCACTATTGGAAATGCAACAAATATCTATATATGGATTTTATATCATGTGACTTTGCTGAATTCATATATTAGTTTTAGCAACTTTTTGGTGGAGTATTTAGGTTTTCTATCTAAAGTATCATGTAATCTGCGAATATGAAAGTTTGACTTCTTTCTTGCTGATTTGAATATCTTTTATTTCTTTTTGTCATCTGATTGCTTAGGTTAGGATTTCTAGTACTATGTGAAATAACAATGGTAAAAGTGGACATCTCTGTCTTGTTTCTGACTGTAGAATAAAATCTTTCCATTTTTCCCCATTGAGGAGGGTATTAGCTGTGGGTCTTTTATAATGTTGAAGTATGTTCCCTCTATCCTTACTTTGTTGAGGGCTTTTATCAAGAATGGATGTTGTATTTTGTCAAATGTTTTTTTCTGTATCTATTGACAGGACATAAGATGTTTATTCTTTCTTCTATTAATGTAGTGTATTACATTGATTGATTTATTAATAATGAACCACTCCTTTAGCCCAGGAATAAATCCCACTGAAACATGGTAAATAGATATTTTAATCAGCTGTTGGATTTAATTTCCTAGTCTCTTGTTGAGTATTGTTGTATCAATGTTCATCAAGGATATTGGCCTGTAATTCTCCTTTTTAGTTGGGTCTATATCTGGTTTTAGAATCGAGATAATGCTGGTGTCATATAATGAGTTTGGAAGTTTTCTTTCCATTTATATTTTTTGAAACAGTTTAAGAAGAATAGGTATTAACTTTTCTTTAAATGTCTGGTAGAATTGCCCTGTAAAGCCCTCTGACCCTGGACATTTGTTTGTTGGAAAATTTGATTATTGATTCAATTTCTTTGCTTTCTATGTGTCTGCTCAAATTTTCTATTTCTTTCTATTTCAGTTTTAGTACTTTGTATATTTCTAGGAATTTATCCATTTCTTCCAGATTGTGCAATTTGTTGGCATGTAACTTCTCATAATATTTTCTTCTAATTGTTTGTAATTCTGTGGTGTGGGTTGTGATCTCTCCTCTTTTATTTGTAATTTTACTTATTTGAGTCTTTTTTCTTTTTGATAAGCCTGGCTAGTGGTTTATCAATTTTATTAATTCTTTCAAAAAAACCCAGCTTTTAATTTCATTGATTTATTCTACTGTTTCTTGTTGTTGCTGTTGTTTGTTTCTATATAATTGATATCTTCTCTAATCTTTATTTCCCTTCTACTGTCTTTAGGCTTTATTTGCTATTCCTTATCTAGCTCCTTTAGGTGTAAGGTTAAACTGTGTACTTGAGACTTTTGTTGCTTCTTGAGTAGGCCTATATTGTTATATACTTCCCTCTTATGACCACATTTCCTGCATCAAAAAGGCTCTAGATTGTCATGTTTTTATTTTCACTTGCTTCCATGTATTTTTTTATTTCTTCTTTAATTTCTTGGTTAACTTGTTGTTTAGTATGATGTTCTTTAACCTCTGTTTGTGGTCTTTCCAATTTTTTTCTTGTGGTTGACTTTAAGTTTCATGGCATTGTGGTCTGAAAGTATGCACGATATGATCTCAATTTTTTGTATTTTTGGGGGATAATTTGTGACCCAGTATGTGATCTATTTTGGAGGATGTTCCTCCAGGATAGGGCTAACATTTTTCCATGTTCTCACATTTTCCAGTAGGTTGGTCTGGACTTATTCATTCAGTAGCAAGAAAGACTTCATGACATGTATTCAGAAAGTTGCTTATTGTCACTTACATTGCATTCCATTGCTTAAAGAATGTCATAGAGCTATTCAGATTCAAGGGGTAATCAAACCAGACCCACCTCAAGATGGAAGAAGCTAGAAATTATTATGCAATCTACCACACTCATTATTAACTGAGGTCACAGCAATGTGATTTTTGGAATCATTAGAAGATAAGGGCAATCAATGTGAAAATGGAAATAGAAACAAATCCATAATTTTAAGAACAATTGAGGTAATGAAAAAAATAGCAGTTTTTCTTAAAGTGGAATGATGAAAATTGTGGTTTCTCAGTCCATTTGGGCTGCTACTACAAAATATCATAGGGGTACCTGTGTGACTCAGTTGGTTAAGCATCCGACTTCGGCTCAGGTCACAGTGTTGTGGTTCATGATTTTGAGCATCACATCAGGCTTGAAACCTGTTTCAGATTCTGTGTCTCCCTCTCTCTTTGCCTCACCCACAGTCTGTCTCTCAAAAATGAATAAACATTCAAAAAATTAAAAAAATAGAGAGAGACTAAGTGGCTGAGAAACAGCAGAATTTATTGCTCACAGTTTTGAAGGCTGAGAAATCCAAGATCATAGATTTAGTGACCATAGATTTAGTATCTGGTAAATACACACTTCCCAATTCATAGACTATGATTTCTAGTGGTGAGAGGAATGAGTTAGCTCTCTGAGACACCTTAAATGAATACTACAGCTAATCATGAGGGCTCCTTCCTCATGACATAATCATTTCTCAAAGCCTTCATTTCCTAATATCATCACTTTAATAGGATTTCAACATATGAATTTTGGAGAGACACAAACACTCAGATCATAGTAGTCATAGATTAATAATAGCAGTTCAATCAAGGAGATATTTTATTTATCCAATCATTAATCTAAAATTTCATTTAAAATATAGATATAAATGCAACTACTGATATAGATAGAAATTTAGCTTTAAGTTATCCCATGAATGATAGGTCCAAACTCTATAACTAAGTGTAAGGCCACAAGTCTAAATGTCTAAACCAAACTGACTCCATGACAGGCTTTAAGTTTCCCCTCTAAACTAGAAGGCCTGAGTTTTGGCTTCCCCGAAACTATCAGGTAGTTACACATTGCCCAAGGAAGGAGTAACCACCCTTACAACACCCAAACCGGAAAGGCCAGCGACCACCTTCCACATTGTTAAGGGAGAGGCCTGGAGATAGAAACTATAGATAGGACCCTGTTATCTAACGTTAAAGTTAACCTGTTAGTTGCTGAGTAAGACCCTAGGCTTGCTCTGTGATTGGTTAAATTTAAAGGTACTCTGAACGTTGTAATTGGATCCCGCCAAAAGTAACGAATACTCTAGACAATGTGTATGGTTAAACCCACTGTCGATGATGTTGTATAATTATGATTGGATCACTGTTCCCATGTCACAACCTCTGTAACTCCCCCATGACAAACCCCATAAAAACCCTACTCTGCCCTTGTTCGGGGCTCTCAGCACGGATCCATGACACTGGTGAAGTCTGTGAGTCCGAGCTCGAGCCCGTAATAAAGCCCTTTACCTTTGCATGCATGACTCGGTCTCCCTGGTGGTCTCTGGTCGGTGAGGATACTGCAAACTGGGTATAACATAAGTATTGGCCAGTGTAGGGTTTGAACTTCTATACTCCAACTCCCAGTCCAGTGTACTTCTTATAAAAGTGTGCTCTTTTTAATAGTAGAGAGCATTTTAGTAAAGTTTCTTTTAGAAAGCTACTATATATACAACTATATAGTGCATTGATTGATGTATTTTTCTGGCTTTTTGAACTAGAGGTAGAATAAAATTTGCAACTTTTTAATGATTAGTGGTAAAGAAGAAACTTATCAAAATATGTAAAATGGTTTTTCAAAAGGCAATAGTGTTATATCCTGCTTTATAGGTAAAATTTTTATTCATAAGTTTAACTAATTTCACTTATCAGGCTTATATGAAAGAGAAGCTAGTTTATTATTCCCATTTTGCAGGTGAGAAAAATGAGGTTCAAAAAACTTGGTTTGAGCAAAGATCTGTAGCAAATCAATACAAGTGCCCAGACTTGAACAAATCAAGATTTTTTAAAATTTAATTAAATCGTAAGGAAAACAGGTGATATTTCAAATGGTATTATTATTTCATTAAGGGTTGTTTTTCTTGATAGCAGAAGGAAGGTATAATTATTCAGGAAAACCTTGTACTGAACACTGGGGGTTATTATAAAGGCTAAATATGAGCCGTTATTCTTAAGAAGTTTGTTTATGTAAGTCTCTGTGACTTAGAATTTTTTAAAGCATCTGTAAGTTCAGTATATTTTAGTTTGAAAAGACCTGGTAATAGGGTCCTGAAAGTTAGATATACTCAGGTTGTACACATGTGTGTGTGTGTGTGTGTGTGTATGCATGTGTGTATGCACCTATTTGAATGTATGTTCAGGTAAGTCCTATGTGTGCAAGTGCAAAATGTGTGTATATTCAATTATTGGATTTATGTGTATAATGTCTTTGTGTACTTGATACTGCAAAACTGCTGTTTGGTAACAATTTCTTATTTATATGAATAAAATTACGTAAAATAGTTTCCAGAAATGCACCCTTATTCTTGAATTTTCACTGAGGTAATTTTTAGAAATAATATCCAATATTATTGGATATGACTCAATAATGCACTTCCTACTCCTTATATTTTGCAAAATCAATACTTGTATATCAACTTTATCTTTTATGGATGTAGTACATTTCTTCAAGCATCTTAAACATGGACACCTATGTTACATGAAGACAGGCATTTTACTATAATGGTACTTCAAATAGATTGCAAATTCAGATTGATTTTTCTCACATTAGTTGTTTTAAATGGCTTGTATAAAGCAGACATATAATGACACGGCTGTCCCCTGACAAAAAATCAAAAAGGAAAGCATTTTAAAAGAAACAATATGAGGTATTTGTAAAGAAAGCCCATATTCATCCTCTTCTAAGCGGCCTCTGGAACATTTCTCCTTAAAAACGTTAATGTGTTTTATGAGTTTTGATTTATAGATATTTTTAACATCGTGCCTTTAAGGTGTCAGCTCTTGGTAAACTAATTGCGCTCCCTTCCTCTTTTAAAAGCTTGCAGACTGCTGGGTCTATGGTAAGGGGACTGACAACCAAATGAGTAGGCTTCAGGTTTGTTAATAAGGTTTAATCTGAAATCAAAAACAGGGCAATATAATATTGTTTTGAATTTTAATAACATGTTGGCTAACAGCAATAGAAGAAGACATCCATTCACACGGAAGGGAAGGGAGCTAAAATTGCATTATAGAGTCTAAATCACAGAATAGCTGCTGGACTGCAATGAGCATCAGGGAAGCACATCTCCTCACAAACCAGAGGCTGCCTCTCCTCTGTAGTTGCTCCCCGAGCCTTATGGTCACCATCACTCCAAGAGTAGGGTAAACTAATTTGAGAATCTGAATGTATACCCAAAGGTAAAAGGACATCTGAATCAACAAACAGAAAAATGCATTCCTCTCTTGGTTTTAGGGTACAAAAGCAGCCTTAGTAAATGGTAAAAACAGTGATTTTAGAAGCCAGGTTGTCAGATTTTAATTTAATAAATCTAGAAGTCAACAAAAAATTGCTTGACATGAAATAAAGAGAAATTTAAAATGGAAATCATCTGTAAATTGAAAACAGATTTTTAAGGGACAACATAGCCTATCAAAGCTTCCATACATAGTGGATTGTATTTTCTTAAATAGTTTCCTTTTTCAGAAATGGAAGAAAACAAATGTGCAATATTTAGTTTATGCAAATAGAAAAGAACAAAATAAACTAAAAATTGATTTGAAACAAATCATGCTAAGGCTTAGATTAAGTTAAAGTGGAAAAAAATTTAATATGAAATCCTAAATTAAGCCTCCTTCTCTTTCCTTAAAAAGATCAAGTCTCATTAAGTAACAAAAAAAGATAAAAAGAAAAAAACAACACTAATATATTTCAGAAATGGTGTCGGGGTACCTAACGTTCTATTTAGAATAAATAAATAAATATAAGCTTCCACTTTATAATATATAACAAAACTAAGTTTAGATTTATTAAAGATATAAATGTAAATTTAAAACAACTACTAACATACTGGAAGCACATATGTGAATGTTTATATAATCTGGAGGTGGAGTAAATTTATTTAAGCAATTTAGGTTTGTTCAAGTCATTAGTAAAATTTTTTGCAGAATAAAGTACATATTTGAAAATACATAAATTCGGCAAAAGACAGCATGGACAAAGATTATAAAATAATTATCACCCAAATTTCACTTTATTCTCAATTTTAATTCCACTCACATTTATAATAAAATGGAAAATCCAATGTGAATCCTATCTAATCTGGTCCATGGCCATCTATCAGTGCTCCTAAAATGTGAACATTGCAACTAAATGAAAATTAGAGGTAAAAACAGTCATTTATTTTTGTATGAGAAAGTTCATTTACCAATAGAATAAACTGTAAAGCTATCAAGAGTTAAATTACAGGTATAAAAAACAGAATTATTAAGGATTTCTGAAAACATTGGCAATACTGTGATTTAGTGCTTAAAGGCATTGTACAAAACACACACACACACACACACACACACACCAGCAAAGAAGCATGAAGGAACATTGTGAGGTAACAGATATGTTTATTACTTTGATTGTGTGCTAGTTTTGTGGGAGTATGCGAATATCCAAACTCATCAAATTGATATCAATTATATCTCAGTAAAGTGGTTTTAAAAGGCCAAAGTAAAAGGAAAAAAGAAATACTATTTGGGGACAATTTTTATACTGAATGCTAGTACTTTCAAAGTAAATTTGTGTTTTTATTCTAAAGTAGACATGTTATTTTATTTTATTTATTTTATTTTATTTTAAAGATCTATTTATTTTTGACAGAGAGAGAGCAAAAGTGGGGAAGAGGCAGAGAGAGGGAGTGACAGAGGATCCAAAGCAGGCTCTGCAGTAATAGTAGGGAGCCCGATACAGGGCTGGAACCCATGAACCATGAGATCATGACCTGAACTTAAGTTTGATGCTCAACTGACTGAGCCACTCAGATGCCCCTAAAGTAGACATTTTAAAGTAAACTTTATATTTTGAAATAATAATAAATTCACATGATGCAGTTGTAAGAAATAATACAGAGAGATCTTATGTATTCTTTATCCAATTTTCCTAATGGTTATTATATTTTTCAGTGATAAAATTTCCATTTGTGTCTTCTTCATATCTTTTATTTCATTACCGAGACTTTCCATTTTCTCATCTGTTCTCCATTCAATCTTTGCTGATGTTGGTTAGGGTTGGGTTAATGTTATATCTAGCAAATTCCCAGCAAGAAATATATATTGCATGTTTATAAAAGGCGGTTAAAAAAGTTCAGTCATGGGGCCTCCTGGGTGGCTTAGTTGGTTGAGCATCTGACTTCAACGTAGGTCATGATCTCACAGTTTGTGAATTCAAGCCCCACGTCAGGCTCGGTGCTGACAGCTCAGAGCTGTGCTGAGAACTCAGAGCCTGGGGCCCGTTTCAGATTCTGTGTCTCCCTCTTTGCCCTTCCCTCACCTGTGCGTTCCTTCATGCTCTCTCTCTCTCTCTCACTTTCTCCTCCCCTCTCTCTTCAAAAGTAAATAAACATTTAAAAAAAATTTCTAAAGAGTTTAATCATGAACATCTTACAGTTGTATGGACACATTTAAGGGACACCAGGAAAGAAGGTGAAGCATCCTATGGGCTAGCAACTGGTGACTTCTGCTTTTCCTAGGGTCAAACATGGCAAGACTTGCAGGTACAAGAGGTGCTGCCCAGTTGGAGCCAGGTCCACAGTAAAGGAACCAAACATTGATAACCATAGGCTAACAGAAGAAGCTAAGGATTTAAATGCAATGGCAGTTCTGTCTTCATACCCACCAATCCAGTTTCCCCCTGGACTTTTCTACTGGACAAATGTAACTGTAAGATGTAAGGGTAAGGACTCTAGCCAAGTCAAACACGAGTGCATAATTCTAGAAAGTGAAACTCTAGGACCAAGCACAAAATATTCAACCCAGAGAGGATTCCAGATGGAATTGAAGGTACTAAAGTATGTGTGAACAAAGTGAGAAGGTTGACCTGTCTAGACAAGAATTCAAAGGAAACAGCGATTGGATAGAAAACGAGACCCTAGAGGGCTGTGAAGGTCGGCATTTTCAACCAAAGCAAATGATAGAATTTAACAATTCACAGGGTATTAAATGGTTAAAACACACATATAGGTAGTTATAGGGATAGGATGTAAAGCTAAAAATATTCATGACTCAGTTATATTTTTAATGAATGAAATATTTTTCACAATGAGGCAATAGACTAAAAGAAAAATTTAATTAACATAGTAAAATATGATAATTTCATTGAAAAGGTGTTTAATTAAAATAGAACAACAGTGGAAGGGTTGGAAAGATAGGTTGGGAATTTTGTAGAGAAAAATCTATTGTGTGAAAGATAAAATTCAGATTGAAAGGCTGAATATGTGCCATTTTATTTCAAGGATTTGTCTGAGTATGGCATTTTTTCTCATTTACATAAATAAGCTGTACTGAAAATAAAAAATCTCAACCAGAAATCTGCCTTCCAATGAGAAACAATGATCACCTAATCACTACCCTTTTTCTTCCCAATACAATTAAGGGCATCAGAACCACATCTTCCTAACAGGGAAAGAAACACCCAATAACATTTTAGCAGGTGCTGCATAATCATGCCTCGAATGACTTTCTGCAGAGAGAAGGAAAATAGTATTTGCTTGCATAACTGAACATATCTGCCTGAATTGTTTTCCTACAGATGTTATCCTGGGAATAGAAACAAAATTGTTCATTCACTAGCAGCCTTCAAGAAACACTATGATCTGGGGCAGCAAAGAGCCAGCAATAAAAAAGGCATTTGCAGTTCTGGAAGAAAATGCTGGTGTGGAAAATACATAAAATGGCTGTCTGGTCTCAAGATTGCCTGAATTATTATCTAACTATGCTGGATTTTCTAATTCCTGTGTCTCAGAGGACTGCAAATAGGTATATTTGCAAATAGGTGTATTTGCGGTTTTTCTATATGTTGATAATATTGTCAAATAAATGTCAGGTTGCACTAATAGTGTTTGTTTTAAGCTCTCTACATTTTTTTAGGCTGGCACTATTTGTAGCCAAAAACACCTACTAAATTATAAATCTTTGAGAGCAGTGACTACTTCTTCTTTACTTTGTATTCACAACTTGAGCCTTCTGCATATGTGATATCATAAATGTTTCTGACATTAAGCATCCTTTATGTTCAGGCTATATTTACAACTCACAGCACCTTAAGGGTAGGGATTTATTACAAATCACAGTATCTAATATTTTACTAAAGGAGCTAACATGCAGTTTCAGTGAAGTGTAGAAATCAGAATACATAGCACATATGCTACTGCTCTCCCCATCAAGCTCTGGACTGTAACAGAAAATAGAACTTGAGTTTGAAACTTTTCTATTGAGTCCAAACTCTGGATCATAATCTTTTACAACATAATCCTCCAGGCAGGCACTCCCAGTAAATCAGAGTTGCTGAGGAACATGCAATGTATTTTTGATCCTGAGTTCAAAGATATGTAGCATATACTAAAAACAGACACACAGACACACACATGCGCGTGTATACACACACATTTATATACTCTACTCCTACTAACTATACTTTAACTAAACTTTACTGTGCACTAGAGTTAAACTATGTACTGCACTATAACTAGACTAAACTAGATGATAACTACTCAATTACTGTACTCTAAATACCTAAACCAGGTATGAGAGTTAATTTTACAGGAAATGGCTACATATCTGATTAATCATTATTTCTAGGTGTGCTTGTATGGGTGTTTCCAGGTGATATAAGCATTTCAATCAGTGGACTGAGTAAATAGATTGTTTTTCCCCACCATGGGTGAGCATTAGACAGTTGTTGAGGGGATAAATAGAACAGAAATTCAAGGAAGGAGGAATTCATCCTGACCCATCCAGACTCATTGCTTGAGCTGGAACATCTAATCCCATCATCTCCTGCCCTTAGAGTGAGATTTGCATCTTTCGCTGCCCTGGTTCTCAGGTCTCAGGACTGGAACTAAATTACCCACTGGCTCTCCTGGGTCTTTAGTTTGCAGACAGAAGATCATGGGACCTCTCAGCCTCCACAATCACATGCACCAACTCTTCATAATAAATCTCCTTGTATATGCTACTGGCTCTGTTTCTCTGGAGAGACCTGACGACTATACCAGGCAAAAAGAATCCACACATAATATTCCATTGTCAGCATATTGTTCTTTTGGAAACTAATACTACACTTTGGATTCTGATTCAGCTGCAGCTGTTCATTTATTATATGGATCTGTTGTGTTTTTGCTTTATTTCTGTTAATAATTTCTCTTTGCTAAAACCTTCTGGCTTGGGAAGACACACTTATCCTTGCAACACATATTTACAGAGTGCCTAGTATGGGTTAGGCCTTATGCTAGGTAATAGATTTGTCCAAAAGGCAAATTAGCTCTGGAAAATGAGATTCAGATTTCAGATTGCAGCTAGTCAGATTGAATTCTGCTATCATCTTTACCATGTTGACATATTTATGAATATTAACAAGTGGTGATAACTCTATTTGCTATATCCTTATTTATTACTGTTTTATATTACTTTGCAGGAGATTTGCTCAATGAAATAATAGACAGAATGAGTGACTCGTGAATAAATACACTGAAATTCAAGTCAGGTATTCAATATTCTAACTAATTTGTCATTCACTGACTTACTTTACTCCAAATTTTAGTATTTAAATGGGTGTGATGACTCCACATTTAAATGGGTGTGTGTAGGCTCCACATTAGCACTGATTTAAATGGAGTCCAATTGAAGCAAGAGTCTCAAGATGAGACGAGATGAGTCAGACGTATACTTGTCATAGTATTCATTGACTTAGGCTGTTTGGAAACACTCCATGGCCAACAGCAAGAAATGGATATGGAATAGATTCTGGGCTTAGAAAGAGAGGACTAGTGATAGCTGTTAACAATGACAGGCTCCAGCTGAGCATCCTGAGATTCAAGGGTAGGCCCCAGAGTCAATGGGTAATGAGTGCACTGAAGAACTGAAAGAAGTCACGGCTATGTAGTAAATAAACATATGTAGTATGATTTTGTATGTCCAGAGTGCCCACCCAGACTCTGTGGCAGATAGAATAGGATGATTCCCAGCCCCAACTCATTTGGTGGGTTCCTTTTCACAATGATCTTCCTGCCCTACCTAAGTGATTGACTCAATTACTATGTCTAAATCAGGAGTTGTAAGGTCTGAGCTTCCACTGTGAAAAAGAGAGAATAAGGTTTTAAGAATTCGAAACTGGAAAAATAAGGTGAGATACTTTATCTATATTCTAATTACATTTTCAGCTTTTTTTTTCTTTTTAGCAATTTTATTTGTTCTCGGTTGCTTTCCAGAACAATATTAAAGCAAGTTTCTCTCCTACACTATGCATATTTAAACATATATTTTGTTTCACTTTGTGAATTCATTTCAACACATTGCTGAATTTGTATCTATTCTATTTTCCTGCATGTTACTTTCATTTCTCAGCAGGACTAGGAATAACCTACAATATATTCCACAAAATATTGTATTTCCCTATTTCAATCCCCTTCCAAATACCTATTTTATTGACCTTATTTTAGTCATTTTAGACTCTAATAACATATAAAAACAATTAATCCAATATTAATGTATATTCATAACTTTTGCTCCAAGCTGTGAGATCTGTTGACTTCAGTTTATGAACTTTGAAGGAAGCTGCCATCAATGTCTGTCTCATTCTGTGTTCTGTTCGGTTCACTCTTTGTTCTCAATACATCTTTGTATGTTTTAGGAGAATTACAATGATTAAGTGTATGGCTATTGTATGTTTTATTAAGCATCATCTCTGTCCTCTAGAAATAGACCATGTAGGAAGGAAGATAAAGTTCATGTGTAAATAACTATGACAAAAGGTAAAATAAGATAAGTGCCTCATAAGGTGCATATACAGCATGTTATATAATGTCAGAAAAGAAAGAGACCCAGTTGTACAGGAAGGGCTTTATTTAATAGGCTACATGCACTTCATTTGGTTCTCATTACACAGAGAATATTTTTTAAATGCATATATTTGGAAGCTTTTCAGTGTTTTTTAAGAGACAACATTATCATATTTTAGCCACTATTACCCCAAAATTCATTAATATATTTAAACACAGAAAAATATGTATAACCCAAGAAAGAAAAGTACGTGTCTGAGGACAGGTCCTCCAAAGTAGTAGAAGGTGTTCTTAACAAATCTTCCCACTGCCACTTTGATATGTGGACTATTCTGAGCTGAAGGTAAGGAAGGCCCAGCAGACTTCAGAAAAATGTTTACCTCTCCCTTAAGCTATCTAAAAGAATTTGGAAATTCTTAGCTTAGGAAGAGAGCAATTATCAAAAGACAATTTTTTTTTTCATCTGAGTGACCTTTATAATCTGAATGGCAGGGCAAACATCTAATTACCAAACATCTGTTCTTATCATCCTGTGAATTACCATCCCCCCACCCCTTTGCAGCCCCAGGCCCCTACCCAATTCCTTAGCTCAAGATGGCACATTAGCCTCAACTGCCCAGCTTGCCCTGGGTATCATACTCTTATGGGGCCCTGGTTCATATGTAATTAAAATTGGTTTTCTCCTGTCAATCTGTTTTACATTAATTTCATTATTAGGCCAACTGACGTGCTTAGAAAAGTAGAAGGAAATTCTTTTCCTTTCTAACATGGAACAAATAATTTTTTGGAAAAGTAATGATATCCAAAACACCTGAAATTTCTTAAATATATGAGTCACTGACATGTGTGGAGTTGGATCTACTGTCTCCTGGGTGATAGGTCACCTAAACACATCACATTATCCTGTTAACAAAAGTCACAACGTGTCTAAAAGCTTTACTTGGTGACCACAGAGACCTATGGTGAGCATGGTCTTCACCTTTCAGAGTGGAAATTCAATAGCAATATTTAATCTCCTGATAAATGTTTGGAGTAAATAAAGGTTTATCATGATTTGGAATGTAAGCAAGTAACCAATTCCAGAACGTAGAAATCACTGTAAGTGCATCCTTTGGGTTCAGTTCACTTAACTCATTTCTCAAAGTCCCTACTCTGCAGCAACTTATTGGTAAGTGTTCTCTTACATTACTGAGTACATCTTCCGATAGGTTTTCCTCTCCCTCCCTGCCAATATTACGTAACTTCTCTCTCCCTGGAACTCCTGGCTTTTTCCTCTCTAGAACTCAGTGACAAAGCTTTTTGTTTTTCTTTCTTCTTCCTGGCCATTCTTTTCCTGTACTTTTTTCTACCACTGCAGATCAATCCTTTATCTTTTGGCTTCTCATTCAGTGGTTTCCTTCACAGCTGATATGCATGCCCACTCCTTTCTGCTGCCAAAGTAGCAGGTAGGGGTAAGTTAGTTGCAACTATTAACAGTTTTCTTTTTCTCCCAGCTTCCTGGTTCTCTCCACAGTTTGTGCATGCTAATCACGTGAAATGCTCTTTCTTTTTTATAACTCTGCTTTGTAAATTAGCTGCCTAAATTTGCCAGACTCCTCTCCCCCTCTTTGAGATGATCTTTACCAAATTGTTCCGTTCTCATAAATGCACATAGAATCAAGTAAAAATTCATTTAATCTTTATAAATAGCTTTGTACATGAACTGTGAATGATTTCTAGTTTAACTACAGTAAACTGAGGTCCAGAGAAGTTGGAAGGTTCTAAAAGTGTCGAAAATGTGAGTAACGTGGGCCATCTGGATGGCTTAGTCGGTTAAGCATCAGACTCTTGATTTCAGCTCAGGTCATGATCTCACGGTTCTCGGGATTGAGTCCCTTGTGCAGCTCTGTGCTGACAGCTGTTTGGGATTCTCTCCTTGCCCCTACCCCACTCATGATAACTCACTTTCTCTCTCTCTTTCTCAAAATAAATAAATAAGCATTTAAAAACAAAGTGATTAACAGAGTTGACACTAGAGCCCGGGTCCATATTTGTAATCTAGTTCTCTTTCCACTGCCAACCACTATCTTATCTGAAAGTAAACAAGTCAAAAACATTAATAAATTATACATTGTCTCTATATTTATAGTCTCAACAAAGGCAGGTAAGATTTCCTCAGAAAGAAATTAAACTAAAATTTATTTTTACAAAAACAATTATAACCAGAAGTAAAAAGTTAAAGGAAACTCCGAGAGAGATCAATAAACTTAAGAGACTGAGTCTGGTGGAAAATTTCATCTACAGGAAAAGTCTTGAAAGAGTGTTGTCTTTCCTCAGATGGTAATATATCCCTAAAGCTGTTTAATTAACAGAAGATTTCACATTGCTTGATATTCAGTGCAAACTAATATGCTATTTTAACCACAGTGCCAAACTCACTGCATAAGAATCATCTGGCGAATTTGTTAATTATAAAGCTTCCTGGCCCTACTTTTAGAAGTACTTATTTAATAGGTCTAGGGCACAGTCCAAGAATCTGTATTTCTGTGATTTCCATGTGATATGATGTGTAGTTCATAAGGGAACAATTAAATCACACTATTTTGTTATTAAGGATTCAGTATAAAAAAACTTTTGAAGAAGAAAATGTATTGAATTTATGGATGACAATCATTTATTGATTTCCTATACTTTTTTCATCACTTTCCTAAACTGCTCTTTTTCTTACTATTTTTCAAGAAAAGTTATGATAAAAGGAAAGTACTGAAAATACGTATTAATGTCATCTGTTCACTTATATCCATAGTAAATATTCATGTGGAGTCAATTACAGGAGTGGGGAGGGGGAAAGAATTAAACCTAATGAAAGTTAATCAAAGAGAAGAACTTCCTTCAGGCTGGCCATGCATGTCTGTGGTTTGTCTGTCATTTATAATGCTGCAGCCTCTGGTTCATACTCAAGCTGTAATTCTGCCAGTTAATGTATCCAATTAACCCCACTAATGAGCTAATCAACAGTGTAAAATCTGTGTAAAATCACTGAGGGTGTATGATGAATGGAAAATGCACTGAACTCTCCCAATATAAAAAGTGCTTTATTGCACTTGTTAAAGTGGCACTGTCTTATCCCTCTCTAAAGAGTAATTTATCACCAGGGTCCGTAACAGTGCCTTGCCCTGATAAGGCAGGGGTGGCAATAAACCCATCAGAAAATGATTACTCAGGAATGTGGAGCAATTACAATGTCTTCCTGTATCAGAGTCATAGGCGACAAATTAAATGTGTTTTTCTGTTGATGCAGGGTTCAAATACAGAACCAGGAGTAAACTTGAAGGTGATCCATAACTTGTAAATGGATAGTGTTTTTATATATGTGCATATTCATTTATGATCTTCTAAAGCAAGTATTTCTGGTATCACAAGTCTCCATTGTAAAAGAGGATGCTGGCTCTGTACTGACATTCCTTATCACAAGAGTAGAGCAGCACAGAGTTGGCTGTCCTGTAGAAGCTACTCATTTTTTCTAAAACAAGCATCTCTTATGGAAAGACGTTCATCAGCTAATTAATAGTCCTTTGTTCGTATTAAGATAACATTCTAGAAAGGCTCATTCTCTTGTGGGAAATCAAAGTTTTCTTTGTGGCATATGATCCAGAGCCATCCTCTTTAGGACATAGATCTCAAAGCAAATCCCAGTATTTGCTTTCTCTAATCCTATGTCTTTCTGGCACAATCCCTGGGTAGCTGATATGCATAAAACCAGATGGAAACAAAGGATAGACTTCTATGGAAGGAAATAAGTAGCATCTCCTCTTCATTTCTGGATAATTCTTTGCCCTATTTGCTACTCTGGCTGATCTATTTCTGTGTCATTATTTTCATGTTTCTAGATGATCCCTTTTCTAGTTCTGGTCTTCAAAGCAGAAAAATTCCCCACTTTGTCAACTGCAAATATCTCTGCCTTTCCTTACTCCCATCATCTTACATTCAACAAAGAAATGACCCACCTTCCCACTAGCATTAGCTCTTCTACCTGGAAGAGCATTCCTGGAGCATTCCTATCCTTGCTGCACCATCAATTGCTTGCTTTTTCCTCTCTCCTTCTCCTCTGCTCTTCTATCTTCCTCAACAAATATGCTCAAGCATCATTACTATTTAAGAACCTTCTCCTCCATTCTGAATCTTACCCTCTAGTTACTACTTTTCTTCTTCCTGTCACTTAAAAAGTACTTCTCCCTTACTGCCTCCTTTCTGCCAAGAGTTGTACAAACTTAGCCTGATAATGTTCCCATCTGTTTCTTCTATTAGCTAAACTAAAATTGTTTTCTCAAAGTTACTCACTATCCTCTCAAATATCAAACCTTATGATTTTGTGACAGTGATCATAACAGTTAATATCTGCAATATGACACATTTGACTATGTATGCTTCCCTAAAATACTTAACCCCCATTACATTTTATGATACTACATTCTTATCCTTTAAGTCTCTGATTACTTTTCTTGAAATTATCTTCTGTGGGTTTTAGTTAGCTTTACTTTGAATATATACAATTTTATTTTACACGCACATTTAAAATATTTCTACCATGCCTGTACACGCAAACTGAGCAATCCCTTGTCTAATAATTTGACTATGTCCTCCATATTCCAAACTATGAAATTGCTGTTCTGACCTAGTTCATGAATTCCCTGTCTAAATTTCCAAGCTTTGTTTATGTTTTGACATCTCAAATTTAATATTTGAATAACTTAGCTGATTATATTTTACTACTAAATTGACTAGGCCACTTTAGATTACACAAATTCTACTTTAATTAACTTAGGCTAAAGAAGGATTTATTAGAAAGATCCTGGGGTGTGACTGGACTAGCCATAGCCTGGAGTCCATATAGTTGTCTTCCCTGCTTCTTTTTATTTTATTTATTTTATTTTTTCTAGGAGAACATTATAATTTTTATAATTAATGTAATTTAATTTAATTACTTAATTAATTTATTTTAATATAAGTTATTGTCAAATTGGCTAACATACAGCGTGTACAGTGTGCTCTTGGTTTTGCGGATAGATTCCTATGATTCATTGTTTACATACAACACCCATCAAGTGCTCATCCCAGCAAGAGCTCTCCTCAATGCCCATCACCCATTTTCCCCACTCCCCCACACCCCCATCAACCCCCAGTTTGTGTCTGTATGTAAGTCCTGTTTCTTTTTAGAAACTAGTTTTATTAAGTCCAATAAAAACCCACACCCTCCACAGGATAGAAAAGATGG
Source organism: Hyaena hyaena (assembly GCF_003009895.1). Classification (NCBI taxonomy): domain Eukaryota; kingdom Metazoa; phylum Chordata; class Mammalia; order Carnivora; family Hyaenidae; genus Hyaena; species Hyaena hyaena. Next base: position 288,696 of record NW_024081747.1, read on the forward strand.
TTATCAACATTGACTGATTCTCATACATGAAGCTTCTAGTTCTAAAGCTTTGACTGGATCTTCTTCCTTAGTTCTAGCTTGCAAAATCATGGGAAATTATTGTATAAGCTCACTTCAGGTCAATAGAGAGATACCTGGACATTTAGGCCCACATAAGTGGAATGAAGCTGAATTCTGAGACTGTGGGATTATTCTGAATGAGGCATCTACTCCAGCTGGTACCCATCACTACCTACTTTCTATGTTTTCTGTCTGAAAAGCAGTGTCCACTAAATCACACGAGCTAAATACCACAGGATCTTATTTGCCACTTTCTTTCCCTCTAAAGCCAATTACCAAACCCTAAATATTCTATCTCAACATTGTCTCACTAGTATTTTCATTTGCCTGTTTCTCTAGTGGTCTTACTCTAGTTAAAACTCAGCATCATATCTCTCTCGCATCACTGCTAAGTTGGTCTCTGACTGGAATCTCTAGCATTTCTAGTGCATTCATCTCAGTCTAGTCAAAAGATGATGATTACCACCCTCAGCAAACATGTACTATACATTTTCTCTCCTCTGTATTCACAGCCATGTTACTCTGCTATCCTTTGGGCTAATATATAGCACAACTTGATAACAAAATTCCTTTAAAAAGTTTTCAATAGTCCATATCTTTAATTCCTCATTTTCTCTAGAAGCTAGTGAAGGTTCCCCCTCTGCCCACCAACCCATTAAACCAATCTTTCCTAATCACCAAAGACATCCATCTTGCTAAATCCACTGTCAGTTATCTATCTGTCTCACTCAAGCCTTAGAAGCATTTGTTACAGATGATTAGTTCCCATTCTTAAGTTACTTTTTTTCTTGACATTTTGGTTTTCTACTCTCTTGATTTATTTCTTACCCCATAGATGTCTTCCTTTTTTTAAAATTGAGGTATAATTGACATACAACATTACTTTTAGGCATACAACATACGATTTAATATTTGTATATACTATAAAATTATACACAATAAGTCTAGTTACTATCTATCACCATGCATATTTACAAACACTTTTTTCTTTTTAATTTTTTTACATGTTTTATTTATTCCTGAGAGAAAGACAGCATGAACGGGGGATGGTCAGAGAGAGAGAGAGAGAGAGAATCCGAAACAGGCTCCAGGCTCTGAGCTAGCTGTCAGCACAGAGCCCGACGTGGGGCTCAAACCCACGAACCGTGAGATCATGACCTGAGCCGAAATTGGACGCTTAACTGACTGAGCCACCCAGGCACCCCTACAAATACTTTTTTCTTATGATGAGAACTTTCACACAGATGCCTTTCCTTCATTGCCTATTACTAGATCTATTTTCTCTTCCAAAAAATAACAAATACTAGCAATCTCTGGGGCTCAATCCTCAGCCTTATTTTTTTCCTTATATTAATGTTCTTCCTAGTTTACCTGCCTAGCTTTTCCTGCACTCTCTGCATATAAACTCATCTCTAATTACATTCACATACCACAGCCTTCTCATGTATTCATAATTATTTCATACTTTTGTGTTTCTGTAATACTGTGTTTGCTCTCATACAGTTGGCATGATGAAGTCTTTTCCTATTGCCTGCCTGTGCTACTACCAATATTATATCTAAGTTAATGCTATTTTTCTTAAGAAACCTTTCCTGATTAGCCCAGCCAGCTTAACTGATATAAACTAATTTGAGGTTCCCCTCTCTGTGCAGCCTGTATCTCATTTTAACACTTGCTACATTCTGTATTCTCATATAAATTTCTACTTAATTTTTGACAATACCACTTAGACTGCAGTTCCATGGAAGGCTGCTATGATTTGTTCTGGAACACCACCAAGGTACTCTTGCAGCTAACCTGACTATGAATGCATAAGTCAATTCTGCACAACTGAGGCTTTTGATCTCTACCTAACTCAGCCTATCTGACTTGTCTCCTCTCAGGAATTTTTATCTGTCTTTCTAAACTCTGGTTTGCTTCCCAGAAGTGGCTCTATCCACATTTTATTTTCAGTTACTTACAAGATAGTGGGCACATCATTTAAAATATTGCATTTGTTCACTCGATTATACTTAAATTTAATGTGTTATTGATTTATTCAAAAATTTTGTGTGTATTTATTTACTTTTTAAAAAGTCTCTACCATTACCTATCCAAATTGAGAAAAAAACAAAACACACCTGACAGAAGTTAATTTGCTTAAGTCCACAGTCAATGGAGGAAACTTTAAAATATTTGAACTTATTTTATTTCATTTCAAAGCTCAGCCTTTAAGACTCTTTCTCCTTTTCTTCATCAGTCACCTCTCTACCTTTTCTTCTACCCGCCTTACTCTAACAGAGTGCCCCACACAGTAGGTGCTCTGTAAATATTTGTTGAATCCACTATAATTTTTGTGGAAGTTAGCCATTTTGTCATGAAAATGCTGGGAGGCAGGGAAGGTTAATTGAATATGAGTCTCAAGGCATCTGTGTTATTTCTGTCCTCAGTACGAGCTGGCAAACTGTATTTTTCTCCTTTCCCAACTGCTTCTTATAACCAGCCACAGGGGGCCTGCAAAGCTTAGGGCAAAGTCAAATAACACAGTCAACCCATTGTAGGGAGGCTCTGCCAGAAATTTATAGTGCTAAGGAGCTAGGAAAGAGATCACAGAGTTGGAGGAGGAAAGAAAACTGACTTCCAGCATAGCAATACAGGTGCAGCTCTTGATGGTAAGAGTATAACTTCTGTTACCTTCCAGGATTGGATTACATGCAGCATGGATGAAATACGTATGGGTTTTCTAACAGACTTACTGAAATTCAACAATACTGCCAAACAAAAAAAAGCACTGTGCTGGGAAGGTGTTTTTGTCCCCTTACAAAATTTTATTATACCTTTGTCTCTTGACAAACTTTATAAAAATATAAGCAATGATACTGAAATTAAAGATCAGATATTTAAATATTTCCCCAGCAAAATAATAATAATAATAATAATAATAATAATGTTGAAGCATAGCACTTTAACTTTTTTGTGAAGCAGGATTTCATGACTGATCTCTCTGTTAAATGGACTCAAAGCCATTTCCTATAGTTAAAAAGTGATTATGCTGTATTTTTACTTTAAAAAGATGAATAATCTCTTCCATTTAAAAAGAAATCTTATGCTCTAAAATTGTTTACATGTTTACTTTCTCTGTGGGTATATTGACTGATAAGAGAAGAGAAAAAGTTCAGAAGAAATATTCATTTCTTCTGCCTCAGATCATGAAGTAGAAGAAAGCTTCTGAGCACAGTCATATTTAGAATTAACACAAAGCTCCAGCATTAGGTAGTCTTTAAACACTAAATCTTTATATCACTGACAGTATACCTGCTCATCTCTGACTTATTTGATAAAAATTTCTAGGAAAACTTTTTATTTTTTTCATTCTCCTTGTGGAGCAACACATTAATTTACCATAACACATTTGCTGTTCTTCCATTTGGTCCATATGATCTTATCCAAGATATCTTTACTTTGCATCCCCAATGTGACTTTAAGTTCTTTCCAACCACCCCAAGGTAACACACTGTGCTAGGTAAAAAACTGAATACTTTAACGTGAAGCCCTTTAGCTAAGAATGCTGCTTTTAGCTATCCAAGAAATATTAGTTATTTTACAAAACATTATTAATGTGGATTTGTGTGGCCTCCTCATGATTAGATCAAATTAAATATTATTGTTGGAAGCAGTGATTTGTTGTATTCTTTGTGCAAGATAAGGCATGTGCTATATAATTTTTCAATTTTTGGCAATGAAAAATTTGATCACTTGGTTAAAGTGTTGTCCTCTAGATTTCTCTATCTTAAAGGGAAGTGAAATAAGTCATACTGAGAAAGACAAATGCTGTACGATTCCATTCATAAATGAAATCTAAAAAACAAATAAGCAAACAAACAAATGAATAAACAAACAAAAAACAGAAAACAGAGACCAAAGTGATGGTTGCCAGAGGGGATGGGGTGGGAGGTTGGGAGAAATGAGTGAAGGAGAGTGGGAGATACAGGCTTCCAGTTATGAAATGAATACTTCATAGAAATAAAAGGCACAGTATATGGAATATAGTTAATGACATTGTAATAGCTATACAATGGGGCAGATGGTAGCTATAGTTGTGATGAACATAATGTATAAACTTACCAAACCACTAACTTGTACACCTGAAATAAATGTAACATTCTGTGTCAACTATACTCAGATTTAAAAAAAAAACAACACAAATAAGTAAAGGTAACTTTCCCCCTTGTAATAAGAAACAATTTGTAAGGTGGTAATTTGAACTGTGTGAACATTCCTTTCCCACTAAAATTTGTCCAATATTTCTTTTTAATAATGTTTTATTCTAAAATAATTTTAGATTTACAGAAAAGTTTCATATATAGTAGTTTTTTTTTTATTCATCACAACCAGATAGTCCTGATGTTAATGACATTTAATGACATATTTATCACAAATAATGAATAAATACTAATGTGTTATTGCAAAACTCCATACTTTAATGGGATTATTTAATTTTTGTTCAATGTTAGTTTTCTGATCCAGGATCCCACATTGCATTTATTCATCATGTCTTCTTAGACTTCTCTAGATGGTGACAGTTTCTCAGACTTTCCTTGTTTTCGACAACCTTGACAGTTTTGAGGAAGATTAATCAGGTATTTTATAGAATGTCTCTCAATTTCAATTCAGCTGATGTTTTCCTCATAATTAAGCAGGAATTATAGTTTGGGGAATAAAGACCACTGAGATAAAGTTCTCCTTGCATCACATCATATTAAGGTTACATGCTACCAATATGAGCGATCACGATGGATATTAACCTATCATGTGGCTAAGGTAACTGTAAAATTACTCTTTTTCTTTCTTTTCGTTATCTATTCTTTGATAGGAAATCTCTATGAGCAGGTGGGGACTGGATGTTCCATTTTCTGAAGAGAGGTGTATCTTCATAAGTTATTTTGAATTCTTCTCTATGAAGATTTACCTATTCTTCCTACTTTATGTATTTATTCAATTATTTATTTATATCAGTATGAACTCATAGGTATTTCTTTTTTCTTAGGTTATAGTTCAGTTCTATATTATTTGTTTTGTTGTTCAAATTATTCCAGGTTTGTCATAAAGAATAGTTCCGTTGCATTTCTTTGACATATTTCATTGGTTTCTTTTTTAAGCACTTCCTTAATTTCTGGCACTCCAGAGGTTACAGGATTATCTTACACGTTTCCTGTCCCAGACTTATAATCATCATTTCTCCAAAGAACTCTCATCCCTTCTATTAAAAATCAGGATCTGGGTTCTGGATGTGTTCATTACTATGGAAGTATCATTGCTTCTGGGATTTTTCAGAGTAAAGATCTTGGAAATATTATATAACTCTGTGTATGATTACAGAGATTATTATAATACTTTAATAATATGTAATTACTTATTACCTCATATAAGTATAAAGCCATATTTATTATTATTTCTGGATCTATCCATTTGTATTATCATTAATCCAAGCATTAGTTCATATTGATGTTTCTAACTTAATCCAGTATTCAGTGGTTTATTCTAGCCTTGTCTCTTCATTTATTTGTAACCTCTCACCCCAACAGTGAGAAACTTGGTTCCCAACATCTACAATTCATTAGTGTATTTATTCAGTCTCAGTATGCATGTATAGTTGTTTCAGATATACTAACTCATAAACCTGAGAGAAACAAACATACCACCTGGAGCACAGTGCTTTTGTGTAGTTTCTTTTGTTCTTAGTCTTATAGTTTCCACTTGTTTCCCAAGTCACTTAGAACAGCATGGTTTGCCTCTTTCAGTGACATCATTCATTTGTAATATGATTAGATTATTTTATCACAACTTGCATTTCATCCTGGCATCTCTCCCACATACCTCCTAATTCATACTTGTATACATTAAGTTTCATTCTTTGGTTGTACAGTTCTATAAGTTTGACAAATGCTTGCTGTCATGTATAAACCACTATATATCATACTATGAATAGTTTCACCTTCCCAAAATAAAACCCCCTGTGCTTCACTATTCAATCCTCCCCAAGGCCTTGCAACCCCTGATGTGTTTTCTATCTTTATATCCTTGCCTTTTCTTAAATGTCATGTACATGAAATATTATAACATATAACCTTTTCAAACAGACTTCTTTCATTTAGCAATGTGCATTTAAGATTCATTCATGCTGTATTCATTCCTCTTTTTTATTGAAATATAATTGACATATGACATTATATTAGTGTCAGGTGTACAACACAGTGATTCAATAATTGTATATATTCATTCCTCTTCATCACTGAATTGTTTTCCATTGTATAGAGGTATAACAAGTTTTTCTTATACATTCATCTTTTGAAAGACATCTTAGCTGCTTCCATTTTTGGTGATAACAGCTGTAAAAATTTGCATGTAGAATTTTGGTCTACATAAGTTTTCAAAAAAGTTGAATAAATACATGCACAATTGGTATTGTATGATAAGACTATGTTTAGTTGTATAAGACACTGCCAAAATGTCTTTCAAAGTAGTTATACCATTTTGCATTCCCACAAGCAATAGATTAGAGAGATTTCATGTTGTTTCACATCTGTGCCTGTAATTGAGACTGTCATTTTTTAAAATTTTAGCCACTCTAACAAGTGTGTAATATTTGATTGTTGTTTCAATTTAGCAATGGTCTTGTCATTCATTCACAATATTTTTCTAAATCATTTATTAAATTGGTAGTTGCAAAATAGCAATATTTTAATTCCATAATTTATTCAGTATTATCTGATATTCTTGTAAGTTCTCTGTTAAAGAACAGTGTCCACCCCTGTTTTTTAAGTATCTTCCATAAACATCAATTTATTTATTTTATTGTGTTATAATATACTATTGATTTTATGTATTTATTTTGATGCTAAAATTATTCCACATTTATTTTAACAAGAAGTTTATTCTTCTTGCTTTTGACATATTTGGGGCAGACAATTTTTTAACTAAATAAACAAAATTAGTACCAGCAATAAAAATGTCTAGAGGAGAAAAGTCAGAATACAGACTTGCTACAATACACTATCTAAAATAACTACTTTTCAACGAAAAATCACAAGACATATAAACAAACAGAAAAATGTGACTCCTGCTTAGAAAAAAGTCACTATGGATGAGAGCACCCAGATGTTGGATATCGCAGAAAAAGATTTCAAAGAAACTATTTTAACTATGTTCAAAGGATTAAAAGAAACAATGCTTAAAGAATTAAAGTACGATGATAGCGAATCAACAAATAGGGGATCTGAGTAAATACATAGAAATACATGAAAAAAAAAAGGACCAAATGGAAACTCCAGAATTGAAACCTTTAATAAAAAAATGGAAAGTTTACTAGATGGGCCCAATAGTATATTTGAGAGGACAGAAAAGCAAATCAATAAACTTGAAGATTGGTCTATGGAAATTATTCAATCTTTACAACAGGGAGATACAAACAAACAAGCAAAGATTGAAAAAAATAAATAGATGCTCAGACACCTGGTAGAAACTATCAAGCATACAAGGCAGATGTAATGTGACTGTCAGATAGATAGAAAAGGGATAAAGGAATAGAAAAAATATTTGAGGAAATAAAGGTAAAAAAATTCCCACATTCAATGTAATATTAATTTATAGAGCCAAGAAGCTCAACAAATCCCATGTAGGATAAAAACAAATATATATATATATAAACAAATATATGTATATAAACATATATATATATATATATATATATATATATATCTGAATACATCAAAGTCAAATTGCTGAAAGACAAAGATAAAGAAAGTTCCTCTAAAACTAAAGAAAAACACCATGCAGGAAGAAACAGTATGCAATTAATAAATGACTTTTCACTAGAAACAATGAAGATCAGGAAGCAGTGGGATCCACGTGTTTTCTGCAGGGTATTTCATAAATACCTGAGTCAGAAATTTCATTGTTTCAGAAAAGTATGTCATGCCTGTGAATGCCTTTTCTTAAAACATTATGGCGATGATTTTGAAATATGGATTTTAGTCTACATGGCAATTTAATTGCTAGTTAGAAGCAAATCCTGTCTTATAGCAATAGGGTTAGTCAGTATTTCTCCAAATTCAATATGAACTATTGATTCATGGCTGTTACAATATGAAAGTTTGCTGAAAGAGCAAGGATTTCCAGATAAGGTAATTCGAACGATAAAATCATTTGGAAAATATAAAAGCTGTGAAAAGAACAAACCAGGCCAGACTACTAGGAACTTGGAAGGGTGTAAATTTGATAGAAGCTGTTTGTTTAGTTTTGAAAATGGTGAAATCTGTGCTGTTAATATGATCTCTTTACACTATTTCCAATACAATTCATTTATTTGTTGTAATGATCCCATTGGAAATATTCTTACCATTTAGAACATATGATCTCACACATAATCAGACCTGGAGTGTTAATAATGATAAGGGATATGTGAAATTAGTAGAGGCTATATCTTTTCAGGCCCTAAACTCTTTTGTGTGCCTTTTATTATTTCTATGGCTTTATGGATATGTCAGTCCAGTACTGGCATATTAGGTTCGATGATAAGTTATCAACTAGGTAAAAACTGCCTTCAACACCTCAGGCTTCTCAAATATATTCCTCTTTCTTCTTTGCATTCCATGTCTACTCAAAATTCATCTTCATTCCTTCCTTATCCTTCAAAATTTCTAAAATCTTCATTTCTTTTCCAAATCTCTTTATACTAAGGTAAAAATAAATAACTAAACTGTAGTATTTCGCTTCCTCATAGTATTTGCAATTTCACAATTAACTGCTCTTTAACCAATATGTATAATGTTCATCTGAGATCCTGCATTTGAACTGAAGCTTTCAGGCTAGTGCTTCTCAAAGCAAAGACAAGAGAAACAATTTTCAGAGCAGTTGCTATAGGTGCTATCAGGAAGTATATGGCCAGGCGTGAACACTTTGAAACACTCCTGGGATGATTATGAAATGTTCTCTCATACCTGTCTTTATGATTGAGACATCTTCCTCTGTTTCTGCCTCTTCCACTCACTCCTAAAACCAACCAGAAGCGATACCATCACACTGCAACTTGTGGTCTTCTACTTTTGTGGTTCCTCTCGTATCCCACATTCTTTGCTAGATCATGAGGAATCTTTGCCAAGTGAACCCCAGTAACCAGCACAGAATATGAAGTTCAGTCAAATACAAGCAAATGGAAGAGAAAATATAATAAAAGTGAAAGGACACACCTCACTATCTGATAAAATACCTCCTTTTAGGGCAATTCTTCTGGTTGGGCTCAGGGGGGTTGATTTCTTTCCTTTCAGATATAGTCTAAAGGAGTGCTTCTCAACCTTCAGTGGACATGAGAATCATTAGAAGAGCTTTTAAAAATATCAATGTCTGGCCTCAACCCAAAGATCCTTATTTAATTGATTTAAGAAGGGTCTGGGCATTGATTGTTTTTAAGTTCCCAGAGTGACTGCAATATAATATTGAGGTGCCAAAAAACCATGGAACAAAGAAGATGTTACTTCATTATATTTTAAAAAGCAATTCATATTTATTTTGGTATATTCTTCCTGAAGCACATTCACATAAAATCTTCTCTTTTTACCTTTGAAATGTAATATATAAAGGTAGTCTGACATTTTAAAAAAGAGAAAAGAGTTAATTGACTAAATTAATTCCCCAAGGTAGTTTAGTGCTAGATACTGAAACCAACATAGTGCTATGTACTGCTAGCATGGGATTTTTTTCTAAAGAGAACATGTTTTCCTAAGAGACTACTTTAAATACTGATCCTATAAGATGTCACCAAAAAATGATCATTGGTCATATAACCTTGGAAATCCCTTTAGAGTATATCCTAATTTTGCATATTTTTAATAAAGTCAGTATTTTTAAATGCTCTTTGAGGTTTTGAAGGGAAGAAAATCATTTGCAGTTATCATCCTAGAGTTCCCTAACTTCTTTGGCTATGGACTATGTTCTGTAGTAGCACATACTTGGCAAACTTAATCTTCTGCCAATATTAAAAATCACTGTATTACATCATACTGTCCTACATACATGTATACAATAAGCCACATTAAAGAATCCCAAAGAAATCGTTTGGCCTAATCTCGCCTGAAGTTCAGAATGCTAGAAAAGAAGGTCTAGCCCTCTTATAAAAAGAGTTACCATAAGTTCCACAATAATATTCTAATAATATTCTTTAACTCATGGGAAGGGCTGCAAATCTACTGAATGTATCCATTGTTAACAAATTGAGCTGAAGTGTAATTGTAGGGGTGCCTCGGTGGCTCAGTCAGTTAAACATCTGACTTTGGCTCAGGTCATGATCTCACGGTTCATGGGTTCAAGCCACATCAGGCTCTGCACTGACAGCCTGGAGCCTGCCTTAGATTTTATGTCTCCCTCTCTCTCTGCCACTCCTTTGTTTGTGCTTTTGCTCTCACTCAAAAATAAAATAAACCTTAAAAAATAAAGTGTAATTGTAATAGGAAATAAAATTATTTCAATGGGGGTTTTATTAGCAAATACTTATTTCTCTACACATAGCCACCAATTTATTTTATCAGGTTCTATCAAATACAATTACAGTTGAAGTCAAATTTTGACATTTTGGTGTTTTTCACTACACTGACTTTAAGATACTACTTTTCAGCTTCAAGCATTACTCTTCAAAGGGATTTGTGTATCATATAACTAGAACGCTAGAGCAAAGTGCCTTCTCTTCTTGCAATGAAAGTTTTCTGAGCGGTGTTTCACATATTATCCTTTCTCTAATAAGAAGACCCTATTGATTCATACTTGCTAACAAGCATTTTTCTTGGATACTAGTGTGTGTGTGTGTGTGTGCGTGTGTGTGTGTGTGTGTTAAAGGTGTTAAGCTAAACACACAAATAAATACACACAACATACTCCAGAGGTTTAATTTTATTAAACACTTATGTTTATTGGCTACACTGAGTTTGAATGCATATTCTATAGATTTGAAGTTTTTCTTTGTTAAAGTATTAGTCCATGCCATTACTCATACATAGCCAGATCTATATATGTGTAGATCATTTAGTTTGAGTAATTTCCACTTTGTAAAATCAAATTACTTTTATTATCTTATATACTTGTAAACTGTTTCTATCATTAATTCAACTCAATATTTACTTTTTCATATATATAATAGTAAGAATAATAATAATAATAATTAGGAAGTTATACTTATCATAAGGAATGCTATCTTAAGGAACACTGAAGCAGCTTTGCTGTGGATTATCTAATATTGACTATACATAATTTTAAAGCTATCTTAAAAAAACACCCGGTAATGGGTTGTTTTGCTTTATTCATCCTATAATGCATGTTTATGATAGGTAGTAAATGTTTTGTTTGACATATTTTTTCTTAGCAGAGTTTGATTCATTGAAACAATCAGCAATCAGTTTAAAAATGACAAAGAGAAATTTTGTGAAGGCAGAAAAAGCAAGTGGTATACACACAAATAATATTAAAAGCTATTGGTAATTCTTGTCATGTTATCTCCTATTTTTAGGACTTGAAAATAAACTCACTGAAATGAAACAATAGGATACAATGTCATGTTTCTTTCCCTTGGACATTTTAAACAGCAGGAGGGATTCAAATGATTGTCAGGTGGCTTTTGTTGTTGCTGAATACCAAAGAAGTAAAGAATTGTAATTTAAACTAAATTTAGTTTCTAGAAGCCAAGTCCAAAAATTCTGAAACCACCCATTATCTTTTGCTATACACCAAACTTCAGTATCTTTCTTGTTTGCCTCTGATTTTCTTTTCAGGACTGGCAGATACAATGGTACTGAATTTAGAACCTCTTCATTAGGAGGCTGATTTACCTATATTCACCAATTCCTTCTTTGGTCATATAGCATGACGCTTTTAAAAGATATCCAAACTCCTGAATGCTTATAACACTATCCCTATTATTGAGTTAAATCAACCATCCATGTGGTGATTTATCTTGCCTTTATTGGCTTCAATCATTACCCTGAAAATATTACACATCACATCAAACAAACAAATATATTGATGCCGAAATGTGGTCTTTCATTCACTTAACACCTTTCTGATATTAATTTACTGGACTAGGGAGACAGGAAGACTTTTTTTTTTTTTTTACAAGGAAGTTTAGTCCAGAATTCTAGAATTGAATCTTTCAATATCTATGCATCAGTGAAAATGGTCATTTCATTTTTCAAGGAGTAAGTTGTTTCATTTGTAAAATGATATAGTAGGGTTTGATGATCCCTAAAGCTGCTTTCTAAAAGGAATATCAACACAGCATTCAACAGAAAAGATGCATTTAAAACACATTAGAAAAATCTATTTTTATTTACAATTTAGAACTAAAGGATTCCATCAAGATGCTACTATCAGGAAGAAAAAATAATGGAAGAATTACATTCGTAAAATATCTTTAGTCAGATGTAAACAGTTTTATCTCATGGAGAACAATTTACACAATGCTCATGTGCTTGAAGTAAAAGCTAATGTATAGCAATATTCCTTTCATAGAGTTTATTAGAGATATTTTCAACAGATTATTTAAATTTTTGCCTCCTATCCACTCAGATAAATTTACAATAAAATTTTATTTGTGTGCTAGAAATCATAGCTTTATATATTCTGTTTTTGTATAAGAAATGGGAAATACTCAATGTTGGTGGAAGAGTTTGGCTTACAGGGAAAACCTGAGTAATCACTTTACAAGCACATTTACAAATTAAATTGCATTTTCTATGATATTGATACTTGATATTCCTAATTTCTGACTCAGTGTCACAATTTTTCAAGGATTGTTTTTATCCTAGAAAGAGACTACATGCATGCACGCACACACACACACACACACATATACACCTGCTAAATATTCCTAATTTGTTTAGCTATAAAGACGAACTCAACAAAATCAGAGATGATATCAGAGTTGCTACGTAAGTGGTTTTTCCCTGTGATATTTTTCTCGTAACTTGTTTTGTATGGAGCAGCCCTGACATTAATACATTCTACCAGGAGGCTGTTGTACAGGAGTTGGAGAGAAGTTCAATGTTCTTGTACCACTTATCTTTTACCTTGGGCTTTTCTTCAACTATTCCAGAAGAACTCACACCAATAAATTAAGTGTCACTCCTCTTAAATTTCCATTAAAGCGTTTGTGATTCTTATAACAAAATCAAGATCAGTGAGATCTGAGTATTTATTCTGAAGACTGTTCCTGCAAGTCTGAAGATTCTAGACGGTCTCTTTACACACAGTATGATTCAAGGAGAACAAGATTTTTAACATTGACTAAAACATTTAACATAATTAAAAATTACATGTTTTCTTCTGCTTCTATCTATAGCCTCCCAAATTATAATTTAGTTTCTGTCTTTCAGACATATCAGAGTTATAAAGTTTGAAAGAAAAAAGAAAAACACTACAGGTAAAGTGATAAAATATGCATCTGAGATATTTTTAGGTATTTATATTTCTAGGAAATCTCTACTGATATGTACCTTCTATATTTCTAACATATACTTTTTGTTGAATATTCATTTATATTAAAAATAGTCTTTATATTGCTATAAATAAATGTTCTATTTATATAATTATATATAATGGAAGTATATAAAACCAGCTATTATTATCTAAGATGGGGATTATTTGGTTACATCTGATAAGTAAATTATATCCCGTAAGATTATATGCACTTTTTGCATTTATTTATCCATCAATTCATCCATGCATTAATTTTTCATTGAACCCATAGAGCCCACAAACTACTGTCACTTCTGTTACACTAATGACAGAGAGGGGCTGAGACACCCTGTAGGAAAGTCCAACCATGTGAGTCCTGATGAACTACAGAATATCTAGAAGTGCAGTGACCAATGACTAGAGAAAGTAAGTCACAACGTCCAAGCCAACCATACCATCTCAACTAGGTATGTAACTCTACTCAAATTTTCCATTTTGCTTGGGCCATGTATTCTATTTCTTCTTTATTTTTGTTTTTTCTGAAACACAAATCTGTATTCACTTATCCATATATTCATTTCTGACTCCTAATTCTGGACACACTGACATTGCCCTCATCGTTCTGTCCTATGTATAAAAGAAAACAAATTAATTGGCTCCATTTTTGTACATTTGAGTATTTATAAGTTTGTCACCCTATTTGTTCTGCAGTATTTGGTGACTATTCTGTACTAAAATATGTGTTAGCTGCTATACCTCATTATCTTTCAGAATGCAGTTTATCTTATTCTTCCTTCCTTGTTTCTCTTTTCTCTCCTTCTCCTCTTCCTATTCGTTTCCTCTTTCAAATGTGTTTTGCTTCAGAAGTATCTTGCTGATAAAAAGCAATGTTAGAAAATAGACAAACATAATCACTTACGTTTATGGATTATTTTAACTGATTTTGGATAAAAAATTTTCAGAATAAAAATGGGAAGGCTAGGGGTGCCTGAGTCATTCAGTCAGTTAAGTGTCCACCTCTTGATTTCAGCGCAAGTCATGATCTCACAGCTGTGGAATAGAGCCCTGCAGCAGGCTTTGCACTGAGCATGAGCCTGCTGGGGACTCTCTCTTTCCCTCATTCTCTGTCCCTTCCCCCACCATCTCTCTCACAAAATAAATAAACAGTTTTTTAAATGGGAAGGCTAATTCCATCTATTATGATCATTACTATGCTACTATAATATCAATATGAAGTCTTATCTATCACATATTTTAATTTTTAGATTTAATTTTAATAGATCTTGATAGACTTTTACAACTAAAATATATTCAATAAATTGAGAAAAATAACTTTGAAATATATTAGAGTCTTTTCTATTTATGACTCCCATATATATAAAAATGTCATTCTACTTTAAAAGAAGCTGGTAATAAATTATACTGATATTGAGAATGTTTTCATGTTAGTGTTGAGGACATTAGCTATTGTATGTGTAATATAATCTAACATATCAGAAGCCACATTGTAAAGGATGAAAAATGATAGATACCAAACTTTAATCTAGTTTTGACATAATTTGGCTATGATCTCTAAAATTGTTTAATCTCTCTGGCCTGGTTTTCCACCGTGTAGAATAACATTCTCCCATAATAAATTTATGATTATGATTATTTAAATAAAATCATAAAATAGCCCATTAAAATTTATTCTAATATTTTGACTGTTTTAAAATTTATGTATTTATTTTGAGAAAGAGAGAGCATGGGAAAATCAGAGAGAGGGGAAGAGAATCCCAAACAGGTTCCATGCTGTCAGCACAGAGCCTGACATGGAGCTTGTGAGCCAAAATCAAGAGTCAGACACTTAACCAACCAAGCCACCCAAGTGTCTAACGATATTTTGATTTTTTGACCACCACCCTCATGCAAAGGAAAATAAAAGCAGGGAAGAATAAAGAAAAAAGAGATGCAAAATTGTCAAATACCTACCATGTGGTGTCTAGTGTTCAGGGTATTTTATATTTATTGTTCTATTTAATTCTCATACTTGATTTTGTGATAAACGTTACATGATTTATAAGGTTGAGCATTTCATGGTATGACCAGGTATACTGGCTAGTAAATAATGGATTGAGGCAGGTATATAACCTGTATGACTCTCATTCAAATTTGCACTTGAATATGATATTCAATGTAAACAAGCTAAAAGCTTTTCCTACCTGTCTACCTCCCAAGATCATCTATCCTATGTATACACGTGCAGTCCCATGAAAATTCTATGCAAATAATACCCTTTTGTTGATGAAACTATGTGTTTATCATATACCATCATCTTTTATGTCCCCACAGCATGAAGAAACTTGTGTCACCTGTTCTTTAAGTTTTCTGTGGTTCCTCCCCCAATTTTATACCTCAGACTAATTTTCTGAGTCTTCTATTTAAAAAGAAAAAAAAAAAACGCCTTAGTGTCATATATATTTTAAAGTTGTTGGGCTGCCTGAATGGCCCAGTCAGTTAGGTTTCTGACTTTGGCTCAGGTCATGATCTTGCAATTTGAGCTGCACTTCCAGTTCTGTGCTGGGAGCACACAGCTTGGAGCTGCTGCAGATTCTATTCCGTCTCTTTGTCCCTTTCATTCTCTCTCTCTCTCTCTCAAAAATAAACATTAAAAATTTTTTTTTAATAAATAAAGTTGTTCATCTTACTCAGTGAAGAGAAGAAAAGAACTATCTCTGACTTTTAGCAAGGTGCAAGAATATATCAAGATCTAAATATTTGTTTACTTTTATTGGCATTAAAAATAGACTTGATATTTAACTGCGGTTTGATTGGATGTCATTACCACTTATTTAATATTATCCTTCTCCCAAATCTGGAGTTATTTTGCGTCCTTCAATTAAATTCCATTCCATAAAACAAACAACATTCATACCAATCTTTTATTTATTTGTTTGTTTGTTTGTTTTTGAGAGACAGAGCACGAGTTGGGGAAGGGCAGAGATCAAAAGAGAGGGAGACACAGAATCCAAATCAGGCTCCAAGCTCTGAGCTGTCAGCACAGAGTCCAATGAGGGTTCTGGGGGGCTCCAACTCACAAACTGTGAGATCATGACCTGAGCTGAAGTCGGACGCTTAACGGAATGAGCCATCCGGGTGCGCCCTCACACCAATCTTTTAAACTACATTTCACGGAAGAATTTTTTATCTCCTGGTTACTAATTTATATCTTAAACAAATGAAATTTACAATATCTACTGACTTTTTATTTGTTATTGGTTTATATCAGAACAAGACATATGGGAGAAATATGAGAAATCGTAGACGAAAAGAAAATCCAATACAGCAATAAGGTAGTTAATTCTCTTCACAAACCATGAAGATTAAACACAATTGACCAAAATAACATATCACTGACCACATTTTATAGTATGTTATATATCATAAAAATGAATAGAGGTTTGCATACAAATGCTTTTAGAGATCAATTTGTTCATGTTGTTTCAGTATTTGATGTAATAGATTATGATCCACTATGGATCATATACATATATATGTATATGTGTTTATTTAAAAATCACTTGACAGCCATTATTCTAAAATGAATATTGTTTTGTGCTGATTAAAATGAAGTTAGAAATTTTATAGAAATTTCATGTAGGGTTATTGAAATATCTAGTATAATTTTTAGGATATTGCATATCAGAGACCCTCATTTGCACTTATTCATGATTAGAGCCCATTGATCAAATCAAGCAATCCAACTCTAACAATGTAGCATAAATGTGAGAGAGGAAATACATTAAATACTAATATAATCATTTTTCAACATTTGAATAGGCATGTGTGGTATGCTTTTCCTATACAATGGTTAGTCAGATACTGTTTCTTAAAATGAAAATAATCTAATATAAACATTGTATTCACAATCCTCTTTATTCGTAACCCTCTTTATTATTAATATTATTAATAAATAATATTTATTAATTATATCTCTGCTTTAGTAAATAGACCAAAAAAATATATATTTAAGAAAAAAATCAATGTGTAATTTAAAAATTAGTATTTGCTCAAATAAATTTTGAATCTATTATAAAATATTTAAGTGGTTCCTTGTTACTTATGAAATATATGTATTAAAACATCCTATTCAGTACATTATGGACTAATAAATTTTAAGTTTAAACTAAATTTAATAAGAAGTTTTAACATTAATGATTAAACAATAAATCTTTTACCATATGGCTACACAGACAGAATAGTCAAATACTGTTCTTCCTGTAATAGTATTTGATCCAGATCATTGAGTTTTGTATAATTCTACATTTGTAAATAAATATAGTGATCTTAGTTTATTGCATGC
Organism: Hyaena hyaena; assembly: GCF_003009895.1. NCBI lineage: Eukaryota > Metazoa > Chordata > Mammalia > Carnivora > Hyaenidae > Hyaena > Hyaena hyaena. Next base: position 306,574 of record NW_024081747.1, read on the forward strand.
TAAGGAAATATCCTGTATTTTAGTTTTAAAATTGCAGTGAAAAAAATAGCATGAATCTACAAAATCTGAACTTGTTTTTTTAAACTTTTTATTTAACCAGCATAACCAACTTTTAATATAAAAATTTTTAAATGTGTATTTATTTTTGAGAGAGAGACAGAGTGCAACCAGTGGAGAGGCAAAGAGAAAGGGAGACACAAAATCCGAAGCAGGCTCCAGGCTCTGTGCTTAGCACAGAGCCTGATGCAGGACTCAAATCCACTAACCGTGAGATTATAACCTGAGCCGAAATACGACCAGTAACCGACTGAGCCACTCAGGTGCCCCCAACCAACTTTTCACCTAATCAATATAAAAAGGTATACAAGAGCATATCTTTAATAACATGAAGTTACTAAAATAAATAGAAGATAATCAATTTTATCTGAGTCTTTTTTTAAATTATGTAGCATTGAAAACAAAACTTTAAAAGTTTTCAACCTTTTTAAAAGTTTGAAGTTTTAAAAGTAGGAGTTTCATCACATCTCATCATTTTGGAGCAACTGCTGGCATCATTTTCCATTGCACCTCTATCATATAAATAGTCAGACAAAGAAGAGAAAGCAAAGTATTAAGATTGCAAATATCAAGTGAAGAAATAACTGGAGGTACATATAGTCCTATCTAAGCACAACATTTAACTAACAATGTAGATCATTATTTTAATAGTTTTCTCAAAAGTCACCAGGAGGATAGAACTTAATTGAAAATGCCTAGTGCATAATCTTCTTGAGGTGCAATAGCTACCTATGTTAACTCAATCCTTTGATGTTTTTGCCAGGAGTTCTTCACTATTTAGATTTAATTTCCCAGGTTTTTATATCCGATTTATTTCCAAGTCTGTGGAGTGATTTACTGATTTCAGAATTTGGATGATGTCTCCTCAGCTAAGAGTTGGAGCTCAGATATGTAATGGGTATAATACGATAATATGTGCCATAAAGTTTGATGGTATTTCTGTAATTATTCAGGAATAGTAGAAAAATTTCAGATTTGGAACAAGGGAACTATGGCAAATGCACATTTCTGAAGAGAGAGAGAGAAGGGCCGCTTCTATAAGGTTTTAGGAGGAAATTGGGGCAGGTTGTTTTGAACATAAGCTCGTTAGAGAATAAGAGTTTGAGATTGCAGCATTTTCTCAGTGGCTATTAGTGACTGGTTTGTGCATTGTTGCTGGGGCAGAGAGGAACCTTCCTTCTTTTTCTTCAAAGCAGGAGATAAAACTTCTATGTGAACATGCCTTCCCTTGTCAAAATAATTCTTATCTTCCTTCTTCCTGCCAATTATACAGGCTGCAACCAGCAGTATATGTGTGAGAACTCCCCTTTCAGGGCTTCTTGAAGCCATTCTAAACAAGGTTTCCATTACTCATTTTCACAATATGTTACTTAAAAGTAGAGGAATAAAAATCTATTGTTACCGGCTACATGACCTTAGAACAAGTAATTAATTGCATTGATTCTTAAATTTCTCATTTATGAAATGGAGTTAATAATAATAAGATTAATAGCTACCTCAAAGGGTAGACATGCAGATAGCAAGAAAATATAAAATGATAATACATGAAAAGATGTTCAAAATATTTTGTCATTGAGAAATATAAAATAAAATCATGAGATATGAGACAACACTACTCATCTACTTATGGGTAAAATGGAAAACTAAAAACTAACAATAACAAATGCCGGTGAGGATGAGGAAAAGCAAGAACTCTCTTTCATTGGTGATGGCATTATTAAATGGTAGAGCAATTTTAAAAATGAGTGGGGCAAATTTTTATAAAATCAAACAAAGGCTTATTATATAATATAGCAATAACACTGTTAGGTATTTATCCAATAGATTTAAAAACTTATATTCATAGAAAATCTGTATGAGAATGTTGAGTGTAGCTTTATCCATAATAGCCAAAACTTGAAGCAAACTAGATGTCCTTCAATAGTAGAACTGATAAATTGTGGAAAAGCTATACAGTGGAATACTATTTCAGGATAAAAAGAATGAATGATTAACTCATGCAACTGCATGCATGATTATTAAATACATTTCAGTAACTGAAAGAAGACACACAAAAATCTACATATTGCATGATTCCATTCATTTGATATTCTGGAAAAGGCTGAGTATAAGGACAGAAAACAGGTTAATGATTTTCAGAGGCTGGGGGAGGGAAGAACAGTTGACCACAGAAGAATGAAGGGATTGTTTTGTAAAATACTGGGTGTATGATACATGATTCTATGCATGCTTTAAAATCCATAGATTACTTACCTCACAAACCAGACACCACAAATCATACATCACAAAGAATGAGCTTTAATGTATGCCAGAGTCTAGTTAATAGTAATGTATTTATGGAAGTTTCTTAGTTTCTGCAAATTTCTATAAAAATCTAAGATGTTAAACTAGATGAGAGGTATATAGGAATTATATGGGCTGTCTTTGTTAATTTTTCTATACCTGTAAAATATAATGTAAAAAGCATGGTATTATTCCAAAATCAAAAAAATAACATGCTCATTAGAGGGTTCTGAAGAGTATATAATGATCATAAATTTCAAAGATTAATACTCAAGATATAACTATGTAATGTGAGCTAAGTATTTGTGCTATCAGTCTTTTTTTTTTCCTCTTCTGAAAAGGGAGCATTTTTCCATGGGAAATTATTCATGTTCTTCACATAAGACTGACAAACATCTTCCTTCTCTCTGCTTCCAGTAAAATGAATGAACATATATCTTACATCTAGACAATGATACAATCTCATCCTCCAGCCTCAATAATTATTTTTAGCTGGAACAAGTAACCTAAACCAGGACTTTAGAGACCCCAGGCACTATTGGGAAATAATTGTTTTATCCTATTAAAGTTGTTAAATTTGCAGGATATGAGCATGTAACTCCTATTGAACCTTTTGCAGCTAAGTGAATAGAGCTTTCCCGAATGTAAAACCAAATAGATATGAGCAGAAATAGAGAAAAAATAATCCTGACAGTATTGACTATACCCCTGATTCAACTCATAACTGGGGTAGAGTCATTCTTTTGTATCCAGTAATTTATGTCAATACGTTTCATTACTTCAGCTGCTATGAGCTGAGATAGGAAGAATCATGACTATTGTAGTTTTACCTGTTTTTAGTAAGACAATGTCAGCTCTAAGCCACCTTGAGAAAAGATTAACTGGATCTTTGGGTAAGGAACAATGAAATCAAAGGCAGTCCCAAGCATCAGTCAATAAATGATTAAAATGTTAGTCTACCAAATCATATTGTGTAATCTTGTTTTAGAAATTCATATCACTGAAAGTGAGCATCTTAGAAGCAAGAAACAAATCATATGTAGCTATAGTTTATAGCTGAAAACTGATTTTTGAAGGGGAAAAAGCAAACCAACATGGATTGTTCATGCACATCTACCAGAAAAGAAGTTTAGGAAAACAAGCACCAACAAAAACAAATAAACGAACAACTAAAACACAGAACAGAAAACGAAAACAAAAAAATGTGTGAAAGAGAGAACCAGGTAAAAAGACAATTATCAAAGTTTTTGAGGGGTGCCTGGGTGGCTCAGTCAGGTAAGCGTCCAACTTCGACTCAGGTCATAATCTCAGTTCGAGCCTCTAGTCGGGCTCTGTGCTGACAGCTCAGAGCCTGGAGCCTGCTTCAGATTCTGTGTCTCCCTCTCTCTCTGACCCTCCCCTGCTCATTCTCTCTCTCTCTCTCTGTCAGAAATAAATAAAAAAAAACATTAAAAAATTTTACAAAAAAGGTTTTGATAATCAGTTGCATACATACTCAGAACAAAAGGACAAAAGTAACAGGTGATAGTAGTGATAATACTTCCTTTCCATTCATATAATAGTGAAGGAAAAAGTAGTCTTGACAAGGAAGGGATTATTCCTATAATGAAAGAATGATCCAGTATTAGAAAATCCATCAGCATGGGGCGCCTGGGTGGCTTAGTAGGTTAAGTGTCCGACTTTCGCTTAGATCATGATCTTGCGGTTTGTGGGTTCGAGCCCCGCGTCGGGCTCTGTGCTGACTGCCAGCTTGGAGCCTGTTTCAGTCTGTGACTCCCTCTCTCTCTGACCCTCCCCTGCTCATGCTGTCTCTCTCTCTCTCTCTCTCCTAGAAATAAATAAAACATTAAAAAAGAAAGAAAGAAAGAAAGAAAATCCATCAGCAAAATTCATTACATATGCAGTAAAAGCAGGAAATCTACATGATTAGATTAATTGATGCCAAGAACAAATTAGGAATCGTGGAAAACTTCCCTGAGTCAGAAAGATGTTAGTAAATATGACACTTAATAATGAAGCCAAAAAGCAGCTCTATCAAACTGCAACATCAAGGAATGCCAACCATCACCACTTTTCTTTTACATTACAGTGGAGGGTTTAGCCAATACCATAAAACAAAATAGACAAATGAGAGATGAAAATATTTTCAAATAATATGTAAAATTCACTATTACAGAAAACCTAATCTTCCTACACATCCTCACAATAAAATAAAACAAGAACAAAGAAGAGAGTCCAAGAAGTGTTGGATATAAGATCTCACAAAAGTCAGTTTCCCTTTAAGTATTATTTATAATACTTTAGAATAATATATTATTATACCTTTAGAAAGTTATACAAAATCTCATAGAAAAATATCATTATTATGCTAACTATATTTAAATACTCAAAAATAAAACCAACAGGAAGTATAAAAACTTTTATGAATAGTAAAATCTGATAACCAGAAAACATTATTGAAAACTATAAAATATAATGAATACATGAAAAGCTATACAATGTTCATGCATAAGAAGAATCAATATTATAAAGCTGGCAGTTCCACTCAAGTTAACCTATATTCAGTGTGTTCCAAAGTATTAACAACATTTTATATAATTTGACATGGGCTTTTAAAATTCAAATGGAACCACAATTTGTAAAAATAAACAACAGAGTTTTGATTAAATAAAGAAATATAGTAGACTTGAATTTTGACCTATTATAGCATCTTGTAAAACTAGAGTAAATACAATAGTGTCATGTGGTTGAAAAAAAAGAATAGATAATTAAAATATATTAGAAAGTTTATAAGTTAGTAAGTTCCTTACTATATCTGTATGTATATAAACACATACAATAGAAAATTTAGTAAATGATAAAAATAATATCTCAAGTTAATAAAGAAAGGATGCTTTATTTTTTAATTTGTAATTTATTTTTAATTGATTCTTTGGAAAATATATGAAAAAATTTAACATCATACCACTTATAAAAACAAATTTCAAATGAATTAAATGTGTATCTAAATATTTTTAAGTCTAGGAACATATGCCAGCATAAAGGAAATATTCTGATTTTCATAACAAAAATATTGATATGTTACATTATCAAATTTATTATCTAAATGGTTAATGACACCATGAAATATTAGGAAGTTTTTTTTTTATGTTTTATTTATTTCTAGGAGAGAGAGAGAGACAGCGTGAGCAGGGGAGGGCCAGAGAGAGAGGGAGACACAGACTGAAACAGGCTCCAGGCTCTGAGCTGGCAGTCAGCACAGAGCCCGATGCAGGGCTCCAACCAACGAACCGCGAGATCATGACCTAAGCGAAAGTCGGACGCTTAACCGACTAAGCCACCCAGGCGCCCCAACACCATGAAATATTAAATCATAAAAAGTTAAATGTTTATATATTGTTTCCAGAATATATAATGAATTAGTACATCCAATAAAACAAAGATAAAAGTGGGAAATTAGGAAAATAGGCAAATTAAAAAACAGTCATTCACAGAAAATATTTACATATGGCAAGTACACATATAAATATATTTAGTATTTTACCTACTAAGAAATATTGTGCAGCAGTATTAAAAATGAGGAATCTCAATTTACTAATATGTAAAAACTAACAATATAAAGATTATTTGTCTCAGAATTACACATGGAATATGTCTCTGCATAAAGAAAAATACACATGGAAAATTGTGTTTATAGCACTATATGTTAGCGATGTGGATGGTGTGTCTGTTAATATATTACAAAATATCTGAAATACTACACATCAAGCTCACAAAAGCAGTCACCTCTGAGAAAGGACACAACTGAGTGATAAGACAAGATTCAACCATAACTGCCAAAGAAAACATTTGCTTTATTTGTATTGAAAGGTTTTAATTTTTCCCAAGTAAGCCACTTGCATAATTAAGAAAAAAATTTACAAATATATATTATTGTTTTCTAGAATATATGTTTCATGAAATCAGATTGTGTGTGTGTGTGTGTGTGTGTAACTGATAAATCTCTGGGCTTAGAATAATACCTAATACATGATAGACACTCAAGTATCTCCCAAATGACTGAACAAAAATATTCTGAACATAGAAAAATAACGCAACATAATACACAGAAGAGCAGCCTGCTTGAGTTTCCCTTAAAAACAATAGCAGAGCTTGCCTCTTCCTTCCCATCTTTTCTTCAGGGGCAAGAAGACAGGAAAGCTATGGAGGTGACTATGGGAGTGGATGATCAGGCAGGTAGTATATTGGGAGATTGGTACATGCAGGAGGAATGAACAAATAGTAAATGTATTCAAGATAATGGCACCAAGTTTCAAGTTATTAGAAAAGGATTTACAAAAGTAGGAAGAGAGAAGGAAATAAAGAACCTAAAGGATTAAATTGGAAATAGAATGTGTAGCTTTTTTTATAAAATAGATATAAAATTGATAAAAATATACATATATGTACATGTTTCTGTGTATCATGCACACACACACACATGCACATATACACGCATACATTTCCTAGGTCAGTCTACTAAGTAATAAGAGCAATAACACTACAGGAGAATGAGCACACTAGACACTCAGATCTTGGCATATAAATATCATCCTCAACAACAACAAAAACTAAAACTCCTTGGAAAAATGTCTGGTATTAGGTCTGTAATAGAAAAAGAATAAGAAGAGCCTGGAACATCTTATTGGCTCAGAAAATAAAGAAGTACTCAAAGAATGATGAGGAAAAACAAAAAGACACTAGACCCAGCCTTAACAGGGCTTTCACTGGCCAAAATTGGGACAATTACAGCTTTAAAATAAAAATTGAAAGTAAGAAGTTAACACTCAATAAATAAAATAGAAATCTAGGACTCCACACTAACACAAATAAAAAAGTATACAAATAAATAGGAGACAATAAAAAGCCCTATTTAGAATAAAATGCCAAATAATGAATGTAGAAGGATTGAATGAAGTAGGAAAATCACCATTTTGCAACTCTCATTTTGGTGTGTGATTTTGGTAGAAGTCATGAATTATACTAGAGCTGGTGGGTAGAGATTTGTTGAGAAATAGGATTGCATTTGAAACAGATGATAGAGGGGCAGCTGGGTGGTTCAGTCAGTTAAGCGTCCGACTTCGGTTCAGGTCACGATCTCGCAGTTGGTGGGTTTGAGCCCTGCATGGGGCTCTGTGCTGACAGCCAGCTCAGAGCCTGGAGCCTGTTTCGGAATCTGTTATCTCCCTCTCTCTCTCTTACCCTCCCCTGCTCAAGCTCTCTCTCTCTCACTCTCAGAAATTAAAAAAAAAAAAACATTTTAAAAATTGAAACAGATGATAGGTTTTTCTTAAGAGTATATTCCCACAAAGCTCTTAGCAAAAGCGCTATGAAATATGAAAGGAATATTCTCTACAGATGTCAAACTCATGAAGGACAAAAAAAGATTGATGAACTATAGCAGTTTGACAAACAGGGCATCCTGTCCTAGTGAGGCTACTGATTGAAATAGGAAAAATATACTCATTGGCAAAGTTGGCACAATTTAACAGCAGTGTATAAACTGGATGGTAGTATATGCTTTTCTAGCTTGAATAGTTGTATTGTGGTTGTTTGTGGTTGAGAGGTATGGTGTCAGGTGCCAGGGTGGCTCAGATGGTTGAGCGCCTAACTCTTGATTTGGGCTTATGTCATGATCACAGTGTCGTGAGATCGAGGCCCAAATAGGGCTTCTCGCTGGGTGTGGAGCCTACTTAAGATTCTCTCTCTCAGAAAAAGAAACAAAAACAAGAGGTAGAGTGTCCTTGTTTTACCAGTAAGCAAACAGGGATGCTGAGGATTGTGCCTATATCATGCTCCCAAGTAAGAAGGGTAGGGTGATGGAGCAAACATGGTAAATATTAACTGTTGGGGAATCTAAGTGAATAAAAACGTGGGGATTTGTGAATTCCTTGTACTACTCTTGCAACTTTTCTGAATACGCAAAATTATTTAAAAATAAAATATAACTGAACTATATTTAAAAGAAAGTAAAATTGATCAGACAGAATAAAATGCAAAATGTTTAGTAAAGAGAGATGAGTGACCTGATCCATATAATAAACTGAGTAATATTTACTGTGTGTTTATGATTATTTAAGACCTATAAGATACCTGAAGGAACAACAGCATATGATCTTCAGCTCAAAAACCTTCCACGTTCTGTGGTGAAATAAAACTAAATTTGATGTTAATTGCTATATTTAAAAAAAAACCAATTTTTACCTACCTAATTTCTTATTTCTTAGCTTATGCCAAGTATGTAAGTCAGGGAGTAAAAACAAGGAACTTAAGAACATATATAAAAGATACAACTTTGTAATTTAGAAGAGCCTAAGATAATTAAAGTCCCTAGTTCAATATTAAAGGATTCAAGTTTGATTTAAAATGTTTTAAGTATTTATTTATCTATTTTGAGAAAGAGAAAGAGACAGAGCAAGAGAGAGTCCCAAGCAGGCTCTGCACTGTAAGCACATGGCCCGATGTGGAGCTCAAACTTACAAACCATGAGATCATGACCTGAGTGGAAATCAAGAGTAGGACACTTAACCAACTGAGCCACCCAGCAGCTCTTAAATGGTTTAATATTTAGAATAACTTCAGTTGAATGGAATTCCTGGGGACATTTTAGGAACTAACAGGAAATAAGGTGTCCAGGTTACAGGGCTAGATAATCAGATCTGATTTAAGAGATACAGTATCACAACAATCCCAAAATGGGAAAACACAAGTCAGAGTCCTAAAATGAAGCAAAGGATGATGTTTATCCTTTAAGCCCTTTTAAGGCAGAGGTGCCTTGTATTTTTCACATCTAAGCTCTTAATTTTTTTCAGAGGAATTAGTTAACAGTTGTAAACAGCAGGAACAAGGTTTTAAGAATTAGACTATTTAATGAATGAATGGCTTTCCTGTCTGGTTATAGCAAATGTAAGATTATATGTCTTACAATCAATTCGTTGTTGTATACAAAGTTCCTTCTGTGCCTATTCTTTTTGCCCCACCTTCACAAGGCAAAAGTAAAGAATAGAGTGGACAGAATTTCCATTTGTAAAGGCTGCTTCAATTACTATTTGTGTTTAAATGTACCAGTTGTAGAAAAAGCATGCCTGCTTTCAGTGCTCAGAGCCCCTTTCTAGGTTCTTAAAACACTAGAATTGTAGTGCACCTCCCCTCTGTAGTTTACATCTCACTTTTATGTGTTGCTGCTTTTATGGAGTGCTAAATTGCTTAATTAAATTTTACTGGTTTATTCTGCTTGCTCATTCATATCCTACTTAATCTAGCCTACAACATTTTCTTCCTTAAAATGAACATATGAAACCTTATGATGTGTTCATAGAGGTACATTTGGGCTGTGAGAATGGATAAGTAGTTTAATGTGTAAGGTGCTATTTGTTGAGCAAGTAACTGAATACTCCACTCTGGTACTGAAGTCATAAACAGCATCAGTGTGCTGGTTTTAACAAAGCTTTTGGAGAGGAAAATATCTGATTAAATATTTGCTTTAACTGGATGTCATTATGGTTTATTTGTAAGCTTTTGTTCTATCTCATATATTTGGAAATTCTTTATTCCTGAAACTAAGAATTGTTGTGCACAAGACTCCTGTAACAAATTTCCCGTTTAGACTTGATAAGAAGAGGAAGGGCCCTATTTGCTTTTTCAGAATCTCTTCATAAAGCCAGGTGGCCGGCACAGGATGAAGGATTTGAAATGCTTCCACACCATTCATTTCAGTACTACTTCTGAAATTTTCCAATTCCTCTTGGAACCATTTATTCTCTTTTCAGATGACCTCCTGTCTTCATATAAAAAGTCTATAATAATTTAAAATGAGTCCCTTCATTGTTTCTTCACATATTAAGGATTAACTGTAGCTTTGTCCAAACTAGTCTCCTTCATGCCCATCATCAATGATAATTTTTCATTATAGTGGCTCACGCCTCATTTCTTGGTGAATTAACAACAATCAAATATACCTTTTATCGGTTTCTTATAAGTATACCTAATATTTAATATATTAATTTTGTTCATTATTAACTATATATACAACTCACTTATTTCAAAGTATATATAAATGAGTTGAACCATCTTCCAGATGAGAATAGAAATACTGGTACAGGTATAATGGGGGCTTTGTTCCTGGCTGTTGGGATTCAAGTAAAAAATATGGCATTTAAGTCTTTTAATCTCAATATACCTCAGCTTATGATTTGTAAAATTATAGTTCTCAGTATAATGGAATAATTATAGCACCCAAATGAGCTAACATATATTTAGGTCATGGACTAATGTTAGGTATCATTTTATTATACTTAATAGTGTTGATAGCCAAAAGGGTTGGACATTCTATAGTTTACTCAGTACCTCCCAATTTCATTAAGTGGCATTCTTCATATTTGATGCCTTGTCAGCTGACTATCTCCTCCATGGGCTCCCTGCACTGCATGTCTGCAGGGAAAGGGCCAATTAGTCCATTTTATATGACCACTTACCAATCAGAATGGACACAAGTAACTCAGAGAGTCAGGATATAGATAGCCTGTTAGTGATCCAAGCTTTAACCGGTTATTATGTTTCTTGATCCTAGGGAAGTTGGACTATGAGGAAGAGGCAGCTGACATATAAGTTTGTGTGGCCAGACCATCCTTTGAGGACTCAGAGAAGAAACACATTTCCAACCAATGAGAATTTGTTTCAGTATTTTAACTGGTTATACAGAGGCTGTCTAAATGACTACCATCCTTTCTTTTCCCCAGTGCTAATCCTGATCTTAATGTCATCCAGGCCATCACCAGATGTAGGGTCATACCACATTAATGTTTCTTCCTCCTTCTCATGCAATTTGAGTCAAAATCACTGTAGTCATCAGATCATAACTTTCTCCTTTAAAACTGTAGAGATTTTTCTATTAATAACAACAACAAAAAAAGAACCTACGACCACTCAGATTGATATCTTATCTTACTCCTTTATATGGATGTCAGACTGTATTCTTTCTTTGTTTTTCAATATGCTCCCTGGGGCCAGGTGACATATGAGCAATAACCAGTCAGCTGTATGGGGTGGGCCATTCCTTTTAGTGAACCCGTTCCATTGAGTACATGCAATTTAATCAAGCCATGAAAAGTAGAGCTCTAGATCCATAGTTCAACCCTTTTCCTTATGCACATAGCTTCCAAATATTTAATTTCAGGTTTAGCATGCTGAAGTCCACTTTTACACACACACACACACACATATGTTTATATATGTGTGTGTATACATATATACCTCTTCACCCCTTCATGTGAATATCTTTTTTATTGTTCCAAATTCTCTATTTCCAGAGTAAATTATGTATTCACTTAACTTAAATGTCTTCCTGTATTTCTTATCTCTGTTAGCACATCCTTGTTCTAATTATACAGGGTGGAAATTTTAAAGTCATCTTTGATCACTCTCTCTGCTTTTCTCCCTATATTGCACTAGTTTTATCTTTTCAATATTTCAGTCTCTTAAATTTTTATTTTAAACATCTTACCTCTTTAAAATCCAGATTTCTACAGAAGTGAGGATATACTTGGCAGTCACTGATTGAGCTGAGTCAAGGGGGGGGGATTTGGGTTTTAAACATTATTTAAAAAGGTATTCAAGTGGTTCTTCTATCTCTACCTTCATACCCATTTTCAGAAATACTATGAATTCTTAAATGTTTGAGGTCTTCTGCAGGATAAGTAGGCTGCTTATCTGCCTTTCTTATCATGTATTCAGGCAGTCACGTTTTCAGATATAGAGTTAGGGTCAGGATTAGAATTAGGGTATGTGCCTGGTATTTTGCAGGTCAGAGACATCTCGGGAAGATTAGGTTTAGCGTTAGTGTTTAGGTTAGAGTTAGGGCTGTGTTAGGGTAAGAGTTTGAGCCTGGTATTTGCTGTTCAGAGCCCTCTCCAGAGAGTTGGTATTTACACAAAAGATATAAAAGTATTAATTGAAAGGGATTCATGCACCCACTGTTTATAGCAACATTACTAATAATAGGCAAACTATTATGGAAAGTGCCCAAGTGTCCATTGATTGATGTATTGATAAAGAGGATGTAATATATATGTATAGGATAGAATATTCCTCAGTCATTCAAAAAATGAAATCTTGCCCTTTGAAATGATATGGATAGCTCTAGAGAGTATTATTTTAAATAAAATATGTCAAATAAAGACAAATAACATATGATTTCACTTCATATGTGGACTTTAAGACACAAAACAAATGAGAAAAGGTGAAAAAGAGAGAGAAGTTATCCAAGAAACAAACTCTTCACATTAGAGAACAAACTGAAATTTACCCCAGGGGAAGTGGATTGGGGGATGGATAAAATAGGTGATGAGGATTAAGAAGTACACTTGGATGAGTATTGGGCAATGTATGGAAGTGTTAAATCGGTATATTGTACACCTGAAACTAATATAACACTTAATGTTAAATAACTGGAATTAAAATAAAAACTTTAAAAAAATAAATAGAAAAAGATAAATAAGTTTTAGATTCTCATTAACATTTATTTAAACTAATATTCTTCTAACTTATTTACATGTTCCTTGTTTATTTCTCTGTTAATGCAACAAATATATCTTTCCTGAGTTCTAGGCCTCCATATCTTTCATGCTGGACATTACTATTCAAATATCTCATGGCCAATTCAGACGCACAGCAAACCAAACCTGGAAACCTGAATTCATCATCAAACACACACACACTCTCTCTCTTCTCTCTTTCTCTCTCACCCTCTCTCTCCCTTTCTCTTTCTCTGTCTCTCATATACATCTGCCGAATTTGCCTTTCCTATAGTGCTCTCCAGCTGAGTACAAAAGCCCTTTTACTAACCTTTTTGATCAAGGCATATAATCTGGGAGTCATCATCAATATATAATGTCATCACCAATATATAATGTCCATCAAATCTACATGTCTCAGATATGTCTCTTATTAAATTGCAGATTCTGATAAGTGGATTTAGGGCCTGACTTGTGGGTATACATTTTAATAAGATCCTAAGGGATGCCAGTGCTGATGATTTGAGAACCACACTTTGAATAACAAGATCACATGGTGTCCTACATAATGTGGTCCCTTTTTAGCTTCTTAGAATTCATCACCTAACACTCTTGGCTTCATACCTTTCCTTAGTACATCAAGCTCTGAAACATGTGTCCATGCTGTTGCATGTAGTTTCATTTGTCCAGAATGCTCTTCCCTCATTTTTATACTACTAACTCCCTGCATTCTTTACAACTTCTCTCACTTATCTGATAAACATTTACTGAGTGAGATGGTTAATTTTATACATCAACTGGTTGGGTACATGGCAACCAAATATTTGATTAAATATTGTTCTAAGTGTGCTTTGAAGGTGTTTATGGGTGAAATTAACATGTGAATCAATAAATTGAGTAAAATAGATTGCTCTTACTCTGTGAGTGGTCTCATCCAATCCACTGAAGGCATGAATACAACAAAAAGAAGGAGTAAGGGAAAACTTGCTCCCTCTGTCTTTGAGTTTCAACATCATACTTCTGCCTTTGGACTTGGACTTGGACTGTACATCATAGGCCTTCCTTGTTTTAAGGCATTCTGGCTAGAACTATACCATTAACTCTCCCAGGTTTCCAGTTTGCTCACTACAAACCTTGGGAGTTTTTATCTTCCATAATCATATAAAGCCACCTGCTTATAACACACATACCCACACAGAGACACAGACACACAGACACACACACACACACACACACACACACACACACACACATTATTGGTCCTCTTTCTCCAAGTAACCCTGACTAATACTCTAAGTGTATATTACCTACTGATAAATACCCAGATAAATGTTTGGACAGCATAGCAGTAAGGACTATAAAGGAATAGAAATTCCTTATGAGAGAAAGAAATATAGTTATAGAGGTGGTCAGAAAAAGCTCCAAAAAGGAAATGGCAATTTAATTGAAAACTGAAGGTATATTTAGTAGATGAAGAGTCAGGGAAAATCATCTGAGGCAGATGAAACAACCTTTATGAAGGTGTTGAGACAGTGTGCAGGTGAGTGTGAGCCCTAAAAGAAATCAGTCTGACCGGAGTAAATAAGCAAGAAGGTTTTCATTGGATGAAATTGTAAAGGAGAAAAAAGGCAAACTGTGCAGACCCTGATAGCCATTGATAGAGAATATGGATTTAATCTAAGTACAATAGACACTCAATGAAATATTTAATCAAGAAATATGACCTAATTTGTGTTTGTTACATGTTGCTGTGAGGGGACACCCTATTTCCAGTCATGACATAGTAAGTGCTACCAGACTTGATCTTTTCCTGAACACCACTGTAAGACAGGGTAAAATGTATGAGACAAAACATTCCAGGTATGGGGCAAGAGGCAAAGGAAGACTGTAATTGTGGAGAAAAGGAAAACACACAGAGTGAGCCAAATGAGTATGCCATGGTGACCTCACCTTTCTGCCTGGGGACATTTCTGTGCTGCAAAATAGGAAGACAGATGATAGATGATATTGTTGAGTTGAGGAGGAAGATATCTGATTTCTGGTCTTCTAGAGTAGTGAACATTTATAGCTCTGGGTATCTGAGAAGAGGAAGCTGTCAGAGGGAAGCTCATGAAGCTCTCTAGGAAATCATCATAGGTTCTTGGATGAGGGCTCAGTAGTTCATTTCAGTTAGACATTTGAAACCTAGACCAGTCGGAATGGAATGATCACATGCTCCCTACTGCCCCCAAGCACAGTGAACATTCATTGGATAGATAATACCCTGGCCTAGAAGTAAAGACCACACCAAGGGGTTAAGTGACAAACCCTAATACTAAGTACAAAACAGAAATAGAATCTCCCTCACACAAAATAAGATCAAGCTTAACAAAACTTGTTAAGTATAGGCAAGTAATTTAAATGTCTGACAAAACAAATGCAATACCCTTTAACAAGAAAAACATAACTCAAATACCCACAATACAACTATGTCCAGCATAAAATTAAAAAAAAAAAGAAAACATTAAATGTGAAGAAATAGGAAAGGTCACCCCATAGACACAATAAAGAACAGGAAAAAATAACAACTCCAGAATGATCCAGGCATTGCAATTAGTAGAAAATAACTTTAAAAGAGCTGGCGATGCTTTTCTTTTATTATGTTATCATGTGAATACCGTTGTTTTCAACCATGCAGGGGAAAGGGAAAAGTACAGAAGTGAAAAATAACCATGCTTACATAAATAGAAAATTCTTAGGCAAATGAACATATGGACAGAGGCTTGCTGATTCTGAATTTAAGTCACTAGTATATTTCTATTTACTATTTTCTTTATTTTTTGCAGGAAATAATAATACTTACAGTGTGTTTTATCTTGGTGAATTAATTGATAATTCAAACAGAAGGGTGCCTGGGTGGCTCAGTTGGTTAAGTGACCGACGCTTGATTTCAGCTCAGGTCATGATCTCAAGGTTGTGAGATCAAGCCTGGTGTGGGGTTCCACACTGTGCATCTAGCCTGCTTGGGTTTCTCCCTGTCCTTCTCCTTCTGCTCTTCCCCAGCTCATGATCTCTCTCCCCCCCGCCCACCAAAAAAATGAGAATAAAAAAGAAAATTAGATCTTCTAATTTTCTAAGTGGATTATTTTTGGATGTGTGAATCACAGTGGTACAAATTTACCATTGGGTGTTCTTGAATTTGAGAGTCTACAGGAACTACAAAGTTCATATATTTACCATTACTAATTCATTATTATTATTTCTCAATCAGAAGTAGAATGTTTAAAGAAATAATTTATTAAATCATTTTCTATGTGACACTTGGACTGCCTTGAACAAACCTCACACACTCTAAGCTTTCATTTCTTTCCATGTAAATTTGGAATAATGGCACAAAGTTTAACATGTAGATCTCTTTTACTGTAAGAAGAAAAAGTGTTCTCCTTCCACCTCTCTACATCCTGGAGTGAATAATGGAAGCCTATTCATTTATTTTTGAAAATGCAAATGTGGTCCCATTCTAAAAACTGTTTTATAATCTGTTATTTTTATTTAGTTATACAGGTAACATATGACAATAAATATAGATGCAACTACTCAATTCTGCTTTTCTCCTGATCACCTCTTTTTCTAGATCAGTTAGTCTTTTCTAGATATAGTTCTTGGAACACTAATTATTTCTTGTCATGGTACAGTTTTGGTCATAGGTTTCCAAAATCTGTTTTGAAATTCAGAAGCCAGAAATTCATCCATTGTTTCAGTCCAACATATCTGTTATGCCATCATTCAGGAAATGTCATGCAACCCTGTGTTGGAGCTATTAGTTTAGGCTGTAGACAAGAAAGATAGATTTCATTAATGTAATGCAATTCTATGATCACGTCATTTATTTATTATGTAAATAATGCCAAAATTGAATTCAGAAGACTCCCATCCCAACTGTCTCTTTACTTACTAGACATTAACAACATCGCTTCTATTTTTCATGCTAAAGTGTAGGCATGCACACACCCAGCCTGGTTCAGAGAGATGTGGTAAAAATAAAATCAAACTAGTTATGGTGTATGAAAGCATTGTACAATAATAAGATAATGGAATTCATTATTTCTATCATTATAACTAACAAGAAAATAAATAATATTAATTAAAATGCCAACAAAAGTGGTCTTGATAATCTTTGGAAACATACATTTTATACAATATCCAATAATACAATATCCTATGATACTCTTTGAATCATGGAATCAATTTAATTTTTATGTTGTTTTTTTTTTCTGAAAAAAATGTTTTCTGGTCATTTCATTTCCTCTAACTGCAAACTCTAAAATTTTTAAGTATAGAAAAACAAACAACAATATTCTGGGTTTTTTTTAACAAGCAGCAATATTCTTAAGGAGAATCATTTATCCATTAAATATTAAGTAGGCATCTGTGCTGTAGTAGGCACTATAGAACACATTTGGTATGCATGTAATACAGCAAGAACAGAAGAGAAAAAAATAAAAACAGAAACTATCCTTTCACGGAGTTTGCATTCTGATGAGGAGAAACCCAAAGATACTTTAACAAGAAAATTAGTGTTGTTAAAAAACAAAATTCAACTGAGTGTAAATTTGAAGATCTAGTTGATTTTATTATGTGTTTCATGAATTGGACAGCATCCCATCTAGCAAGTAGAGACATTCCAAGGAGTGATACAAAATGTAAGGTTTTTATAAGAAAGTGGGGTAGAGGTTACATTATTAGAAAGAAGGATAAGGAGGAGAAGAAGAAGGAGAAAGAAGAGGAAGAAGAAGAAGAAGAAGAAGAAGAAGAAGAAGAAGAAGAAGAAGAAGCAGCAGCAGCAGCAGCAGCAGAAGCAGAAGAAGAAGCAGAAGAAGAAGAAGAAGAAGAGGAAGAAGGAGGAGGAGGAGAAAGAAGAGGAAGAAGAGGAAGAAGATGAAGCAGCAGATGAAGAAGAAGAAGAAGAAGACGACGACTGCTTCAGGCCCGGACACTTTCTTTTATGAGGACGGGAACAGCAGGATGCTTTTCCTACAGATTATCTCACTGGTGCTGATCAGGACACTTCAGATTGACTATTAAAAAGTCACAGGTGGGGCGCCTGGGTGGCTTAGTCGGTTAAGCGTCCGACTTTCGCTTAGGTCATGATCTCGCGGTTCGTGCGTTTGAGCCCCGCGTCGGGCTCTGTGCTGACTGCCAGCTCAGAGCCTGGAGCCTGTTTCAGTCTGTGACTCCCTCTCTCTCTGACCCTCCCCTGCTCACGCTGTCTCTCTCTCTCTCTCCTAGAAATAAATAAAAACATTAAAAAAAATTTAAAAAAAAGTCACAGGGATAGGTTGAAACTGTAATTAAGTCTAGGTTTGCTGTTGCGGGGGCAAATGAACCCATTTGGGGTTTGTTGTTTCTCTTTTAACAGTGTGCATTTATACTCAACACATTTCTATATCGATTGCTCATCTTCCAAACACTATTTTCGCAAGATTAAAACCTGTAATGAAATCTGCAGTATTGCCTAATTGAAGAAAACATATTTAAGCATTATTTTATAATTAACAGAAGCATTTATTTGGTAATATTTTAGTGTGGCATTTTATTATTTATGGTAAAAAATGGCTTTGTTTTACTGAAGCTTCCCACCTAAGACTAACACTAATAACAGAGACATGATGTTAACACATTGTGCTTACATTCCATTCCTAAAATTCTCATTATGTAATGTTGTTCCAGAGGCTTCTGGTCAGTTTATATGAATCAAAATGGACACAACTAGTTAGTCATCTAGAAGCAAATAATCTAATACTCATAGTTTCATTGAGTGATTTCTAGGTTTTTTTTTTTGCATAATCAGAGCTTTATTTTAATAGCCATCTCTTAAGATACATTTTACTCAAGTAGTCATAACCCTGATATTGAATTTTTTAGAATTCCAAACATCAGACAAGGTAATTTTAGAACAAAAAGATAGGAGCTATTCTAATTCAATTCTGCCCTATATACATTTATACATTTAATAAAGCAAACAAATTTTGCCTTAAGTACTTAAATGTTTATTATTTTTGAAGCTAATTGGTCGTAACAGAACCAGAACTTAAATCATTCCCAAATTTCCCAATTTTGCACACTTATAGACTTGTAGGTTTCATTTAAGCTCTTTTGTTTTTTATTATCAGCATTTTAAATTGGTGCAAAGGGAGTCCTTCGTCTTTAAAAAAGGATTACTTTGTGGTTACCTTTTAACGGACTTTATCCTAATTCATTATTTCATCTGGAGACTAGATGACTCTCAAGGTAATAGTGAGCTTTCTAGGTTGGCTCTTCTTTAACATAAAAAAAATGTTGGAAATAGTTTTATATTTAGTTTATAGCTGAAAACCACTAATGGGATTTCTAAGACAAATGCATTCAGATATTCTTATCTTTCACAATTGCCTTTAGTGCTAATACAACAATGAGTTTTGCTTCCTTCTTGCTTATTCAACAAAAAGGTAAAATTAGTAAACATTTAAATAGGCAAGCAGGATCTTAAACTATCAAACAGATAATTTGTGTGTGTGTGCGTGTGTGTGTGTGTGTGTGTGTGTGTGTGTTTGCATGTACATGTGGGATCAATGTGGTGTTCAACGTAATGATATCTTGGAGATTTGTCTCTATCTATCCACGGAAACCATTTAACAACTAGAAAATTAAGCTATATTCTCATTTATTTTGGCAATGGAATTGACCATGTTTGTTAGGTAGGTGCTAATGCCTTACTTAAATTGTAAAATTTTAGGGATGCACGTCTTTGGTTTGAATCTCCTTCAGAGGGACACATCAGTTGTCAAAAGAATATTTATCAAATAAAAGACATAAAACCTCTAAAAATACTAGAACAGATTGTTTGATAGCAATAGTCCCTATACAGAAGAATATGACATTAGGTAATAAAACAGTCTTTCATCCTGTGTTCCTCACCATGTGGTCTTGGCATGTCTGTGAGAGAAGCAGGCATTTATTACTTCATATGTCCTCTGATACTTTGGGATTATCACTTAATTAACTCGGTATAAATAGATTGAACAAGTGGTGTAAATCCCAGTGGACACAACACTTAGAATTCTATGACGGATCCTCAAAAGAAATCCTGGAAAATGAACTAACAAGAAATAGAGAAGTGACACCTGCTTCAGATCAGACTTTGAGTTTATAACAAACAGTTTTTTTTTTTTTTCTACACATAGTTAGTTTTGGCTGGCACATTTAGAAATTATAAATAGGCAGATAGATATATATTCATTAAAATATTATAAGACCTCCTTCATGCTTCTCTGTTTGAAGAAATATTAAAAGAAAAAGATTAGTTTAAATTACAAATTAGTTGAATACTTGCTGTATTGTGGTTGAATTTAAGAGAGTTCAATAAAGCCATTGGTTGATGATGGAGACATAATTTTATGTTGTAGGCAATAAAGAGCATTTATGTACTATCTATTGTAAAAGCTTAAGAGTGTAAAACTAATGTGATTAAGGCTTATTATTTTCTAAAGATCTCCTCAAAAGTGAATTTAAACCTTCTAATCAAATATGTCTGTGACAGACTATTAGAAATCTGATTTGATCCTTTTGAGGGTATCATACACAGACATTTTTAGAAATTTGTTAAGTCAAATCAAACGTAGTACCTAGATGTTTTAGCCCAAACTGCATCTAAAATCAAGTGAAAGGAAGGAAGGAAGGAAGGAAGGAAGGAAGGAAGGAAGGAAGGAAGGAAGGAAGGAAGGAAGGAAGAGAAATAGAGAAAACTATTATGCAGTTTTAGACAAACTATATCTTAGATGCATGGTATTGCGATAACTTTTCTTAGACTTTGCCAGTGAATCCTTGTAAATGGAAGTAAATATTCATATCAATTGTTATCAAACCTCACTGGAGGTTTCATAGTTTAATGCATTTTAAAGCATGCAAAGAAAATCAAACTGAAGTCTAATTTTCTGACCACATCCACAATTATTTTAGAACTTAAATAAAATACATTTATGTTTGCATCTAAAGACAGAAAATGAATCCTTCAGTAAAGGACATTGAAGCTCCATGAAAGACACTGTTGAATTCATACAAGATGTCTCAGAAACAGATTAATTGAATACAACACAGTCTATTATGCTGAGATGTTTTCCCATTGATATCAAAAAATTACAAATAAATAATAATAATGCTCAATTTAAAAAAACTAACATGCATACATAAGGGAGTCTGAGTGTCTTTTTGCTTGGTCAAAAATTCTGGTATGCTAACAGGAATGGACTTTGGAGACACATCTATTTCAACAAGCTGTATGCATTCATTCTAATGATCAGGGTCTTTTATTTAAAGTGACTGTAGTATCATCATATAATGAGTTATATCACAAGATTGTTCTGGTAACATACAGAAAATGAAGAAATAGCAAAATGTTTCATTTTCTGGATAGTTATTTAATAAAATTTTTCGGCACATTCATGGATTTTGGTTCTTTCTCATTTTCCCATATCCTATTTCTTGACATATATATACCTAAGTAATATATAAGGTGGACTTTATACAGTTATATAAATTACTTACATAGTAAAAACTATTAGTTCTTCTCACTTTTGTCTTCTTAAGTGCATCAAGGGAAGTATTCATGGGACTACTCCTCATTAGTAAAGGCATTTTTATAAGAAATGACATAAGGAATCAGTTTATGATTGTCAATGAAAATGGAGCCAATCCAAGAGAAAATTCTTATTTTTATTTTGTTTCCTGGAGGTGCTTGTGTCTGGAGGAGAGAACGCTACTGCACAGGTAACCACTTGATACTACAGACAAGCTAAGGTCCTCCTCTGACACCCAGAACATTGATAAAATCGAAAAGACAATGTGATTCAAACAATATTTTTTATAATAGCTCTTGGATGCTATACCCCTATGGTTCTCAAACTCTGAGAGTTAACCAAATCAATTGCCCTGAATAGGTTCAGATTTGCCACAGGAGAAATGTACAGTCTTGGTTATAGGCAGCCCGTAGGTAATTTTCATGCACTTGCAGCCTTTACTATATTGACTTCCTATGAATTTTATTTCTCTTGTGAATATGTTTTCTTTTTTCTTTATTTTTTAACATTTATTTTTGAGAGAGAGAGAGACAGAGGTAGAGACAGAGCTCAAGCGGGGGAAGGGAAGAGAGAGAGGGAGACACAGATTCCAAAGCAGGCTCCAGGCCCCAAGCTATCAGCACAGAGCCTGAAGCAGAGCTCGAGCTCACGAACCATGAGATCATGACCTGAGCTGAAGTCTGATGCTTAACCAGCTAAGCCACCCACGTACCCCATCTTTTCTTTTTTCTATCCCTAATATACTGCTGGTGGCCATGCCTACTTCTGAACTTTAGAAAAATGTGTGTACTCTCACTTTTGAATTGCCACTTAGAATATGAGCTCATGACATGGTTTTGATAAATAACAGCATAAAAAGTACTTTATAAGTATTATGAGTATAAAAAGAAACAATTTCTCATTAGTATTATAAGAATAAAAAGAACTAGCACTTTAATAATTTGTATAAAATTAAGTGTTATGTTCAGTATTATATTTTATTATCCTTGGAATGATCTACATATTTCGAGTTAGTTTGTGAATTTTATTCACATATATTCCTCATTTAAAGAACTAATGAGTTTTCCTTCTACCTTTTTTATTACTAGTCTTTGGCAGGTCTATTGTGTCTTCTTGATTTTTGATCCTAGCATATTTATCTGCTCAACATGTTTTTGAACATGTTTCTAATAACCTTCTGAAACTGAACATGTTTTCACTACCAATTAGGATGGCAGTCTTTTTTATTTAAATCCACAGATTCTTGGAGATCAGTAGGCATAAGCATTAGTAGCTTTTTAAATTCCACTTGACCTCACAAAAAATAAATATAAGATTTCAAAGATTTTTCTATAATAAATAGTGGATAGTGTAATAATTTGCTCTAAGAGATAGGGAACTACTGGTCCATTATAAATCAATAATATATATTTATTAATTAATGTCAAAGGCTATTCCCTATTGAATTACTGGCTTTTGGTTTTTGTTGTGTTTTTCTGGACAGCCACATAGATATTGACTTATTTTTAACCCAGCTATTATCTCAAAGTAATAGCAATTACTGTATTTAAAAAATGAATAAAATCTATTATTATTTATTGAGTGTATCTACTAGGCATCCATGCATTGTGTTAGGTTATTGATAGATAAATAGATAGATACATGGGTGATTGATAGATAAATAAGTAGATATATACATCCACAGATGGATAGTCTAATATAATCTTCACAGTAGTTTTATTTTTATTGTTATTACTTTATTTTTGTTACTGTTATTATATCCTCACTTTTCAAATGAGGAAACAGAAAAATCACAGAAGTTTGAGAGATGTGAAATCTAATATGATTTATAGGGAGTAATATGTTTTGAGTCTATAGGACTCTAAAAGAACCAAAATTTGGGATCTTTCTACTATTCCCAACATTTCAAATTAGCATTTAACCACTCTTTTTCTAAGGGTGTGGCAGCAACTCTCAGGTGACAATAAATTAAACCAAAATTGAGGCCATAAATACATATGCCTATAGCCACAAATGTCAAGAAAATCCACATCTCTAAGCATTATTTGGTATTGGAATGTATTCTTGCTAATATATATTTGTTGTATTTCTGTTTTCAGCTTTGAGAAGTTGGCAACAGAAATGAGGTAAGGAGTTTTATGAGATATATATCTGTTAGTTCTTTTTCTTCAAATGCAGAGTCTAATAAATTTACAAATTGAGTAGTTTGTAAGTTAGTAAGTTGTTTGCTGTAATAAAGTTAATTCTTCATCATGCACACATTTTATAAGTATACATTTTAATATAAAGATTGTGATGCCAATATATTACAATTAGGATGATGTTTTTGAAATGCTGGAAGTTTCAAGAACTACTTACTTACATTTCTTTCATGTTTTGAGCCAATTGAGTAGACACAGTAATGAAGTGAAAATTTGAATGATATGTCATTTTTATTGCTGTTAAATCTAAATTTAAAAAGCAGTCTGGGCTAAGGTGTAAAATGCATGTCTATGTCTCTGAAGGCAAAGGAAATAAAACCAAAAATAAACTACTAGGAACTCATCAAAATAGAAAGCTTCTTACAACAAAGGAAGCAATCAATAAAACTAAAAGGCAACCGATGGAATGGGAGAAGATATTTGCAAATGACGTATCAGATAAAGGGTTAGTATCTAAAATCTATAAAAAACTTACCAAACTCAACACTTGAAAAAAATAATACAGTGAATAAATGGCAGAAGACATAAATAGACACTTTTCCAAAGAAGACATCCAGATGGCTACCAGACATATGCAAAGATGCTCAACATCACTCATCATCAAGGAAATACAAATCAAAACCACAATGAGATACTACCTCACACTGATCAGAATGGTTAAAATTAATAACTCAGGAAACAACAGATGTTGGTGAGGATGTGGAGAAAATGGAACCCTCTTGGCCTGTTGGTGGGAATGCAAACTTGTGCACTCATTCTGGAAAACACTGTAGAGATTCCTTAAAAAATTAAAAGAATTACGCTATGACCGGGAAATAGCACTACTGAAAATTTTTCCAAAGGATATAGGAGCTCTGATTCATAAAGGCACAGGTATCCCAATATTTATAGTAGTGCCATCAACAATAGCCAAATTATGGAGAGAGACTAAATTCCTCAACTGATGAATGGATAAAGATGTGGTATGTTTGTTGGGAGTGTGTGTGTGTGTGTGTGTGTCTAAGAAAGAAAGAGTGAGAGAGAGAGAGAGAATAGAATACTACTTGGTGATGAAAAAGAATGAAATCTTGCAATCTGCAGCAACATGGGTAGAACTGGAGGCTATTATGCTAAGTGATATAAGTGAGTCAGAGAAAGACAGATATCATATGATTTTATTCATATGTGGAAGTTGAGAAACTTAACAGAAGGCCCTAGGGGAAAAGAAGAAAAAATAAGTCACAAAGAGAGTAGGAGGCAAAACAAGTGAGACTCTTAAATACAGAGATAAAACTGAGGGTTGATGGGTGTGGGAGGTGGAAAGGGTGCGGGAGGTGGGTGATGGGCATTGAGGATGGTACTTGTTGAGACAAGCACTGGGTATTGTATGTAAGTGATGAATCATGGGAATCTACTGCTGGAACCAATACTACACTGTCTGTTGATAATAAATTAAAAATAAACAAAAGAGAAATAAACAAAAATAAAAAAAACAAACAAAAAATAAACAAAAAGAGAAGACATAGAAGTTGGCCTCTGAATGAGTAATTTTCTTTAATGCATTAACTCCACAGTAGGATGGTCAATGAATGTAATTTTTCTCTCTTAAGGTGAAATAAGTATGGAAAACACAAAGGATGCCTAGAAATATTTTTTCTTTTTTTAAAAATGTTTTTATTTATCTTGAGAGAGAGAGTGCATGAATAGGAGATGGGCAGAGAGAAAGAATTTCAAACAGGCTCTGTACTGACAGGGTGGGTCTTGATCCCAAAAACTGTGAGATCATGACCCGACACAGAGTCAGATGCTTAGTCAACTGAGCCACAGGTATCCCAGGGTGCCTAGAAATATTATATCATAACTTTCTCTGCTTGGAGAATGAAATGGGCACCTATCCATAGTAATATAACAAAGGAAAAATAGTGTTTCCT
Organism: Hyaena hyaena; assembly: GCF_003009895.1. Classification (NCBI taxonomy): domain Eukaryota; kingdom Metazoa; phylum Chordata; class Mammalia; order Carnivora; family Hyaenidae; genus Hyaena; species Hyaena hyaena. The sequence goes on from NW_024081747.1 coordinate 332,169, forward strand.
CAACAAATTTGATGTGAAACTAAAATAGTTCACATCAGATTTATGGTAATTAAGAGTTGAAATCAGAAACTGAGAATAAATAGACTAAGGTATATTAAAGATTGATGATCAAAAATCTAAAACAGGCAATGAACAAATTTACCTTCTTTATTAGTTGCAATACAGAGATATCACAAAGGCTTAACTGAGTATGTTTTGTGATTTTTAGAAAGGGTAGTACAAAGCACTATGTGCCTGATAGGTCCACAGAGCCATAAAAAGCCAGATACAGGGCAGGAAGTACTTCATAATGACAAGAAGCAAAACAGAAGGAAGGTATTATGGACCACTAATATAACAATAGGGCATGCTTTCCTAAAGTCACAAATTTGTGCACTGACAAAAAGTGATTTTGACCCTTACACTTAATGTTAAATAAATGCCAATGATTTGCACATATTGCACATAGAAGAAGCTCATGATGCACAATGATGGAGAGAGATTTTCATAAAGACCAGATGGATTGATCCCAGGAAATTTAATGGTATGGCATTGCTTTCATTTCTTTTAGTCCAGAGTTTGCGTTTCAGTGTTGTAGATGTAGAAACTGCCATTGTCAGCTCACCAAGATTATATCCATTTCTCCATGCTTCCTTAAGTTAATAAAAAGTTATAAAAGAAAAGTATCCAATTGGCTAGCTTAAATGAGAAGTTCGGAGATATAAACAGATGGCTATATTCTCCAGCCAATTCAGTTTTCCTATGAAAATGTAAAATCACATTATCATCTATAGGTTTGTTATGTGGTGAGAAAGGAAGAATTAAAGACTCAATATTTAATATATCAGTATATCTAATATATATCAATATTTAATATATCAGACTGAAATTGCCTGAGATATACCTCTTCTCAGGATGAAGGTACAAGGTGCAACAAGATTTGAAGTTTAGGTCTTAAAGCAGGACATGGCATACTTTTGTTTCTGTAATATCTCCTCATACTTTAAACAAGCATGCTATTTCCCATAATGTGCTGATTTTAAAATTTAACACTGAAGACTATCTTATTATCCTTTTCCTTTCTCCCCTTTTTTTTTGATCTGAGGTGGTATGTGGAGATTTATACTCATTACTTAGAACACAGATAAATTCATGAATAAGCTTATAAATACTTGATTCCCTATGAAAAAGACAAAGAGAATGGTTCTTCGGATTCTAAATCTGAATATGAAGAACTACTCTATGAATTGAAACTTTAAACTTTCCCTTCTAGAAAAATATCCAGTGCCCTACATTATATTAAATCATATGAAAAACTAACAAAAAAATAACCTCTATAGTAGGAACTTCTCAAAGATAAAATGGACACACAGTTATAACAGAAGCTCTACTTAATTAAATTCTTATAACTTGAAATGCTACAAAAGGGGAGATATGAAAGAAGTCTATGAAAACCAAACTGGCTGCTTATAAATTCCTATCTTTGGAATATTAAAAGAAATAAAAAGGAAAAGGACATTATATGTACCCTCATTGGGAAAATTTGGGCTGAAAACAAATGGCAAAGAAATTTGGATCATTGTCAGAGGAAAGATAACCCCTGAAGGTAACAGAGCCTGAAACGGCTGCCGACTCTCCTTGCCAGTTTTGCTTTCCCCACTCAGATACCCTAAACCCTTACACAGGGAGCAACAGAGGTTATGAAAAACAAGTATTCTGTAGGCATTTACTATTAAAGCATTTCTGTATTACAGAAAATACAACTCATATTTGGCTAACTAAGCAATTCTCAAAAAACAAGGACCAAAACCCACAGTTCCCAGAAACATTTGCCTAAAGATTGACCTGCCAAATAGTCAGTTAGCTACAGCCTCCCTTTAATTTTAGAACTATTTTGAGATCTGGTTTTTTTCGTTGATATTGTATTATTTTGAATTATTGACAGACACCTTTGTAGAATTTTAGGAATTATTTAATCAATAAATTTAAAAGTGTTTTTTACACTTACTTTTGCATATAATACAAATGTATCAAATCCACATGATTTTCTGATTTTTTTTCTTATAGAGGCATTTTTTCCCTTCATCTCTTCTTTCTCTTTTGAATATTTTCAGGCATTTTACTTATTTGGTTAAAGATTGCCCAAAGATATTTTATTTCTAGTAATTCACACTTAAGAAACATTTATGGTAGTCTTTAGAAATTTTATCCACTGAATTTATGCCTTTGTTCTTGTTGTTGTTTTGTTCTATTGTGTCTGCCTGTGTTTACTTCATGCATTAAACAAATTAGTACCTGCCAATATTCATTTCTGTTAGTGTTTCCTTTGGTATTGACATTCTGACAGGAAAAATAAAAAAGGAATTGGATGAGTCAGAATGCTATTGAACTCCATTAAATCTTATTTTTGAGATAGTTTTTAAAATGTAAATGTGAAACAAACTCTGTAATCACTATTATGGCTGAAATGTCACTGTTGTTTAAAAGCAAGTCATGACTGTCCACTTTGGATAGTCGACATTAGTTGATTATTAAGCAAAATTGTATGTAGCATACTATTTAAGAATTGTAAATTAGCAGAGATTCCTCACTCAGTAGCGCACAAATGTTGGCTGAAATTAATTTTTTTCAGTGATTAGTTGTACAAATAGACTTTGAGCTATAGACTTAAGTTAAAATCCCAACCAACCACATTACAAGGATTAACTTGATCCACCCCACCCACCCCAACTCTCTAATTTGTTTTCAGACTCTCCAGGGAGTCTATTATATGTAAAACAGGCAACTATTGACCTTACTACATGGATTTGACCAGATATTCAGTTTGCTATCAGACTTGTTCCCATAAAAGCCACAACTTTTAATGCAGCTAATCTCCCTAAGGCTAGCAGACCAAATTTATCTATTTGATACTATGGCATTTTGACAGTAAATGAGATAAAAGATGATTTTCTGGGTCAGGCCACCTAAATTTGAATTGCATGTTTGGATGAGCCAGTCGTACAAAAAGGTTTCTCAGAGACTATCATTAAGAAAAGTCATGTCAGGCAGCAGGGATACAGGGGAGAATTCAGGTTTCAGTTTCCAGTCAACAAAACCTGGGAAATGAGACATTTTTGGAATCTAGATGGGAAGCACAAATATAAATAAAGCAGGAGAACCCATCCTGAAGAATACACATGGTTGAGCCAGTCTGGTACAAATCCAATAGCATTTTACTATTAGAAAGCTTTATAAATCCAGAGAGTTTGGCATAAATCCTATAGATCAGTTATGACTCTAATGTTTTCTGAACTATGCAATGTTTTCCTCAAGGAAATGTACCAAATGAAGTGAGAGGAATGTGAGGCCTTTACCTTGTTATGTATCAACCTTCACATGCCAACCTATACCTTAAATGCATTTAGCCTTTTCTATTATGGCAAGAAATATAGCTCCTTTTCCAAATCACCTGATTCTCCTCAATAGCCAAAGCCAATCTTACCAAAAATTTCCAGACCAAAAGTTATTTTTAAAAAATGCATAAGAGGGAAATATGGATATATAGCTTTAAAATTTCAGAGTAGTGTTCTACTGACAGCTTGTTAAAAGTGTGAAACTTGAAGCTAGGGAAGAAAGAAAAATGTGAAGATAGGTCATTTTGAAACTGGGGTAGCAAGGATTCAAATAGAACAATTGCTAGGGAAAGATGATAATAAGTTTATAATTCAATCAACCACAATTTATTTTCAAATTGTCTGATATCTGCCAGTCATTTAGCCATGTTTTAGGTGTTGGTTATATAGTAAAGGATAAAACTATGGCAAAGAGAATACATACTTTCCAATTATAATTCTTTACATCTTTGGCAACAAAGATACCAGTCTTCAGATACAAAAGGATTAAGCAAACAGAGGCCTTAATACATGAGGAGTGGGGGGCTGGGTGGCTCAGTTGGTTAAGCATCCGACTTCAGATCAAGTCATGATCTCGCAGTCCATGAGTTTGAGCCACATGTCAGGCTCTGTGCTGAGAGCTCAGAGCCTGGAGCCTGCTTCGGATTCTGTGTCTCCCTCTCTTTCTTCCCCTCCCCCACTCACACTCTGTCTCTCTCTGTCTCTCAAAAATAAATAAATGTTAAAATAAATTTAAATATATGAAGAGTGGATGAAGAAGGGATTAACCAAGTCAAAGTTTGGGGACTCAGGCAAATTACAATCCAGAACCTGCTAGCAATTTAAAAATGAGAAAAGTATTAAAACACTACCATCCTGACTTTTAATTAAGGGAAGGAAAACATATTAAAAAAATATATAGATTAATAACTTCAACTTCACTATCTGAACAAATATTTAGATATTATTGAGCAAGATATCCCAGGAACCTGTAAAGTTTACCATTTAATGGGGACATTATTATGTCTAAACATGAATTAGACATTAAGGTGAATGCTGTTATGACAGGATGTGTAGTATACACAAAAGATGAAAAAAGAAACATGCCTACATCTCCTAGAAACTGTAAAGAAAGTAAATTTAGTTAAGCTGGCAGTGACAGAATATTAAAGTAAACATGGCATAAACATCACGACATTTATCACATAATTTAAAAATAATCCCTGGTGGTTCAACTGTGTTATCAAGTGCTTGTGTTCTTTACATTGGTCTGCTCAACCATGCCTCCCCTTAGAGTCAAAAGATGGCCCACATCTAAAACCCTTCATTGACAAAAAGAGTTGAATTTCCATGATGGCATTGGGCCAGTCATGGCCTATGTCTTTGTACTGGGGAATAGTTTACTCCTTGAGTCTTTTACTGCCTAAAATCTAGACAAAATACAGTATCTGTTAGCCAGGAAAAGAAGGGAAGTGTTGTTATGTGGCCTTCAGTAGGATCTACCATAGGAAACTTACACATAACTGTCAAAATTTTCCCTTGATACATGCAAGACCTACTAATCTATTAGGCATAATGGGTATAGTGTCAGAAACCCACAATATCTTTGGGGCCAAGAAAAGTTTTCAAATTTCCTTCAAATAAGAAGAAAAAAAAATAAAATTTTAGGTATAAGAAAATGTATTTTTATTGTGCATTTATCTATTTATTTAGAGACAGAGAAAGAGGGAATCCCAAGCAGGCTCTGCACTGTCAACACAGAGCCCGACATGAGGCTCAATCTCACAATCTGTGAGATTATGACCTGAGTGGAAATCAAGAGTCAGGCACCTAACTGACAAAGCCACTCTGGCACTTGAAAATGTTTTCATATGTAATATCAATATATTTGTCTTTATACCAATGTAATTGTGGACTATAAATTTTAATATTTTTCTATAGAGGAAGAGGCCCAAGGAAATCATAATAACAGTCCTGATTGCATGAATCTATCAACCAGGTATTCAAAGGCAGAAAGAGCATTCAAGGTGAAGGGAATGGCACACATGTTCCTCATGGGAAAGGTGAATCATCCCATTTCAGAGGAATGGATAGCCACACTCTCAAATTCTCAAATGGTCCTAGAATCATTATGTGCATGAGCAGACATCTGCAGTAGGAATACTCAGATTAATGTATTCCGAGTCAATTTACAATTACACTGGACATACTAAACAGATCTTCCCAGGGGTGCAAATGAATATACTGTAGCAACATAATTTTAACAGTTTTTCCTTCCTCTTCCTATTTTTCAAAATGATAGATCAATATTTCCAAAAGAAGTATGTGGCTTTCTCCTACCCTGGTGTTCCATAAACACTGTGCCGTATACAATGTGCACAGCACATGTACAAATAATTTTACTTCTTGACATCTTTTCCAAAGCAGTACATTTGATAAGTGGCTATCTGTATTTTCATTGTCAAAGTCCCTTATTTGCCAGCTAGTAAGAAAGAAAGAGGCAAAGGTTGATTTGCTTTTCCCCAGGAACAAATCTGTCCTAATACTGTTGTTCCACTATAGTAACCTATAGGAAGGGGGGGGGGTGCCAGTCCTCCTCCGATTGGGCACTTCCTGCTCTGATACACACACACAGATTTTCTTCTAGATAAACTGGACATCAGAGTGGAATTCAAGGTTTATGTCAGAAAAGAACTTAAGTCACAAAAACTTGCATCAATATTTCCAAGAGAGTACTTTAAGAAGCTTCTTATAATATGTCTGCACACATCAAGGCTTTCTGGCCTTTGTAGGCATAAGAGTCTTATTTTAGAGAGAAAAACTGCAAAGCTTAGTGATCAAAGCACCAGAATTTTTCTGGCAGAAATCAATGTGGTTCAAACATTAGTAAATATGTATGCTGTAATGAAAATATCTTTTTATAATATACTTTCCCACTCTCAGTTGTGAATTTTCATGGGAATTATTTCCAAAGACAAGCTGCAGGGAAAACATCAATTAATCTGCTGAATGAATTTTTGAATCCATTCTCAATGCTGAGACCCCCTCCTGGTGCTTGGTAATTACCCCAATATTTTCTGCACGCTTGTTTAAATGGCCTCCTCTTGGGCTTCCTGTGAAGAAGGCCTTTCTCTCTGCTGATGTGAAAGGCAGCATGCCTTATCGCTCTGCCTCATTCCATCTGCGGCTCGTAGGGGGTCCTGCTAATCACTGTCATTGGAACATTGGATGAGCAGTCTGGGGACATAGATAGATGTGACACCAAAGGAGACAAGGGACTTTCCAACAGAGTGCTCATCTCCGTAAATACATCACGCCCTCCCAGATTCAAAGCAAGAGATGGACTCCTTTAAAGCAAAGGCCTGCACCTTAATTATACAAATACAGTGATCAAAGTTTATTATCACTCTTTTAAAAGGCCAGGGATTTATGAGAATGGTGTTTTGTTACCTTTGACAGAAAATATTTGGTCCTTGTGGAGAGCAAAAGTGGCAGAGGAAAATACAATAGAGGAGGAAATAAAGTAAGAAGGGGAAATGGTTTTAAACAAAAATGCTATGTATAGAGAAATATAATTTGTAAGCGATTGATGCAAAAGATAAAAGTTGCTAAGTGTTGGATTGTGAAAGAACTTCAAAGTGTATTCAAATGTCACATTGATTTTTTCTTACATCTTTAAGTAAGTTTCAAAGATAAATGTGATCCACAATTTATTCACATGTGATTTATCTATAAAAAGAAAATAAAACAGTGCTATTTTCTCATATAAAAGAATCCTCAGATTAGAAATATTTATCCTTTATATCTCTTAAATAAAGGTGATTTTCATACTTTTGGAGACTATGATGTGTGTGAGTAACATTTTTAAAATAATTCAGAGGTTCCTTGAAACTGTCCATGAGGTATTGAACACAAGCTATGCTACATAACTGGGTATATAAGAAGTGAATGTGTATAATCTATTTCAGATATAATTTAAAGAATATGAGCAATGAGATTTTTTTGATGGAGAAATATCTGAACAAAAGAAAACTAAATAAAAGGTTAAGGAAAAACAAGTCATTCCTTTTAATCTGGGTATAAAATCTCGGTTCAATTAATTTATCTCTGAACAAGTCCCAATAGTAGAAAAATTTGAGTTAGTGTCTCATTTATAATGACAGTTATTTCTAGGACACAAAGTTGGAATATCACAAGCACAATCGTACTTGCAATCACCCAAATAAAGTACTTAGAAAAAAAAAAATCTCTGTTTAGAGTATTCAGAAAAATATTTAGAAAACCTCTATCCATTTTATTTTAATGTACTATATATATATATATATCATAATTCAAAATATTACCCATAAAATGAAAGAGCCAGTCATAATGATATAGTAGGGTCTAAAAACCCAGAACAATCCTTGGTTAAGAGTCAAAGGTCTGTATTTATCTTTAGTTTGTCTCTTCTTGTTTTCTCTTGGGATTTCCTGCTAATCAGGAGTTATTTCCACCACTTCACCAACATATCCCTATGTTTTCAATTTGCTCCCTGTTGTGAAAAACTAATAATCAATCCTTAATTCTATTCTTGGTTGATCTATTACTGGCATCTATCATGGATTCTCAGGGACTTCATCCTGCATATTTGTTTCCTGGACTCCAGGGTACCATTCAATCTCTCCTGATTTTCACCCCACATGACTGACCAATTCTGGCTTATTCTAATTTCATTCGTTTATCCACAGTCCCCTGATTTCTAATCGTTTAAACATTCTACTGCTTAATCTTCCAATCTTTCCTCTCTCCATGGATCCTCACAGAGATCTCATTCAGTCTCATAGTTTGCAATACCATCTGTATGCTTTTTACTATGAAACTGAAATTTTCATCCTGCATATCTACCTGTACACCATACTCTTATCCAAATTTCTACTTGTAAACATTCCAAACTTAACACACTCAAAACAGATCTGATCTTTCCCCAAATATGCTCCTCCTGATGTTTCCTGAACTCAATAAATGGGAAATCCATTTTATCATTGCTGAAATTAAAAACAAAAAACAAAAAACAAAAAAAAACAGGATTCATCCAACTCCTGTTTCTTTAACTCTCCACACTTGATATATCAACAGTGTTTTAGAAAAACAATGGTCTTGGGGCACCTGGGTGGCTCAGTCGGTTGAGCCTCCGACTTCGCTCAGGTCATGATCTCACGTTCGTGGGTTCAAGCCCCATATCGGGCTCTGTGCTGACAGCTCAGAGCCTGGAGCCTGCTTCCAATTCTGTATCTCCCTGTCTTTCTGCCCCTCCCTGTCTCGTGCTCTATCTCTCTGTCTCAAAAAATAAATAAAACATAAAAAAAAAAAAAAGAAAGAAAGAAAAAGAGGGGCGCCTGGGTGGCTTAGTCGGTTAAGCGTCCGACTTTCGCTTAGGTCATGATCTCGCGGTTCGTGGGTTCGAGCCCCGCGTCGGGCTCTGTGCTGACTGTCAGCTCGGAGCCTGGAGCCTGTTTCAGAGTCTGTGACTCCCTGTCTCTCTGACCCTCCCCTGCTCACGCTGTCTCTCTCTCTCTCTCCTAGAAATAAAACATTAAAAAAAAAATTTAAAAAAAGAAAAAGAATGGTCTTTTGATAACTCAGTGCTGATCGTGTCACTCTTCTACTCCAAACTCTCAATGGCATCCCATGTTGCTCAAATGTAAAAAAAAAAAAAAAAGAAAAGAAAAAAGAAAAATACATGACTTCCTCCAGTGGACTACCAGATGAGGTTTACTACAATCTCTGAATTTTTCATCTCTTACTTTTTCCTTTGCTCATCAAATAACTCTCACTTTATATTCTTACTATTCCTAGATGAGGCACAACATTGTCTCATTTTTGCTTTCCTGATCCCTCTGTCTTGAAAGCTCATCCCTAATATTTCTGCTTGGGTTTTTCCATTACTTGTGTTCATATATTAACTATGTGCTTGTTAGTGGCTATGTGTGACCTTGGGTGAACTTTCTTAACTATCTGATATATATTTTTCTCATCTGTACAATATTGATAAAATTTATTTTAGAGTCATTGTAAGGTTTATATGAGGATAAAAAAAGATTTATATGAGGATGTACAACAGTATTAATAAAACTGTATGAATGATACACATATCAGCCAACTACAAAATATGCTATTAGAGAAATCTAACAGGAGAGTCTATAAAATCTTAAAATATGGTAAGATAAAATTCATACCAGCATCTATCTACTTCTTAAAACAAAATCACAGATTTACCCAGTCTGTTTAGAAATCTAGCAGGAAAGATCAGTAACAATTCAGACAGCTAATCAGTGTTTTACCAAATTAGAAATATCCATGTTATAGGTAAAAGCAAAGTGAAGAGACCCTAAAGAAGATCTTATTCAAAGTGAAGTGTCAGATGACTTAAGTGCTCTAGTGTTGTTTAGCCCAAAGTAAAGCTTTTTAGAATGTTTCCAAACCAGTGCTATCTCCAGTGACATCACATACTGAGGAAGTCAGTTTGAGAAACAGTAGTGTAGTTGATGCCATGGACTTGGTGCTTGATCATTTGAACTCAAATCAACAGTCTTCTACTGACTAGTAGATAAGTATAGCATGGATCCATATTGGGCTATTCAATCTCTTTGCTTACCTAATTTCTTTTTGCCTGACATTCAGATTTGAAAAGTGGTAAGGATAAGACTACATACTATATTTGTGAAAATTAAATAATCATTGATATAAAAACTTAGATAAGTGCCTGATTCATAGTAAGTGGTGAACAAATTTTAGTTACTAGTAACATTAAAGCAAAATTTTCATGGAGCCCTGCATGGGGAATCAAGTAGCTCTAAGGGCACTGTATAGGTAGAATCTAATATAAATATATGACATCTTTGAGAGTTACATGGTTCTACCTACAAGTGTTTCATATAGCTCCCATAATTCCAAAGTAATGAAACCACTATTGGGAAGATAAGAAGCTGCTATGGTGCATGCCAGCCACCTTCCTTCAGTCTCCCTACTGTCCATTTCTCAAGGATAGACCAATAGTAAATTGGAGTTAAAAGCTGACCTCATTGCTTTGAGTTACTTAGTCATAGATGCAGATCTGAATTAAATCCCACTGTGGTGGGGGGGGGGAGGGAGCAAGGGGGAGAAGAAATGACAAAGAACCTGTGTTAGTTTTAGAGTGCACTGAAAATTGAAATTATATTTTAGACCCTTGGAAAACTTAGATCTTTTAAAGTATTATAGCTTTCTAATGTGCCACTTTAATCAATCTGTTCCAAACTTCTGTCCTAATAATTTCTCAGAGATAGTTTATTTTCCATAAGCCTGTTTCACTAGAAAGCAATCAAAATGATATATTTTAGTCTGGACCAAACTGTGGGGACAATGTATAAATCATCTGAGTCCTGAAGTCAGTGTTTCCCACTTGAAACTGACTTTGGATAAAGGAGAAAAGGGAATGGGTGACATCTATGAGTATAAGAGGAAAAAAAAATTTTTAAGCAAGTCTAACATAGACCCAGTCTCTCCTCACCAATCATTTGTTTGGAAGAAATGCAGATTCCAATTAGTTTAAAATTATATTTTATACCTAGTGTCATGTAAAATGCAAATTGTTTCACTTCCATTTCTTACCATGTCAATGTTTTAGCATGCTGTTCCTTTACATAGACTTCACATTTTTTTGGCTGGAATTCAAGGCACCGGGTATATGTATGAGTGTGTGTGCAACATAACTATAGAAACACAATTCATCATCACATTTTTGCTTTTATATAAACCACATACCTTTTTAATTCTGAATAAATTATACATTCAATTATACTTCATATTCTTTAATTGGCTTTTTGTCTTTTATACGTGTTAAGAAAATTGCTCTTTTGTAATTTCTTACCATAAAGGGACAAAAATTAAATGCTAAAGTGAAATATTCATAGGTTAGGTACAAATCTCTCATGGATTTATCAATTCCACTGATGAGTTCAAAGTAAGTATGTTGATTTGAGCAAATGAGTATATCATTTTAGGCAACTTCCTACATCGGAATAAATTCAGGGAAACTCTAAAATGGTGAATTTGAGGGACATGATGTCTGTTGCATTTCCCTTGTTTCAGTTAATTTTACTCAAAGAAAACTAACCAGTTCAAAATTCCATAATAGTTCTCATACTAATAATCTTTAATGAAATATTGATTCAGTCTCAGATGGCTTGAAAGTTTTCTCTTTTTAGCTAATAGGGGCCTCAGAAGATGCTCTCTTATCCATTCCAATAATGCATATTATTGGGAATTTGCAGCATACAGAGTCCTCCTTTTTCCTTAGAAATTACAAGCTGCCCTTTGATAGTGAATTGAAAAAAAATGTTATGTTACATTCACATCCAAAAAAATCTTTGTGAAATGTTTTTGAGAGGTGGAGAAGTGGGAAAGGAAAACATTTTTATCTTAACTCACAGATGACTTTTATTACATATATGTGTCATACATATATATCATATAAACATAATGTATTTGTAAGCTTTATGATTTTCTCCTTTTAAATTTAAAATATTTTACAAAATGCCTAAGTAATGAACTTTCTGAGTAACGAAGGAATCTCTGATGATGATAGATTCAGCTAGAGGTTACATGCAAACAAATAACCAATCCACACAAACAGAGAATGACAAGAACAAAATGTCAGCTGTAGAACTAAAAAATCTTTGTTGAATGAAACAAGATTCAGTAAAGTTAACTTCCAGAGAAGATGGAGAATTGCATGTTTCTGAATGTGTTCTTCTAGAGAACACATGTTTTCTTTCAGAGCTGCCATTTTCTTCTCTCCAATCCAATTTATAACTTATCCGACACAACTGTATGATTTAAATGATACTTGCATACCTTAATCTCATTGCTTTCTCAACTATCGTTTTGAGTTACACTTATTCAAATGTGACTTTATTTCCATTATCTTGATATTTCTGAAATGTTGAATATTGTTTCTTTTGCAAAAAGTAAACAATATAAAATAGAACATTGATATGTTCCCATTTATTCTTCATTCCGTAAATATTGGATAGCATCTATTATATATATGATGGTCTTTTATGCACACTGGGGTTTGGAAAGCTCTATAAGACCTATCCTTTCCTTCAAAATATCATGCCAGAATGATGAGAAAATAGTTGCTGCTGATTCTCTGCTACCTCCCTGGGCTGGCCCAATGCCACTTGTAGGCTGCTAAAATCACACTAGCAAAACTCTAACTCTCGGTCTCTGTTATAGTGCAAGATTCCTGCTAACCTGAACCGCAGACTTACCTATTTAATCATAGCATCTTTTGAAACGTGTGCATGCATGCACGCACATGCACATTGCCTCTGTTGGACATTAAACAATGGACAATGTTACTTAAACATATTTTAAGAAAGAAAATATTCCTTTAATTTGCTTACATTCAGAAAGCTCTATTATAGCCAGAAAAAATGTTAATTTTCTTTCCTATTGTGAATGTGCTGAACTAAAAATTAGGCTTCACTATCTTTTAATTATGATCCTTGACTTTTGAATGACTGCTTTGAAAAACTCATATAACCCAAAACTAATTTTTGCAAAGATTCTTTTTTTTCCCTTCTATTAGATACAATGACAATGAGCACAAAAAAAGGAAATAAAGTGGGGGATAGAGCTGCTGTATGATTCACTGCCTATATTAGTTTCTAAATTGCAAATGGCTTACTGTGAAGCATTAAGCAGGAATCTGGCATGAGAGACCTGACAGAGAAGCCCAATGGCCAAGAGACACTCTTCCTCCCCTACACGTAGGACTTGGGAATGTAGAGTATCATTGATTATCCTTCTAAAAGCTCAGGGATTGGCTTAATACCAAATGTCTTAAATTTAGGAAAATATACCGCTGAAGAAAAAGAGTAAGATTTGCATTTCTATAAATGTTGTAGCAATTATTATAAGAGTGTAACACAGTTACTTGTGAAAGTTATACTTGTGAAAAGAAAGGCTGTGCCTTATCAGAACAGTTGAAAAATTGAATGTGTGCTCATGTGGAAACCTTTTGATGAAGGGCTCTAATTCCTTAGATTCTCTTTTTACAACTTTCAGGAAAGTTCACTTTAGGGAACAGTATGCCAGTTGTACAATGGGCAATGGCCCATTGCAAAACTAGACACAGTAGAAAAAGAGCTCACAGCGCTGAGATAACTTCAAAGTGCTCAAATCAAAGGACTTGAAACCAAACCTTCTCTGCATATCCTAAATAGCAAAGGGAGCTGATGTTGAAAGGTAAAAAAGAAAGAATTATAGATCAGATAGTTTATTTACTTTAGCTGATCATTCTAGCATGCTATAGCTCTGAATAATCCCTAACCATCATATATCTGTTTGTTAGTCACCTGGGAGAAGGCCAAATAAAAATGGTTATATCCTAAACAAGTTCCATCTCAAATAAGTGTTACCTGAAGAGACTGTCTCATCTACCTCATGATGTTGAATACATATTTGAAATCTAAATTTAGAATTTTGCCCACATACTGATACTTAATAAGCAGAGAGAAATATATCAAGATGTAAATATATGTATATGAGCATAAAATTATGACACATGTCATATATTTGCAAATAATTCTCTGTAATCACAACTAATCTTAAAATATTATACACTTATTTTCAGTGAATAACTCAGAAATTTGAAGCCATTATTATTTAGATAATATATTTTAACTGTATGCAAACTCTATTTTCACTGTAGTGGAAGATGGTGTCACTGATTTACACAGACAATTAGATTTCATTGCTATAGGATTACTGGACAATCAACTGCCTTAAAACCCACATTAGACTTTGTGCTCCACGTGGCAACTGACAATTTATACAGTCAGATAAATAATTTTGATTTAGCGTCACCACCACATTTGTGTACTTCGTGAAGGCAACTTTCATGTACAAAATAAGGTGAGTGGCACCCAGGGAAACTGTGCCAGAGGGCAGGGATACAAATCAAATACATTGGCAAAATTTGACAAGCACTTTCCAGTATAAATAGTTTATCGGATGAATTGAGAAAAGGCACCATTTTTTTTCTTACTAATCAGTCTATGACCAAACCTTTACAAGTATATATATACACATACACATACACATACACATATATACATATATATATACACACACACACATATATAATATTCAGGTAAAAACTAGCAGTGTGTATGTATGTGTGATTATATTATATTATATATTTTATAAATATTTTAAAAAATTCCAACAGAAAGAGATTTTAAAAGAGATCTTTTGGTTAAAATCAAATGATTTCCTTGAGATAAAAGTAAGGATTGTCCCACTTTTTCAGTAAAAACATTATACAACTAGCCCCACATATTTGAAAATGTGCCAGAATTGTCTCACAACTTTTGTTTTTGGTAAATCTATCATATTTCATACTCTTTCTGAAAACATTATATTTATCCCTATTTTTAAAAGATGTTTTTTAAAATTCAATTTACATTAAAAAGTGTGAACTAATAGTGAGTTTATAGGTTTATTAACTTTCATGAAGTTGACACATCCAGGAACAAAATCAAAGAGAAGAAATAGGACACTACCCACATTTCAGAAGCTCCCCTCAGGCCCAACCCCTGTAGCAACCCTTGTTTTTTGCAGTAATCACTTTCCTGGAATTATGTTGTGTCTAAACATTATTTCAAGTGGACCTTTACACCATATGTCCTTTTATGTTGGACTGCAAAGTCATGATTTTGATATCAAAATCATACCTATTATTGCAGATAGCTTCCTTTTTTCCTTTTCATTTCTATATCCATTATATAAATACTACACACTTTGCCTACTTATTATATTCTTATGAAAAATTAAATTTTCAAATTGGGGTCATTTCAAAGAATGTTCCTAGGGACATTTTTAAATGTATTTTCTGGTACACAAGTATAGATTAATCTCTTGTTTTTGTACTTATGAGTAAAATTGCTTAGTTAAAAAGTATTCATATGTTTATGTTTAGTAAATAATTGCCAAAAGTCCAATAACATTATTATAACACCAGGTTCAAGTTTGTACTGTTATCTGTTGTTTGATAACCTGTATCATTTTTGGAAATTCAGTATTTTTTTTTTCCTTTCATAGTTTATTGTCAAGTTGGTTTCCACATAACACCCAGTGCTCATCCTAACAAGTGCCCTCCTCCATGCCCTTCACCCCCTTCCCCTATCCCCCACCTGCTTTCAGCCCTCAGTTTGTTCTCAGTATTCAAGAGTCTCTCATGTTTCCCCTTTCCCTCTCCTCAACTATTTTTCCCCTTCTCCTCCCCCATGGTCCTCCGTTATTTTTCTCCTAATCCACCTATAAATGAAAACATATGATATTTGTTTTTCTCTGACTGACTTATTTCGCTCAGTATAACACCCTCAAGTTCCATCCATGTTGCTACAAATGGCCAGATTTAATTCTTTCTCATTGTCATGTAGTATTCCACTATATAGATAAACCACATTTTCTTGATCCATTCATCAGTTCATGGACATTTAGGCTCTTTCCATGATTTGGCTATTGTTGAAAGTGCTGCTATGAACATAGGGGTACATGTGCTCCTATGCATCAGCACTCCTATATCCCTTGGGTAAATTCCTAGCAGTGCTATCGCTGGGTGATAGGGGAGTTCTATTGTTAATTTTTTGAGGAACCTCCACACTGTTTTCCAGAGGGGCTGCATCAGTTTACATTCCCACCAACAGTATAGGAGGGTGCCCATTTCTCCACATCCTCGCCAGCATCTATAGTCTCCTGATTGGTTGATTTTAGCCACTCTGACTGGTGTGAGGTGGTATCTCATTGTGGTTTTGATCTGCATTTCCCTAATGGTGATGGACGTTGAGCATCATTTCATATCTCTGTTGGCCATCTGGATAGCCTCTTGGGAGAAGTGTCTGTTCGTGTCTTCTGCCCATTTCTTCACTGGATTATTTGTTGGTCAGGTGTGGAGTTTGGTGAGTTCCTTATAGACTTTGGATACTAGCCCTTTATCTGATATGTCATTTGCAACTATATTTTCCCACTCCATTGGCTGGCTATTAGTTTTGTTGATTGTTTCCTTTGCCATGCAGAAGCCTTTCATCCTGATGAGGTCTCAGTAGTTCACTTATGCTCTTGATTCCCTTGCTTTTGGGGATGTGTCAAGTAAAAAATTGCTGCGGTTGAGGTCAAGGAGGTTGATTCTTGCTTTCTCTTCTAGGGTTTTGATGGTTTCCTGTTTCACATTTAGGTCCTTTATCCATTTTGAGTTTATTTTTTGTGTATGGTGTGAGAAAGTGATCTCATTTCATTCTTTTGCATGTTGCTGTCCAGTTCTCCCAGCACTGTCTGTTAAAGAGGCTGTCTTTTTTCCATTGGATACTCTTTCCCGCTTTGTCAAAGATTAGTTGGCCATACCTTTGTGGGTCCAATTCTGAGTTCTCTATTCTATTCCACTGGTCTATATGTCTGCTTTTGTGCCAATACCATACTGTCTTGATGATGACAGCTTTGTAGTAGAGGTTAAAGTCTGGGATTGTGATGCCTCCCGCTTTGGTTTTCTTCTTCAATATTACTTTGGCTAATCGGGGTCTTTTGTGGTTCCATACAAATTTTAGAATAGTTTGTTCTAGCTTTGAGAAGAATGCTGGTGTAATTTTGATTCGGATTTCATTGAATGTGTAGATTGCTTTGAGTAGTAATGACATTTTAACAATATTTATTCCTCTGTCCATGAGCATGGAATGTTTTTCCATTTCTTTGTGTCTCCTACAATTTCCTTCATAAGTTTTCTATAGTTTTCATCATACATATCTTTTATATCTTGGTTAGGTTTATTCCTAGATATTTCATGCTTTTTGGTGCAATTGTGAATAAGATCAATTCCTTGATTTCTCTTTCTGTTGCTTCATTATTGGTGTCTTAAAATGCAACCAATTTCTGTATGTTGATTTTGTACCCTGCAACATTTCTGAATTCATGGATCAGTTCTAGTAGGCTTCTGGTGGAGACTGTTAGGTTTTCTATGTAGAGTATCATGCCATCTGTGAAAAGTAAAAGTTTGAGTTCTTCTTTGCCAATTCTGATGCATTTTATTTCCTTTTGTTGTCTGCTTGCTGATGTTAGGACTTCCAGTAGTAATTTAAACAATAGTGGTGAGAGTGGGCATCCCTGTCGTGTTCCTGATCTCAGAGGGAAAGCTCTCAGTTTTCCCCCATTGAAGATGATGTTAGCTGAGGGCTTCGTATAAATGGCTTTTATGATGTTTGAATAAGTTCCTTCTATCTCGACTTTCTCAAGGGTCTTTTTTAATAAGGGATGTTGTATTTTGCCAAATGCTTTTTCTGCATCTATTGACAGGATGCAGTTTTTATCTATTGACAGGATAAAGTTTTTATCTTTCCTTTTATCACATTCACATTGATTGATTTGCGAATATTGAACCAGCGCTGTAACCCAGGAATGAATCCCACTTGATCATGGTGGATAATTCTTTTTATGTGCTGTTGAATTTGATTTACAAGTATGTTGAGGATTTTTGAATCCATATTCATCGGGGATATTGGCCTGTAGTTCTCTTTTTTTGCTGGGTCTCCGCCTGGCTTGGGAATCAAAGTGATGCTGGCTTCAAAGAATGAGTCCAGAAGTTTTCTTTCCATTTCTATTTTTTGAAATAGCTTGAGAAGAATAGGTATTAACGCTGATTTAAATGTCTGGTAGAATTCTTCAGGGAAGCCATCTGGCCCAGAGCTCTTTTTTGTTGGGAGATTTTTGATAATTGATTCAGTTTCCTCACTAGTTATGATCTGTACAGATTTTCTCTCTTCCCATGTGAATTTTCATACTGTGTGTATGTTTAGGAATTTGTCCATTTCTTCTATGTTGTCCAGTTTGTTGGCATATAATTTTTCATAGTATTCCCAGATACTGCTTGTATTTCTGAGGGGTTGGTTGTAATCAGTCCATTTTCATTCATGATTTTGTCTATTTGGGCGCTCTCTCTTTTACTTGTGAAAAGCCTGGTTAGAGGTTTGTCAATTTTGTTTATTTTTTCAAAAAACCAACTCTTGGTTTCATCGATCAGTTCAACTATTTCTTTTTCTTGTTCTTTTTTTTTTTTTTTCAGTTTCTTTATTGATTTCTGCCCTGATTTTTATTATTTATCTTCTCCTACTGGGTTTGGTGTGCTCTTGTTGCTCTCCTTCTAGTTCCTTTAGGTGTGCTGTTAGATTTTGTACTTGCACTTTTTCTAATTTCTTGAAATAGGCCTGGAGTGCAATGTACTTTCATCTTAGGATTGCCTTTGCCACAGCTCATAGAGTTTGAATTATGTATTTTTATTTGTTTTCATATATTTTTTTAATTTCTTCTCTAATTGCCCGATTAGCCCATTTGATTAGAATTGATCTAGGATTAATCACAGCAGTGCATCCATGTTGGTTTTGCCCAGGTCTCAGCAAATAAAAAAGCAGCTTTCTAGCGGGGATGGGTGTGGTTTGGTGTAGGCAGGTCTCACCTCCACTGCGGTACCACAGGCCACTCCCTGAGGTCCCTCTTTGGTGGTTGTGGGGAAAAAAATGGTAGTGCCCCAGTCTCTTCTCAAACCAAGTGTTGCAAATCACTCTTTTGGGTCCGATCTCTCTGTGTCGTGGGCGTAGCCTACTGGGCGGTGTTCTATGTCCCAAGCCCTGTCTCTTTTCCAGGTCTTATCTGGGAGCTTTATTGATACCACTCGAAATGTAATACCGCAGGCTGGTTCACTTCCCAGCCAGGGATTGAGCTGGGAGAGGAGCAGAGTAGTTTCTCTTGGCACAGCCTGGGTTCGGGGCACCCAGCCAAAAGTCAGCAACACAGCTAGAAATAAGATTACTCTCTGACCCAAGCTGAGGTTTTTTTCTTCTCCAGGGACAGTTCTATGAGCAATTTCAGCTGCTCTTTCTCTCCCTCGACTCTCCCACGAAGGGGATTCCCTCCCCTCCCTCCGTGTCTCTGGGTCCAAGCCCGTTTTTATCTTCCCCAGTTCGCACTCAGGTACCTATGAGGTTGTCTTCTTAGTGGACTCTCTTTTCCTCCCATCCTCCTGCGGTTCAGTGTCCTATGGCTTCAGGCCTTCTCTGTTTGAGAGGTGGGGGCAAGCGAAATGTATGGAGCCCCAAACTTCTCCACCATCTTGCCTCCCTCGATTCAGTATTATTTTTTAAATACTGTTTTTGCCCCATTGTCTTTCTTTCTTCCCTTTGTTATTCTAATTACAAATATTTTTCTTTTTACCATGTCCCCAAATGTGTCTTTACCTTTTTTATGTATTTTGAAAACTTTGACCTCTCTGTTCTTCAGTTGTTGTGGTGTTTTTTTTTTCCATTGGTCTATCTTTCAGATCTTAAGTCCTTATTTGGGCTATGTATAGTGTACTATTAATCCAATTTATTAAGCTATTAATCCTAGATATTATGTTTTTTTCTTTTAAGTTTATGTCTTTATTTTAACAGAGACAGAGAGAGCATGAGCAGGAAGAGGTAGAAAGAGAGAGGGAGAATCCCAGATCAGAGTCTGACTTGGAGCTGCAGCTAACAAACTGTGAGATCATGATGTGAGCTGAAATTAAGGGTCAGATGCTCAACCAACTGAGCCACCTAGCCACCTCTAGATAGTATATTTTCTAATGCTAGAGTTACTTTTGAAATATTTTCTATGAATTCTAATTTCCTGATGAAATTCTTCATCTTTCTATATATTTTCTTATATACATGTATATTAATTTCAGTTAATTTAAAACCCAGGTCTTATATCTCCAATATTTTTTACTGTAGTTCCTATTTTCTGATTTTTCAAATAATTTGCAATCAGTTTTTCTTGTGTCCTGGTATTCCTGGGGTTGGTTGGTTGGTTTGTTTTTGTCTTTGTTTTTAAGTTTTTATTTAAATTCTAGTTAGTTAATATACAGTGTAATATTAGTTTCAGATACACAGTAGGATGATTCAACACTTCCATATAACACCTGGTGCTCATCACAGCAAGTGCACTCCTTAATCCCCTTCACCTATTTTACCCATCCCCTGATTACCTCTTGTATGGTAACCACCAGTTTGTTCTCTATAGTTAAGAGTGTTTCTGAGATATTTTCTCTCTTTTTTTTCCTTTTGCTCATTTTTTTCTTAAATTCTACATATGAGTGAAATCATATCATATTTGTCTTTCTCTGACTGACGTATTTTGCTTAACATAATACTCTCCAACTTCATCCATGCCATTGCAAATGGCAAGAGTTCATTCTTTTTTTATGGCTGAGTAATATTCCATTGTGTGTTTGTCTGTGTGTGTGTGTGTGTGTGTGTGTGTTTGTACAAGGAAAATAAAAACCAAGAAGAAATGAACATTCATTTAATCATTCCAGAAAATGTTGATTGAGGATAGGCTAGAAACAGGACATTGTATATTTATAAATGTTGCTAATACCAGAAAGAAACTGAATATTAGCAATTACCAAAATTTTGTCTGAATACCAGTTCCATATTAAAAATATGTATTAAATTGACTTAGGACAGTTAATCCATTTGACTCAAATCACAACTTCAGGTAGGATATTAATGAAAGAGCAAGGAAATAAGAATATACACATTAAAGGGAATCAGATCACCTTCACCTATGAAATACGAGACTGAATAACAATTATTCAGTTAATATTCCCCCCAAGAACTCTATGAAAAAAATGGGTTTACAGCAGTTAGGAAAAAAACTCTTATAACACATATTTCCACTGGAAATTTTGATACCAAAATTCATGTCACTTAACTTTTTAATGTGATCATTCTGTCTAGGGATAGTTTTGATGAAGTAATGAAGAAAACTAAGTTTTCTCAGTTCTTATTGCCAAGTAATATAAAATATATATGTTCTCATCCTACATCTGAATATACCCTATTACTACATCCAGATGTGTTGAGGATGAACTGAGACTAAAGAATTAGCCAGGGGCGCCTGGATGGCTTACTCGGTTAAGCGTCCGACTTTCGCTTAGGTCATGATCTCGCGGTTCGTGGGTTCGAGCCCCGCGTCGGGCTCTGTGCTGACTGCCAGCTCAGAGCCTGGAGCCTCTTTCAGAGTCTGTGTCTCCCTCTCTCTCTGACCCTCCCCTGCTCATGCTGTCTCTCTCTCTCTCCTAGAAATAAATAAAAATATTAAAAAAAAAAAAAGAATTAGCCAAACAAAATATGAGAGTTCAGAATCATAGATTGGGTTAAAATAATGGAGAAAATATTAGGAATGAATCAGGCATAGAGTGAAGACCAGAGAGAGTATTAGGGATGGGGTGAATTTCAGAACAAGAGCCTGTAGAACTCTATTTTTGCTATAAAAAAAAGTTATGATGTGGTGCACGCAAATCATTGAAATATAATTTCATTATACAATCAACCATACTTCATGTCCTGTGTCATCAAAAACATAAAAAGATTTATAATGAAAAACCCTCTAAGAATTCATTCTTCAATAAAATATAAACATAAAGATTTCTCTGTGAGTAACTATAACTAAATCAGAAACTATATATAGAAATGCCAACTTTTAGGCAAGATGACCTAGTGGAAGTCTCAGTAGAGCAGGATGAGAAGGTGACTTAACTTAAAGCTTAACTGTCATTGATAGCACTATTCTTTAGAGAAAGACTGTATTAACAAAAGGATGTTTAAAGGGAATCAGAGAAAGTGCATTCAGAAGGCTGGACTATGACCATGTGACTTAACATCTATCTAGTCTGGGAAAAGGTCCACATGGCCCAAAAGGGAGACAGCTGCCTCAGACTAACCCAGTTTGATGACACCAGCCATTGCAATTACAAAACTAATTATCCTTGCACTGATTCTGTACCCATCAAACTAGCTCCCGTTTAAAATTTGGTTTTTTGAACAAGATTTTCCTACAGAGAATGGATGTCCTGGCCAGTCACCATGAACATCACAGTTCTAATGTTCATTACAAATTACTATCTTATGACTCTAGTTATAGCTAAGCCTTTTAAAAATATGATTATCATGGATTAGTTCTCAAGAGACTAAATTATTTGAGCCATATGGATAAAATTATGATTCTCTTCCAGGAACACTGAGAAGTAAACATATCCGATGCATCAGGTCAGAATTTTTAAATACATTTTATTCAGGTTTAATGTGTAGTTATTAAGTGAAGAGATCTGAAGCATCCATTTGATGGGTTTGAAAAATCTATACACCTGTGTATATAACACTAAAACAGAATGTTTCTACGTCCCAGAAAATGCTCTCATTGTTTTTTGAGTCCATCTCTTCCCATAGAGGCAGACACTGTTTTGATCCCTATTACCATAGATTATTTTTGCCTCTTCTAGAATTTTATATAAATGAAATCATAGAGCATATATTACATTTTTCTTGATATTTTCATACAATATGATAGCCATAAGATTAATAAATATTGTTGAATGTATTAGTAATCTCTTTTTCTTATTTAGTTTATTCCACTGTACAAACATATCAAAATTTGTATATTCATTTTCCTGTGGATAGGCAATTTTTCTCACTTCAGTTTGGAGCTATTATAAATAAAGATGTTAAAAACTTCATCATATATTGTTGGTGGGGGTCACGTACACATTCAGTTATTGTCATTATATATCAAGAAGTGGAAGTGACAGGTTATAGGGCAGGTGCATGTTTACCTACATAAGAGAATATCAAGTGGTTTTCCATTTTAGATATCCACTAACAATGCATAGCATGAGAATTGCCAGTTGCTCCACATCCTCAAAATGTTTATTTTCTTTTTTTTTTTAAATGTTTATTTTCTTATAATTTTTAAAGTTTAGTTGTAGTGAGAGTGTAGTGATATCTCCTGGCCTTTTATTTGTTTGTTTGTTTGTTTTATTCTCAAGTTAGTTAACATATAGTGTAGTCTTGACTTCAAGAGTAGTACCCAGTGATTTATCTCTTACCTATGACACCCAGTGCTTATTCTGGAAAGTGCCCTCCTTAATGTACATCACTCATTTAACACATCCTCATCAATCCTGTTTGTTCTCTGTATTTAAGAGTCTCTTATTTTATCTTATTTTTAATCTCTGTTTTTATCTTATTTTTCCTTCCCTTTGCTTATGTTCATCTGTTAAGCTCCTCAAATTCTACATATGAGTGAAATCATATGATATCTGTCTTTCTCTGACATATTTCACTTAGCATAATACCGTCCAGCTACATCCACATTGTTGTAAATGACAATATTTCATCCTTTTTCATCCCTGTTTCTTGTTTTAATCTGCCTTTCCTTAATGAACCATGATGGAGCTCCTTTCATATGCTTATTTTCTTTTGTGAAGTATTTGCTCAAGTCTTTTAATTGAGTAGTTGGTGTTTTTAATTATAAACTGAAAGAGCTGATTATATAATCAGGATACAAGTTCTTTGCTAGAAAATTTTACAAATATTTTTTTCTGGTTGATATCTTGCTTTTTTATTTACTTAATAGTGCCTATTAATAAGAGTTTTCTATTTTAATGAAACAATTTATTACATTTTTAAATATGTCATTAGTGCTTTTGCATCCTAAGATAATTTTGCCTATCCCAGGGTTGTATTGTTATATTCGTTTGGTTTCTTCTATAATCTTTTCAATTTTAATTTTATATTTAAGACTGTAATGTATCTTTGATTATTTTTTTGCATATGGAAGAAGTATCATTTTTCTCAATTTCAATATTCAATTGTTCCTGTAACACTATTTGAAAGGACTTTGATTTCTCTTTGAATTGCTTTGCTACCTTGTTAAAAATCAATTTTCCACAGTTACGTGAGCTTGTGTCTAGACTCTATGTTCAGTTCTATTAAACTATTTATAAATCCTTAGTAACTTTTGTCACTTTAAAGTACTTTTAAAAGCCTAGTGGTAGAAATTATCTATCCTTTGTTCTCTTTTTAAGTTGTTTTGACTATTTTCAGTCATATGTGTTCTCATATTAACTTTGTCAGTTATTTTTCTCCAAAATCACTATGCAATGACGATTGTGATTACATGCTTAATATGGTTATTATATATATGTTATAGATATGGCTATTATTTTCTATTCCAACTTTGTTTTCATCTGAGAATACTGTATTATTTTAACACTTAAATTTATAAAAACTTGTTTCAAGGTGCCTTATTTGCTGCATGTTAAAAACATGTACTTGAAAACAATGTGGAAGCCACAATAACTGAGTATGGTCTTCTATAAATGTCAATTAGGTAAAGGTAGGGTGGTTTATTTTGTTATTTAAAACTTCTAAGTCCTTACAAATTTTGTCTACTACTCATAAATTACTGAGAGAGATCTGCCAAAATAACTCTTTGTCATTTTTTTGCTTTATGAATTTTAAATTGTTAGTGGGCAAACAAATATTTATAATTAATCAATATATATCATTATAATTAAATTTCTCTTTTATTCATTAAATAGTTCTGAAAATACAGACAAGTACAGCCTGTTTGATATTAATAGAACCAAATAATTTTCATATGAATATTGTTTTACTTTCAACCTGGCTGTATCTTTATGTTTTGTATTTGTCTCTTATAAAGAGTATTTTGGTCTTTTTTAATCCCAGTGTGGCAATCACTGCCTTTTAATCAAAGTGTTTAGTCCATTTAAAATTTATGTAATTATTTATGCAGTTGGATTTAATCTATCACATTACTATTTGTTTTTCCCAGACCTATTCTTTCACTGTTTCTTTTTTCTTGATGCTTTTTTAAATTAACTCAGCAGTGTTTTATTTTGCTATATCTGCTTTTTTTCATTTTAGGATATTTATTTTTATGTTAATTTTATAGTGTTTACTCTTGTGATTATAATATGTATACTTAACACTGTCTAACTGAATTAACATAATACCTACTCTCTCATGTACAATGTAGGGCTATTCCTGCTTTCCTTACTTTTTGCTAATCTTTTCATTATTTACAACTACATATGTTATCAACTCCCCAAAACACATTTATTAATTTTACTTTAAATGGTTTATCTTTTAACAGATTAGGAAAACAATATTTTATATTTAATCCCAAATATATCATTTCCAGTGTTCTATTCTTCTTTGTTTGGATACAAATTTCTTTCTGGTGTCATGCCTTCATCCTGAATAACTTCCTTTAATGTTTCCTTTAGAGCAGTTGGTGGTGATAAATTTCCTCATTTCTCATCTACTTGAAATGTGTTTTTCTTCATTTTAGAAGAATATGTTTACGAAGAATTCTGTGTTGATATTTTATCATTCCATTATTTTGTCCATTTGTTCATATAAGTTTATTAGTAGTCATATATTGCTGTTTGCCACTTTTGCATTTTTTTCTCTGCTACCTTTTAGTTTTCTTTGTAACTTTTGTTTCTAGTATTTTGACTATAATATGTCTAGATGTCGTTTTGTTTGCAATTATTCTATTTGGGATTGCTTCAATTTCTTCAATTTGTAAGTACATTGCTTTCATAAAATTGGAGGATTTCCAGATAATATATCTTCAGATGTATTTTTGCCCCCATCTTTCTCTATCTAGGATTCCATTTATGCATAGGTCAGACTGCTTAACATAGTTCCATAAGTACTCTCGGGGCTTGTTGAATTTTTTAATTTATTCTTCAGTCTAGATTATCTCTATTCAGATCAATGATTTCAATTTACCTGACTTTTTGCCTCCATATCCAGGCAGCAACAAATCTGCTTCCTATATTTAAAGTCTTCCTTTTGATGTTTCTTATAAATGGCATTTCTTATAAATGGCAACATACAATACGTAGTTCTTTGAATCTGATTATTCACTAAATATAATGTTTATGAAATTTACTCATATTGCAACATATAACATTTTGTTCCTTATTCATATTTTATCCATTCACCGGTTGATGAACACTTGGACTGTTCCAATTTTTTCTTCTTATGCATAATGTTGCTCTGAAACTAAATGTAAAAGTCTTCGTACATAAATTTCACTTGCTTTGTGTATATTCATAGGAATTATATTTCTGTGTCATATATTGAGTTTAAGTTTTACTTTATTATGAAAACAACAAATTTTTTTCCAAAGTTATTATGTCATTTTATATTACAATCCCCAATACATGCAAGTTATAGTTCTTCACATCCTTAGCAACACTTGCAATTTTCTGCCTTTTTAGAATTATAGCCTTTGTAGTGGTTGTAAAATAGTATTTTATAGTGATTTTAAATTTCATTGTCTTAATTACAAAGATTAATTATCTATTGAGAATCTCCAGACATTCATATATTATGACATTATATTCCTCTAAGTCAGAGTTTCTGAGCAGTATTGCCATTTTGTTTACTTTTCAATGAATCATTATAATTTATTTACTGATAGAAAACTAATAAGAAGCTTCAACTCATTTTTATGACCTTTTTTTTACCATCTTTAAAAAAATTATTTAAATCCAAGTTAGTTTACATTGAATGTAATAATGATTTCAGGAGTAGAATTTAGTGATTCATCACTTACATATAACACCCAGTGCTGACTCCAACAAGTTCCCTCCTTAATGCTCATCACCCATTTAGGCTATTCCCCCACCGAACACAGTATTGCCACTTTGAACCAGATAATGGTTTGTCTGGGAAGGACATCTTGTGCATTGTAGGATGTGTAGCAACATCCTTAGTCTCTACCCATTAGATGCCAGCCTCAGCCCCGCCAGTTTTCACAATCAAAAATACCATGACACATTGCCAAAAATCCACTTTGGGTGTCAGGAATTGCCCCAGTTGAGAAGTACTTTTCTAATTCTCTGATAGTAGCTTTAAATTCCACTTACACTAATTCCAACATCACAGAGTAGATTTTCCTGCTTCTTCACATGCACAAGGATTACTATATTATGCATAAAACATTGCAGAGACTCTGGCTTCTGTTATTTTATTCTGAGGAATATTAATTTTTGTTTAAGACGTTGCTGGTTTAATATGTTGTAATAATGGGAAATTGATTTTTGTGCTTCATTAAGGTAGGCTATTTTCTGCTCAACATCACTTATCATCAGGGAAATACAAATCAAAACCACAATGAGATACTACCTCACACCTGTCAGACTGGCTAAAATTAACAACTCAAGCAACAACAGATGTTGTTGTGGAGGATGTGGAGAAAGAGGATCTCTTTTGCACTGCTGGTGGGAATGCAAACTGGTGCAGCCACTCTGGAAAACAGTATGGAGGTTCCTCAAAAAATTAAAAATAGAACTGCCCTATGACCCAGCAATTGCACTACTAGGTATTTCTAACCCTAATCCAAGGGATACAGGTGTACTGTTTTGAAAGGGCACACGTACCCCAATGTTTACAGCAGCACTGTCAACAACAGCCAAAGTATGGAAAGAGCCTAAATGTCCATGGATAGAAAAATGGATAAAGAAGGTGTGATATATACACACAATGGAGTATTACTCGGCAATAAAAAAGAATGAAATCTTGCCATTTGCAACAACGTGGATGGAACTAGAGGGTATTATGCTAAGTGAAATTAGTCAGTCAGAGAAAGATAAATATACGACTTCACTCATATGAGGACTTTAAGATGCAAAACAGATGAACATAAGGGAAGGGAAGCACACATGATATAAAAACAGGGAGGGGGATGAACATAAGAGACTCTTAAATATGGAGGACAGACAGAGGGTTACTGGAGGGGTTGTGGGAGGGGGGATGGGCTAAATGGGTAAGGGGCATTAAGGAATCTACTCCTCCTGAAATCACTATTGCACTATATGCTAACATGGATGTAAATTTTTAAAAAACAAATTTTAAAAACTGGTAGGCTATTTTCAATGTTCCCTTATTCCTAGAATGAATCTCTTAGTTTACATATCTACTCTTTGCGCCTAATGTAAGTGTCATTTGGGCTTTCATTGGAAAATCCAAGGTATTTACTAGTGCCCACATCTTGATAGATCTCCGTATGATGTCTCCCATTTAGCAGCTGCTGAAACTTCTGCTCAAGATTTTCGGCATTCCGCCTGTTCCTTTCAACTTGTTCCTTGAAATCTCCCCAACACTTGCACAATTCTGTAGCCAAAGATTTGAAGAGAGTTTTTCTGGACATTCTGAGATTCTCTATCCTTTCTAGTATTTTCCCATGTTTAATTTTTCATTTTCCCTGGTAGCTCTAAACTATGTCCTTTGATGAAACTGATAAAGATCATAGATTTCTTCATGAGTTCTAGGCATTATATATAAAAAGCTAGTATCAATATAGACCTCAACAAGAGATACTCTGAACTAGCTTCTAAATGCTTTTGTGTCAAATCCCCATCAATTCTTCCTGCTTTTGTTACTTTCCCCTGCCTTAAAATAACACAAACGTGCATTTGTGTATCCCTGTGTATATATACTCTACAGAGTTTATAATTATTACTTGTGATCATGGTAGTTTGTTACTGTTTATTCTGATATCACCTGAATCAGAACTCTCAATGGTTAGCCTTTTACATCTCAACTTTGCAGACAGGCAACTGTAGGTTCAACAAAATTAAATAACTTCTTTATGGTCACATATTTGGCAAAGTAATCCTCTCTCCATTTCACTATACAGTTAGCCCTTAAACAACATGGGTTTAAACTGTATGGCTCTATTTACATGCAGATATTTTTGATACATATAGTACAACACTGTACATGTATTTTTCTCCTGGGATTTTAACAGCAGTTTCTTAAGCTTACTTTATTACAAAAATACAGTATACAATATACAAAATATATGTTAATCACATGTGATTAATCACATGTGTTAATCACAAGAAGTTATGGTATGTTAACGATAAGGCTTCCAGTCAACATAGGCTATTAGTAGTTAAGGTTTCGGGGATTCATATGTTATAAATAGTTTTTTTTTTTTTACCATGGGGGGGGGGGTCATTGCTCTTAACTTCTGACAGTCAGCTATACTTTTATTTCATGTTGTTGGGTTTTTTCTATGTAGTTTTTTTTTTAAATAAAGTGTCTGGAGTTAACAGTACATGATTTATAGCTTGCTATATATAAACATTATAGATTGTATATAGTAGTCGAACACAGGTATTCATTGTCAGAGAGGAGTTTAACTATGTATGTATTTGGTTAAAATAAATTTAGGAAAAGTAGCTTCCATTCCTATTGAAGAAGCTATATCTTAATTTTAAAACCAGTCCCAAGATGTTAATCCCAAAAGCCCTTTCAGCCTTTCAAAATTAGTTGTCCAAATATGTATCAGCCTACTTCTGGATTCCCTGCTCTTCTCCAATTATTGATTTGTCTGTTTGAGCCAGTACTACACTGTTCTGATTACTGTAGATTTATAATAAATCTTGAAATCATATGATGAAATAATTCTGGTTAAAAAAACACTCAAGTCAGACTCAAAGAAATAGAAGGAAGAATGATGGCTACCAAGGGCTGGGGAGTGGGGGAAATCAGGAAATATTGGTCAAAAAGTACAACTTGTCACTTAAAGATGAGTAAGTTCTGATTATCTAAATAAATGGCAATTATGTGATGTGATGGAGGTGTTAACTAATGCTATGGTGGTAATCATTTTAAAATATATAAGTGTATCACATTAACATGTCATAAAAGATTTTGTGAAGTATTTCTTAGTTATCAGGGTTTCCAACACATTTTTAAGTTTATTTATTTATTTGAGAGGGACAGAGACAGCACCAGCAGAAGAGGGGTAGAGAAAGGGAGAGAAAGGGTAAGAATCCCAAGCAGACTCCATATTGTCAGCACAGAGCCTGATGCAGGGTTCAAATCCACAAAGCCGTGAAATATGAGTTGAACTCAAACCAAGAGTCAGACATTCAACCAATTGAGCCACCCAAGGACCCCTTCAACACTTTAAAATTAAAAAGAAATCCCTCAATTTTTCCTTAATTAATAATAAATTAATACTAGTATTAATTCTCCATGCCTAAGTGTATTTAAATCTTAGCTTTGCAACAACCAATTCATTTCAAAAGAGGAATCTTAAACTAAAAAGATTAACTGGAGCACATGAGTTAATAAATGGCAGAATTGGGAATCAAATTTTGGCAGTGTAAGACCTAAAACATAGGTCTTAAGTACTTTACTTCAATTCATAATAAAACAGTTGAAAACTATACACAAGCATACAAAGAAAATAGTAAGTTATTTTAATCTCACTCAGTGAAAATAATTGGTCTAACTTTTTTTATTTATATATTTAGTGTCCATTCTCTCCAGGTCTTTTTTATTTATATGCTAACAGTATGATGTTTCTTATAATGATTTGAACTCCTAGCAAAAATGAATGATTTTCTTGAATGTGATAACAAATTTCGATCTGTTCAGTCCAGCAATCTAAATACAATATTATGTAACCAGATTTATTTAACTCAAGCCTGTAAAAATGGGGGGACTGTTCAAAAATATCAGCACCTACATTGATCATGAAAATAACATAGTTACTGATGTTTATACTTATGTACAATGAACAATAATTAAAGGATTAATGATATTCTTTATCAGGTTCCTTCTTACTAAAGCAACTGACATGACGCCTAACTAGCCAAATACACTAAACGATATTTCCTGTTCACAATCCTTATCATGTGATTTTGTTAAATTGACATTTATTAAGTAAACTCCTGCTGTGTTTCATAGTGAGCCCAGTTCAACAAAAGACCACAAGAGAATGGAGATAGAGAAATATATAGGCCTGAAGAAGGTGTGTAGCCTACATTGCTGGGCTGCAAGGGGACGTCAAGGTGGGATGCAAGCAGAGAAAAGAGGTAGGACCTGGGGCACCTGAGGTTTTTAGGATCTGTGAGTGGAATACTTTGAGCTTCTCTGGGAAAGACCAGATTGAGATTGGTCAGTTCAAATCAAAAAGAGTGGGGGTTTTGGTAAGCTCTCCAGAGGTTTTATCTAAGAAATGTATAAGGTTAAAGGCTCTGGGAGGCAGGAGAGACTATTTATCACAAAGGATTTGGAGAAGTTATATTAGGAACTCATATTTGCTTGTGACTAGGGGGTGGGTGTGGCGGGGGTGTTTTCCAAGGTATGCATTTGCATGAAGGGCTAGTGTCAGTTTAAGGTACCTGAAGGCCACTTGGCAAAACAAAATTGATGACCAGGGAGCAATATCATGGAGTAGCTTAGCTATAGTCTGGACACCTTACCAATGAAGTCTCAGTGTTTTTCATTTTTAGCCAGGAACAGCTAGACGATGCTTCCACATTGTTTCTTGGAGCTAAATGGGCATGTCTGAACTCTCTGCATAGTGACCAGTATTTTCCTGCCTTTTTTTTTTTTTTTCATTTTTTTTAAAATGTTTTATTTATTTCTAGGAGAGAGAGAGAGAGAGAGAGAGACAGCGTGAGCAGGGGAGGGTCAGAGAGAGAGGGAGACACAGACTCTGAAACAGGCTCCAGGCTCTGAGCTGGCAGTCAGCACAGAGCCCGACGCGGGGCTCAAAACCCACGAACTGCGAGATCATGACCTAAGCGAAAGTCGGACGCTTAACCAACTAAGCCACCCAGGCGCCCCAGTATTTTCCTGCTTTGAACATTTCTGCTCAGATACAGAAATGCCATGCAGCAGAGAAGATTCTTTCTGCTTAGACTTTGAACTAAACTTGGGTCCCTCATTTGCGTGGATCAGGGCACATTCCTTTTAATTACCTTTCCTCTAGTGAGATGCATATTACAAAAGGAAATTTTTCTGCTCTGGCCTTGAATGTAAAATGTGAATAATTTCTACTTTGTCCGTTTATTGAGAAAAGTATATAATATGTAGTGAAATAATGTTCAAAGGCAAGCATATTATTAATAACACGATTTCTTATGAACATACTACCTCCTCAGAAACTTCCTTTTTCTAAAGCTAGCATTTCTCACAGTTATCAGTTGGATACAATGAGGATGAGGTATAAGATTACAAACTAATGGTGAGTAGTTTCACAAAATGGAGCATGTAGTGTTCCCTTGGTTTTGATTAATAGAATAAAAATGTTACTGTTTCAGTGTTTTAGGAAAAAATAAGCATTAACTTATGTATTTGTGTGGGTGTATAGGTATAAGTACATTATACATAATGTATGTATTATATGTTTATGATTTCATTTTATTTCAAGTGCATGTCATGGTTTATGGCCTATTATATTTTTATATTTACCCTTTCCTCTGGGTGGGAAAGCATAAAGTGCAGTCCCTCCCTTATTCACTACTATGCCCAAACACAGCTACAGGAATAGTTCATTCTCAGGTGACAAAGATAATTGAGATAAACTGTCAAAGGAAAGCAGTTTATTAGCTGTTTTACTTAGAAATTTGTCTTATAGAAATGCAACTATCATTTTAATAAAAAAAAATCCCTGAAATTTTCATTTCTATTTCTTTAAACAAAAAGCAATTTAAATGATCCAAATAGGATGTCTAGTCTGTGTAGAAATAACCCCCCAATACATTAACACAGATCCTGTGTTCTGAATTGTTCTGGATGATTAAATGTGGGTGTTTCAGCGATCTGTGTTTAAGATGAAATATGTGAAAGATAGATGAATTCTGATTAGAAGAGGTGTTCAGCAGGCATTTAGCTTGCATTAATCAGAAAATAAAGCCCTTAACATGTCCTCATTGGGGCTAACTGTATAATTCTAAACTCCTGCCTTCACATGCATAATTTGTGAACCCAGAAAATTTGTTAGCCAAAATATAGTATAGTCTGTTTCCTATAAACTATGTGAGTCTTACCAAAATCTCTTAAATCAATATTTTTAAAATACCAGTTACAATACCTGTTAAGTATCTTAAAAATGGAAATGGGGAATTATATACTTGGAGGTAGGGCATGAAAATCTGAATAAATCATATGGGAAAACTTCCAATATAGCAACTTCTGAAGAGAGCTTTGCTGTCGTAATAGTAATGATGGGCTTAATTCCTCTGGGTGTATAAAATTCACATAAGGATAGTATTGTAATTTTAGATGAATGAAAGTGTTGTGAAGGGTGCAAATTGGCTCATGCACACATCTCCACAGCCCATGGGAGAAGAGATAAGCCTGAAGCAAAATCCTTGAGATTACAATTCTCAGCTTATGAAGCTGATATTTCTTCGAACATGAAATACACCTACCAGAGAAATCTTTTGTTAACCTTCTGTTACAACTTTGGCTCACACTAGCGAACAGTGAGATGTAGTCACTCACACAGCAAGTGCTTACGTTTGAATAGAAATTGAACATTCCCAAAGGGTGAGAATATGGCTATTTGCACCTTCAAAATGGAATTGTAAGCCTGAGGCTGAAAACAAAGCTTGTAAAATATGAATTTGACACAATGGACCTCCTCTGGTCTCCTACAAACTCCTCCCCCCCAATCTTGGAGACACTACCATCTTTTAATATTTTTCCAGGCCTAATTACTCCTCCAATCTCTCCCAAAAGTTTTTGTTTTTCCTACTTGATAAATATTGAGTTTGGTATATTTAACTGGCAGTTGGGCATTTTCATTTAGAAGTCTTAGGCTCATGGGGCCCTTGAGTGGCTCAGTCAGTTAAGCATCTGACTTCAGCTCAGGTCAGGATCTCATGGTTCACAAGTCAAGCCCCACGTCGGGCTGTGTGCTGACAGCTCAGAGCCTGGAGCCTGCTTCAGATTCTGTCTCCCTCTTTCTCTGCCCCTCCTCCACTTGTGCTCTATCTCTTAAAAATAAATAAAAAACATTAAAAATTTTTTAAAAAAGAGGGGCGCCTGGGTGGCTTAGTCGGTTAAGCGTCCGACTTTAGCTTAGGTCATGATCTCGCGGTTTGTGGGTTCGAGCCCCCCGTCGGGCTCTGAGCTGACTGCTAGCTCAGAGCCTGGAGCCTATTTCAGAGTCTGTGACTCCCTCTCTCTCTGACCCTCCCCTGCTCACGCTGTCTCTCTCTCTCTCTCTCCTAGAAATAAATAAAACATTTAAAAAAAAATTTTTTTTTAAAAGAAATCAGGCTAATTAACTAAAGTAAGTCCCACTAAAACCACAGTCTTTCAAATGACTCAGCTTTCCAGACTTCACTGTACTATATTTTTTCTTATTATACAACTTCAAAATCTCAGAAGTATGTTTGAATTTCTTTGTCCACTCTTTAAGATATGTCATTAGTTCAGAGTCCAAATCAATTATTTTCATACTGGTAACATTGCTATTATCTCTTCCTCTATATATTTTTTTCTTCCTCTATATTTTGATCACCTCTTTTCTAGACAATTTCTCCTGCTTGGATAATTGAACTAGTCTTCTAACAGGGTTTCCAGGCTTTAGTAAAACTGTCTCATTGGGTATCACATCAGATTGGTCTCCCCCTGCAGTGTTCTCAACAGGAGCTTATCCTTGATCAAAACAAACTAAAAGCCTTCTAGATAGCATTCAAAATCATGGCTCTGTCTCCTCCCTGGCCATACACAAATCTCTCTCTCTCTCTCTCTCTCTCTCTAACTCGTTTCCCTTGTATGTCCAGATATATGTATTCCTACTCTGCACAACACCTCCCTCTAGGCCTCTCCATTTCCAAAACCCATCTAACCTTTGAAATCCAACCCTATTTTCAGCATATATTGATCATTGATTATTCATATATTGAATCCCTAATGCACCGTCTGCACCAAGGGTCAGTAGATAACATCTAAGGGCTAATTCTACTCTTCCACATTTTTTGTATTTCCTGCAACCTAAAAATGGTTTTTACATTTTTTAAAGTTTTTTGAGCCCCAGTCTATAAGAGTATCTGCAAACTGGGAAATGAATAAATGAGTTTCTGGGTTCCTTATAAGATTTAATTAGTTATGATTTTATTTCATTATCCAAAAATAATATGTCTTTCTGGATTATCTATGTAAACTCCTTTTAACTGGATATTGC
The DNA here is from genome assembly GCF_003009895.1 of Hyaena hyaena. Taxonomy (NCBI): domain Eukaryota; kingdom Metazoa; phylum Chordata; class Mammalia; order Carnivora; family Hyaenidae; genus Hyaena; species Hyaena hyaena. The sequence goes on from NW_024081747.1 coordinate 367,436, forward strand.
CATGTTCTTATTGCTTGTGTTCATAATCCAGTTTATAGTAAACAAAATTCAGCCTAAGTGGCAATACTACATTTTAAATAATTTTTCAAGCATTCTGTATTTGGGAGCGAGCATACAAGCATTAGTAAATAAGTATTACCAGCACTAGATAGGCAAGCCTCTGTCTTCAAATTTGATCTTCAGATGAGCATCTGAACTTCATAATCACAGCATAGGACTTTAGATTGTTAAGTCAATGGGAATGCCCAGTTGGGATTCATATTCACTAATTGAAGTTTTAGGTTCTTTAGTAAGAACTCCTCAAATAGAATTCTGTGGAGCTGTTTTCTTCAAATATATTCTCAAGGCCTAAGCTCATTCATGTTGGAATATGCTCTCGCTCTTCAGACATATATATTGCCCAAAGTTTCTTTGGGCAGCTAGATGTTGTCTACAAGGAGATTACAATATTAAATTCAATTCAGACTCCACTGTAAAGACCAGTGACTTTAGCTATACCATTCCTGTAACAATTTTATTTATTTATTTTTTGATTGATTTATTCATAGTCAGGTAAAGGCAATGGGGAAAAGCAGTTAGTTCTTGAGGTGACACCTTCTATACGTTCCCTGTTGTAGCCCTTTGAAGGAAACTTCAGAGCTGCCCCTTGGCACAGAGCTCATTACTGCCTTGAAAGTCTTAGGATAGAGATGGACAAGCAACTTGGGAAGGGACAAAGAAATCACATTCCTCTGTTTCCCAAATGTAAAAAGTAATATCCAGCATGATGATCTGCAATCACTACTGAGTTATTCTAGATCTAAATACAAATACACCCTATATCCAAATCTAGGGGGAAAAAAATGAAAACTGTGTTCTAGAAGGTTCTATAAGACTAAGAAGACAAATGAGGAAAGCATCTAAATAATGAATTAAGGAGATAGTACTATAATGTAAGAAAGTTTGAAAGTTTCCCTTTTTCATCTTTGGATTCACAGGGAAGAAGTCTCATTAGTAAATGGAATTTAAAAAAAAACAAATGCTTCTTTGAAAGAAAATAAGAACTATAAATAAGTATCTTGATATTGCTTTTGAAGAATATAGTTTCATTATAATTATCTAAACTTATTAGCCATGGTGTAATATATACATATCTATACTATTAAATCCCAAAATAGGAGGTAGGGTATGTTCTTGTTCTTTAAAAATTTGCTTTTCAAGCAATATTTACAATAATGAGTTTGTTAAAAATGCCAAAATACAGATCCTATCCAAAAGTACTGAATCAGAAGTGTATTTTTTTGATGAGTTTCTAATGTGATTTTTATATATATTAATATTTGAGAAGCAGTTCTAGAAATCACAAAAATCCTGAATAATCTATATTTAGCCTCGCTTTTATTGAATTTTATAAAGTAAAACAAAATTTCCTTTCTCCAATAAAAGTTTTTGATAGCAATAACAAGAAAGAGCAATTTATTATTTAAAGGATAGAGTTCAATAGGAATAAATAAAAGGTTACTAGGAAGGTTACATTCCATCAGTGGTCATGTTGTTTTTCTTGTTTCTAATATATAACTATACACTCAATGTAATAATGATTGTCACCTGTTTCAATTTGTATCAATCACAGGTATTAGCTTGGAATAGATTGTGTAATTGCAGCCAATCCATATAAACAGTGTTAATCAATACCAATTATGTCTTTTCTTTACATATAGCAAATATCTGCATAACAAGGGTCATCATATTTTTATCAGTTCTATCAGCTGATATCAATTATTAAAATTATTTAAATGTTGATTTTGTTTGTAAGTTTCCCAGAAAGTTAAAATTGCATATTCCTACGTAATTAATCTAACGAGGTGGCAAAGTAAAGGCTATTTCTTAATATAATTTCACAGCTTTATTGGCAATTGTTATGATAAAAACTAATTTTTATTTTGATGACATTTCTACTAATTCAGGTTTTTTCTATTAACAAAAGTTATTCCATCTGGAAGCATAAATTTAGTTAAGGTTAGTGAGAATTACTTCAATCACAGTGACAGTCAAATACAAATTAAAAGAACATAGTCTCAAGGGATCCCAAAAATTATACCAAAATGAAGACCATGCCCTATGTAAGCAGTATAAGTCCAAAACACTGAAAGTGGTAGGATTGTTATGTAATAAGTAAATGATTTTTAAGAAATACACTGCAATTTATACATTAAATATTTGTCTCAAAGAATCAACTTATGTCTATAACATTAAAATGTTAACATAATTCAAAAATATTTAGAGGACCTCATTTAGAATTATCTTCATAGATAACATATATTATTAAAAGCCCACAGATGGTGTTCTGATATTCATCTTTTAAAAAACAATTTGGAGGCACCTGGGTGGCTCAGTCAGTTGGGTAGTCAACTTTTGATTTTGGCTCAGGTCATGATCTCACAGTTCATGGGTTTGAGCCCAGCATGGGGCTCTCTGCTGACGGTGTGAAGCCTGCTGGAATTCTCTCTCTCCTTTCTCCCTCTGCCCCTACCCCACTTGCTCTCTCTCTCTCTCTCTCAAAACAAAAAATAAACTTAAAAATTTTTTTAATTAAAAAAGATTTGACTTTTGAAAGGATCTTTGGTACACTACTTGAGATAGCAATTTAAAATTCAGTTTCCTATGGAGCATATCTGTAGCTGAACTTGTTGGGCAACAATTTAAATAAAATAAATTATTTAAAGTAATAGAGGTAACACTTCATAGGTCTTTTACTCTCTGTATTTCTTCAGTGAAGGAAATATCATGCATTAAGATATTCACATAGATTGACCCCTGAATACATGGGAGAGCCACATAAATTTTTTCTGTATTCTCTTTTTCCTTATACTTAGTACCTAGTGGTCACAAGAAAAACATAAGTACATAGGAATAAAAAATGAATTCATTAACTCTTAAAACATATGGAAGTCCATTTTAAAAATTTCTACAGGTTTTCAATAATTTAATTAAAGAGACATATTAAGTTATTAAAGAAATGATAAGAATATATAAATCTCTGAAGTTAATTTTTTTGTCATAAAAAGTTTGTTGGCTTTTATTTGGAAGAGAAGGGATTCTCAACAAAATAGTCAATAAACCATGAAGTCAAACATTCTGAGAAGTATGTCATGTCTCTCTCCTTTAACTAGATACAGATTCTACATCAGAACAAGAAAGAGTATACATGTGATAGTGCATATACCTCCACGAAATACATAAAAAATAAATAAAACATTTCTTTGTATTTTTGTGGCATTTCTTCTTTGAAAAGCAGCTAATTGCTCTATTACTAGATCAAATCTTTAATGTTTTTCTACCAGTACACTAACAAGAAAAAAGTAAGTGAAATGAAATATTTATCCCAGAAAAATATAATTAACTCTCTTTGTCTTGGGATTATTGTGTGTATTTTGATACAGAATCAAGTATTTCCAGTCCTTTATTTTCTGTTTTGGAGAAGTAACAAAAGAAACAAAAAAAAATTATAATGCAGTTATAAATATAAACAAAGAAATGTCTAACTCTGCCTGCTGGAGGCAATTTCCCACAAGAGGTTATATTTGATCTAGAAAAATGAAGTGTCATCGTTGTAAGATATGCTTTTCCATACCAAATAACAGCAAAATATTAATGGATGCAAACACACTCCAAGTTATACGATTGTAAAGGAAGAAAGTATTTATCAGCTTCAGTTTAAAAATTCTAAATAGATAGCTTCCCCCAAGCTTCACCCCTCAGTAATGGACAAACTGAAGGTGTTTTTTCTGCCTGGAGTTATTCTAAAACATTTTCAAGGAAGCTGATCACTCTGACTTATACTTTCCCCATCTTTTAAATTCATTACAACTGCATGTTTTAAACTGTCAATTTATGTAACAAATGTAGTACTTGATTGATACTGATTCATGTTTCTAAAACAGGTGTATGCTTGATGAATGTGGCACCATAAATGCTATCTCTATTTGCGAAAATAAGACAAGGCATGAGAAATAATTTACATCAAATATGTATCCCAAATAATTGCTTTTATTCAAGTCAATGTCTGAGTCCAAATAAGTTACACAGCAGGTTGTTTCTTAAATTGCTTACCCAGCTACAATCTTTCTTTTGCCTCATGTGTAGTTTCTATAATTGTCACATCTGCAATCCACTTTTTAAAATTGGAAGAAAACATTGCAGGGAGAGAAGACATAATACTGGAGTGTATTTGAAATTAAGAACTCACTACTTCAGGTCAGACAGGCTATAGAAATTCTATTATGTGCTATAATCTCTTATTTAACAAGAGCTTTCTCAGAATGTTATTCTTTATGCCAATAAAGTTATGAGGCAAATATTGTATGTTTCAAGAAAAGAATCACATATTTTACATCAAGTGTAAAAACACATTTGCGTGAACACATATAAACACACATCACTACATCAAAATACTCTCAATGATCCCAACGTTAGTGGAGGTATTCAACTTTACCTGCTTCCTGTATTTCTTACATATATTGTTTCTGAATTTTTCACTAGTATTCACAATTAGTGTGCTAAATATCTTAGTACTCACAAGTAGTGTGCTAAATATCTATTGCCGCATAACAAAACTATCAAAAACTTAGCTTAAAACAATACATATTTATTTTCTCACAGCTCATATGCACCAGCTTAGCTGGTCCTCTGGCTCAGGGTCTCTTATAATGAGGCAATGAAGGTACCTGCTGAGGCTGTAGTTATCTCCAGTCTCTAGGAAGGAAGGATCCTCTCCAAAGCTCACTCACCTGTTTTTGGCAGGAACCAGTTCCTCAAGAGTTGATGGACTAAGGACTTCAGTTCCTTGCCAGTTGATGGCCAGAGGTCTCCATCTGTTTTTTTTCTTTTTTTACATGTGAATCTCTCCACAAGGCAGCTTACACGTGGAAGCAGCTTCATCTAAGCAAGAGAGTGAGAAGGTAAGAGACGATGAAAAAGACAGAAATCACAATCTTGTGGTAACCTAATCTCAGAAATGACAACCCAGTCATTTTGCCCTATTCTATTTATCAAACATGAGTCACTAGACCCAATCCACATTTAAGTGGAGGGGATTACACAAAGGTGTGAACACTGGGAAGTGAGCATTCTTAGTGGCTGACTGCCTCCTACTTGGTGCATGGAATGTAGTCAGCACTTAATAAATGTTTCCCAAATAACTAAATAAAGCATAATAAAATTTTATATTATTAAAAAATCTCTGAATACACAAAAGAGTTCAAATGATACCAAAATTAAATGTTTTCTATAGTGATGAATAACTGTATTTCTAAAACCAACTGGACTAATTCTAAGTAGTATAATCTTTGCTTTAATCCCTGAATCCAGTGAAGAATTCAATATAATGTATCTAATTTTAACGATTCATAACCTGGGTTAGTTTGGTGACTTGTCAAGAAGACAGTAAGATATTTACAAAGAAGTCCACTTTCTGTAGGTAATCATAAAAACCCTGGTTCAATATTAATACCACATTTTTATATGAAAATATTGATAGTGGTCACTTTAATGCAGTATTTCTTGAGCAAGTGGCTTTCTTGTACCAACAAACTTTGAAATGAATGGAGATATATATACTCAATATCAAAAGTTGTGTATGTGCACAAATACATATTTGAAGCTATTTATGCTAACCTTCAAATACAGACCTTCCTAAGCAAAAGTATGGATCAGAAAAAAACATTTATAGGAACTAGTAAATTTATTACTGGTTTTTACTTATGTGGAATTTCCCTCAGCAATTTTTTTTTTTTTTACAAATAGTTTATTGTCAAATTAGTTTCCACATAACACTCAGTGCTCATCCCCAAAGTGCCCTCCTCCATGCCCATCCCCCCCTCCCCCCCACATCCATCAGTCCTCAGTTTTTGTCAGCATTCAAGAGTCATGGTTTGCCTCTCTCCCTTTCCCCCACCATTTCCGCCCTTCTTCTCCCCCTTGTTCCTCCGTCAAGTTCCTCCTAATCCTCCTATACGTGCAAACATATGATATTTGTCCTTCTCTGCCTGACTTATTTCGCTCAGCATAACACCCTCAAGGTCCATCCATGTGGCTACACATGGCCAGATTTCATTCTTTCTCATTGCCATGTAGTATTCCATGGTATAGATAAACCACATCTTCTTGATCCATTCATCTGTTGATGGACACTTAGGCTCTTTCCATGTTTTAGCTATTGTGGAGAGTGCTCCCTCAGCAATTTTTTAAATGCTGCTACCAGTTCCACTGTGTACTTTTATCTGATGGCAAGAATAAAAATTAAGAATATGTGTGAGATCAGTTGTCCTTAAAGAAGTGAAACTAATAGTCAATTTTGGAGCATTTAACTAAAATATATAGAAAACTAACAGCCAAGATATTGAAATTATTTTTTGAACCCATCAAGAAATGAATATGTATCTCTATTTAGTATGAAATATTTGGCAGTAATATGGCTAATTTTGAGGAAAAAAAATGTAAATATCAACTGAGGAAGGAGATTAGTTTTAAGTGCTCTTCTTTTTCAGTAACCAGTACAATCCATCAACTTTTTACATGTTTTCATTGAAATGGAAGAATGGTCAAATTCAAAAGACAGTGTTATCTGTCATTCTTATCTCTAAGAAACCTGATGTTTTGTTTCCAATTATAAAATGCATAACTAAATGCTATTTTCCTGTTTGTGCATTCAAAATATTAGCATGTGTCTCACATCTTCCACTTCCTGATTTACATCCATGAAATTTTGTGATAAAATATAAATTTTGTATAAGAACTGTGACTAAATAATCAAATAATAAAACAATACTAATACCATAACTATATGATTTAAAAACACAAAAAATAATATTTTATAGCTCTTTATATTTAGAATTTGCTATTACTTACACACAGGAACCATTCAATGTGGATATTATTGGCTCTTATAATGGGTTGGATGATGTCCCCCAAAGAGATATGTCCAAGTCTTAATCCCTGGTGCCTGTGAATGTGACCTTATTTGAAAATATGGTATATACATATGTAATTAAGGATTTTGAGATGAGATCTTCTGGATTTAGAGTGGGCCTTAAATTCAATCACTTGTGTCCCTATGAGGGAAACAAAAGAGATATTTGAGACACACAGAGATACAAAGAGGAAGGTCATGTAAAGACAAAGGCAGAGTTGGAGTGATACATCTATAACAAGAAACATAAAGAATTGCTTGCAGCCAGCAGTAGCTAGGAGGCAAGGTAGGATTATTCCTCAGATCCTTCAAAAGGTGCATCCCTGCCTACAATTTCATTTTAGATGTGTAGCTTCTAGAACTGTGAAAGAATAAATTTTCTTTACTTTAATCCATCAAGTTTATGATAACTTGTTACGGCACCCTTAGGAAAGCAATACGGCCTCGTTTAACAGAAACACTAAAACACAGAGATTCTTATTTTCCCAAGATAAGAACTAATGAACTGATTTGATGTGCATATCATTGGCTTTGAGAAAAGAATGAAATATTCTTTTAATATAAGCTGCATTTCCATTTCTTTTCATACACTATAGATTACTATAGTGTTTGGTCAATGAAGTTTCCATAGACTTTGAGTTGACTGGTGATATAAAAGAGTTGGACTCTGGGATACCAGCGTGGCTCAGTCGATTAAGTGTCCGACCTCGGCTCAGGTCATGATCTCCCAGTTTGTGAGTTCAAGCCCTGTATCAGGCTCTGTGCTGACAGCTCAGAGCCTGGAGAGCCTGTTTTGGTTTCTGTGTGTGTGTCTCTCTCTCTGCCCCTCCCCCACTATGCTCTGTCTCTCAAAAATAAACATTTAAAAAAATTTAAAAAAAAGAGTTGGACTCTGAAAATAAATATTAAGTCCATCATAACCAATATTTTACCTATGTTTTCTTTTTAAATGACCAGAGTGAAAAACATGTAGTTGAACTAAGTCTAAAAGAGTTCTTTTAGTAAGTAAAATTTTTAACAAATTAAGAGTAATGTATCTTAATAGTTTATCCATTTTTCCCTTTGAGAACATAAAGTAATGGTGTATCTTGTCATTGATTCTTAAATTTAATGACATTTGTGACTGTCATATAGGCTATGTTAGTTAAAGGAAGATGGGAGAGAAGTCTTTGCAAAACAGCTTTCCAAGGATTGCTTTTCTTTCATGCAGAGACCTAGAAATGTCACATTGTCACTTGCCAGAACTGACAAACATGTATGAATCCCAGTGAAAAGTTTATTCTGAAGCAGATGCTAATGCTACACTTAAGAAATGTTACCCTATAGAGAGGTAAAATCTTTTTTTTTTTTTTCATTTAAAATGAATATGTTCTTCTAATTTTATGATTCTTTTTTTTTAGTGTTTTGTTTACTTTTTCACTGGAAGTTTCAAGCCCACAAAGACAAAAGTTGTGTACTGACAAAGGTTATTCTGAGCTGATGTTTTCCAGAGTAGTGTGCTGGACAGTACCTAAGATGTCTCCTATATTATACTCTGTATAATCCCTTAGCCTTGGTTATAGACTGGGTCTGTGATTTGTAACTAATAAAATGTGGCACTCTCATAATTACATTTATATTTATGTACCTATCTATCCATATATCTATTTATATTTATATCTCTGTATCATAAATACATTAATACATACATACATATATGTATACACATATATATATTTGCATGCAAGTATGTGCTTCTCTGTAGAAATATGCAAGTATATATTTGGATGTGTGCTTGTCAGGAAGACTTCTCCCACTCCCTGGTATCATAAGCTTCCATCTTATGAGCGGGTCTATGGAGAGAGCACTGCATCAAGGAAAAGCAAGCAACTGTGTAGTCCCTGGTCAAAGACCATCAACAAAGTGAGGACTCAGTTCTTAAGTTGTAAGGAGACTAGGCTGCTAACAGTCTGAGAGAATTCAGAGATGTACCTTTCTTCAATCAAGCCTCTAATGAAAATGCAGTCCTGACCAGCACCTGGATTGCAGTCTAGCCTTGTTCCATGGAAACTAAAATGGTAAGTATGTATTATTTTAAGCTGCTAAATTTGTGGTGATTTTTATAGAAATTTACAAAAGAAAGCTAACACAGCAGTCAACTTTTTCAACAATATTAATGATCAGTCCATTCTTTTCTTCTTGATCTACATTGCTGATTTGAGTATGAATTAAACATTTCATACACTAGTATCTTTTTTCTGCTCCATTTGTTTCCATTTTGATCTGTCAATCTATTCTAATGGTGACTTGTTCAGAAATCCTGTACCTTCCTGCTCTAGAATTGGATAATATTTATCTGGTGGTAAGGTTTTTTATTTGTTTTCATGCGATTTGGTTTTAAGTGTAATTCATATCCATTCCTATTAACTGCTAGTTGATAATTCACAGAAGAAACTCATTAGCATAAGCATGCATTATATCAATGAAAAAATTTATTTTGCAATTGTGCTACAAGATAATTTTTTTAATAAAAAGTTTTAGATTGGCAGCTGCCGATAATCAAAGGCCTGACTGTCACTGAGAAAACTGCCGTGTGATAAACGTTTTGGCAGCATCAAACACAACACATACATGTTTGAGAGCTCTTCATACCAAATGATGAGATCTCTTTGTCTAATACTTCTACTTTAAAAGTCTATTATTATAAAAATTATAATGATACTTGGCTTTTTAATTCATCAATCTAATTTCCTGGTTAGCAAAATCTGGCCGATGTCTCTATTTGATTCTGTTTATTTGGCAGACTTAACATATTCTCTGTAGAGAAGACTTTATTTCCCCCCCCACTCAGCTCAGCTTTTCATTTCTTCCTGGCACTTGTCCCAGTCTTTAGGGCTTTGCAACCTCTTGAGAAGGGCTCTTGTCCACGCTCTCCTCCTCCTTGGATCTGTCAGGCAAATCCAATCAGCAGTGAAACACTTTTGCCAGTATTCACTGATGAACAATGTGATGTGGTAGAGAGGTTTTTTGTTTCCTGTTTGCGTATATTCTGAATGCCACCCATTTACCTGAGTCTATAAAAAGTCTAAATCATTTGTATTAGCTATAAATTTTTCACATATTTTTATTCTTGAATTTTTTGAAAGTATTTCTAATTCCAGTTTCAAGGAAATTTCAATATTTCTACTTTAGAAGTCTATTATTGTAAAAATTATAATGATACTTGGCTTGTCTCTTCATTTGTTTTTAATTCATCAGTCTAACTTCCTGTTAACAGAACTCTTTTCTTACAACGTGCATTTTTTACTATAGGCCAAATCATGATGTTTATGGCCTTTTAAAAGACATATTTATATAATCGCTTCTCGGCCTTTTGGCTAAGATCAAGTATAGTAAAAGACATATTTATTTAAAAAATTAAATATCAGTCATTATTAGTTAGAGGACTATGCAAGTACACCTAATGCAATTCAAATCCAGAAAAAAAATATTACATTTAGGTAAAATAAGTTGCATCAGTTTATTATTATATGTAGAGTGGACTTTTTCCCATTAGCAACAAGCTGAATTGTTGCAGGCAGGATTTAGCGGTTGTGTTTAATCAGTGCAATTAATCATCATTAGTGTATACTTTAGAGTGATCAATCACATTCAATTTTATGACCAGAGTTGATCACAATACAATGCATTAGTAATCATCCAGAAACTTAAGAAAATAAGCCATTAGTTCCCATTTGAAGTCACTAATATTTTTCATTACTAATTTGTATCTGAATGGTTTAGACATTCTCTTGGTTTGATTAATGTTGATTGACAGGAGTAGCTGTATTTAAACATGTTATATTTTTTAAAGTTTATTTATTTAATTTGAGTGAGATAGAGAAAGTGAGACTGAGTAGGGAAGGGACAGAGAGAGGAGAGAGAGAATCCTAAGCAGGTTCTGTGCTGTTAGCACTGAGCCCATTACAAGGCTCAATCTCACAAACTGTGAAATCATAAGCTGAGCCGATATCAATTGTCAAATGCTCAACTGAATGAGCCATCCAGGTGCCCCTAAGCATGTTGTATTTGCAAACTGAAAAATGTCATATACTAATCTTTGTACTGACTTGTAAGTTTTAGTCTTTTTCATCAATTTAACAAAAACGTTATATATATATATATATACACATGGATATATATAATCAATATATGTAACATTTAACATACAATAGAATATAATAGAAATATTATAGAATATATATGTATACAATATATACATATATATTCAACACCTATACTCAAATGTTACTTTTTCAGTGAACTCTTTCTTGATAATTCTCTTTAAAAAAAAGTCTCTCATATACATTTTCCTTATTTTCTTCCCTTGCTCTATTGTCTTCCATAACATGAACAACTATCTAATGTACTATATATTTATTCCTTTATATTTAATATCATTTCTCTCTTTCTCCATCCACTAGCACATATAAGAATATGATCTTTAAGTCTAATGCATTAGGTTTTAGTCACAACCCTGCCTGTTACTAAGTGTGGAATTTGGGACAAATTAATAACCTTTCTGTGCCTCAGTGTCTGTGGAAATAATAAGGTTACCTAACTCATACAATTCTTCTGTGGTTTTAATGAGTTGATATTTTTTAAAGTATTTGGCACAAAGCAAAGACTATGTAAGTGTTAGCTTTAATCTTCATATTGATGGAGGTTTTTTTGTTTGTTTGTTTGTTTACTACTGTACCCCTAGAACCTATAACATTTCTGGCACGTAGCAGACAGTAAAAGGCTTGCTTAAATAATGAGTTTATCCTTAGCTACTGAAGGTCTTTTGATTTTCTTTTGTCACAAATGTCTTACTATGATCTCTTAGACATTGTCATGTCCTCCAACTCTTCACTTCAAGATAGGGGAAAAGGAGAGTGGAGTAAAGGTGACAACATTTGCAATCAAACTGAAAGGGATTTTAAGACTGCACTCTATTTTTTCCATTACATATTTTTAGTGACCACCTTTGTCATTAATCATGGTTTAAGAGAAAAGAGCCTATAATAGATAAAATGAAGGAAACAAAAAATACTGTAATTGTAAAAATAATTTGCCTCTGAAAGCAAATTACAACATACTGGGTTAAAAATAGCTTGCTACTTAGACAATATGTAATGTAAAAATTAAGCTTAGATACACATGTAACTAATGGAAATGAAAGAATTCTGCTTTGTAGCTGACAGGTCATCTGCTTGGGGGTTTGTGCTTGATTTACTACTGGATCTTGTAGAGGACATAATAAAATTATACTTATGGCAAACATCAAACTATTTTCTTTTCATTTACATTTGAGAATTGGGGGTTTTTACATTTAAATAAATTAAATTGTTCAAACTCTAACAAAAACAAATGTAAACAAATATATTTAGATTACATTTTATTTGATTTGATTTCATAAATCAAATGTAAAGGTAATGACAAAGCTAAAATGTACACAAAACACCTCACTAAATCCTAACAACAGCATAAGGTAGGTTTAATAATAACATTTTATAATTTAAGACATTGAAAGTGAAATGGTTAAGTAACTTACCTATTGTAACACAACATTCAAATACAATTGTATGACACCATGTTTTCCATTATCTCAAGCCTTATCTTCATTGTTAGAACTAAGATCACATAGACTTTCCCACTAATACAGGCTTTTAATTTAAAATTTAAGATTGATTCTTGTATCAATTTTACATAACAAATTTCTGCTTCTATCCATAAAGAAAAAACAAAGACAGAATTTCCCATCAGAAACAACTAGAAACCACACAAAATACATGAAACTATCCCTATACATTGAACAAGAGTGTGGGACATACAATTCCTCATTTCATTGTCTGGAGACAATTTCTAGACCATTAATATAAGAGGAAAGAAGCAAATGGCCTTTGCATCTTTACATGATTGAATCGAGGATACAACAGTCAGATGTTTTAGAATTGTTTCAGCTAGAAGTGCAAGCCAGAGTTCTGAAGAGGAGGAAGCTATGTTGAAAAAGTAAAGAAAATTTGTTAGGAGTTCTTGAATCTTTACTGAGTACTAGGCTGTGCATACCTAGAGTGAAACACTAAAAAGCAGGGCAAAGAAACATAAAGGATGTACATGCATAACGATTCCAGGGGCTTAGAGAGGATAAGTAGATACTCAAGTTCTAACCTACCACACTAGACTCTTTAGTAACAACACATAGCATTCAGGGGAGATCCAAGAGAGACAATGCTGAAGGAGTGTGACTGAGCTATCTGTGAAGTGAATACCTTTCTACTCTTATGAGTATTCCTGCCCTAGCAAAGCTTAGAAACAAGCAGGGATAAAATTAATACAAAAAAAATATTTTAGGCCAAAAGAAAAAAAAACAAAAACAAAACGAATCACACTATTAAAGGAAAGCAAAAATTACAATGCTCTGTATATAATCAAAATTCTACACAAGTCATATAGCCAGAAATGGTGACACATAATTAGAATAACATTCACTTAACAAAAAAAGACCCAAAAATCTTATAAATTATGGAATTATAAAACAAAAACCCTAAAATATATATTGTAATTATAAATATATGTTTAACATAAAATAGGAACATAAGATAAAAATGGAACATTTTTAAAATACACAAAGAAAAATTTAAATGTAAAAACTAGATAATTTAAAATAAATTTTTTAAATGTTTTATTTATTTCTAGGAGAGAGAATCAGCGTGAGCAGGGGAGGGTCAGAGAGAGAGGGAGTCACAGATTGAAACAGGCTCCAGGCTCTGAGCTGGCAGTCAGCACAGAGCCCGACGCGGGGCTCGAACCCACGAACCGCGAGATCATGACCTAAGCGAAAGTCGGAAAGTCGGACGCTTAACCGACTAAGCCACCCAGGCGCCCCTAAAATAAAATTTTTATTGAATGACACTAAAAGTAGATTATACATTGTAGGGGGGAAAAAAGAGAAAGGATTAATAATCTTGAAAGAAGAGCAAAGCAACCTATTCAAAATAAAGAAAAGAGAAAAAAGCTCAGAAAAAAAATGAATGTGAACCTCTGGACCTGTGGAATAAATCGAAGGAGTGTAAAACGATATAATTAGAACCCTACCTTAAAATAGAATAAAGATAGTTTAATAAGTAATGGCTAAAGAAGATACAAATTTGATGAAAGGAAAAACAACTATAAACCTACCAATTATAAAAGCTCAAAGAACTACAAACTGAAAACACATATACTGCATCAAGGAATATATAACTACATTTCCACAAACAAGCAGTGTGAAAAATAAGACACATTACATACAGAGAAACAAAGAGCAATTGAATCTTCTCATAATGAATAACGAAAGCCAAAAGATATTGGTAACTATTTTCCAGTAATAAAAGAAAAAACTTGTCACTGTAGAATTCTATATACAGCAATATTCTTCAAAAAAATAACAGTGGAATATAAACATTTCCAGAAAAAGGGAAGGCAGAGAATTCATTATAAGCTAATCAAAACTAAAAGAAATACTAACAGAAATTCTTCAAGAAGAAAAAAATATACCACACAAATCTTGGATCTTCCTCAAAGAGTTAAAAGAACCAGAAACTATAAATATGTGAGTAAATATAAAATATTATTTCTAATCTTTAATTTTTAAAAAAGATAATTATACTTTTAAAATAAAAATAAAAATAATGCATTGTAAGGTTTACGTGCTTGCAGATATAAATTATTTAAAAATAATAGTATAAAGTATGAGAAAGAATTCTTTTTAAACATTCTTTTTTAAGAATATATCTTGTACATTACACATGAAGAGTATATTATTTCAAGATAGATTGCAATATGATGGATATGTGTATTTTAAACATTAAAGCAACCATTGAAACCTGAAGAGTTATATCTAATTAATAAATAATGGAGACATTAAAATATATTTATAAAGACAGGAAAATAGGGAAAATAAGAAACAGATGCAACAAAAATAAGACATTATAAGATGATAGCCTGAATACACTGATATTTACATTAAATGTAAATTATCTAAACATGCTCAATAAAAAGGCAGAGATTATAAGAGTGACTATAAGAAACACTATTTATAAAACACACACTAATAGATATAACATAAATAAAAAAATGAAAAATATATAAACAGCAAACACTAAACGTAAGAAAGCCAGAAAGGCTATCGCAAAAACAGAAGGAAAGGTATCACAAAATAAACAATATTACTAGAGACAAAGAGGGACATTTCATAATGACAAAGGAGTAAATTAACCAAGAAGCATAATAGTCTTTCATGTTTACATAAACAATAACAGAACTGCAAAATACATAAAGCAAAAACTAGTCATAACAAGAAGAGAAACAGACAAATTCAGAGCAATGGCTGGAGTTTCTCAGGCCCTCCTCAGTTACTGATAAAACAACACCAGGAAACATAATTTTTAAGAAATAGAAAAATTTTCACAATATCAACCAAATCGACCTAACTGGCATTTATGGAACACTGTAACCTAAAATAGCTTAATTTTAAAGTATAAGTAGAATATTTAACAAAATAGACCATATCATGTACCATAAGTCTCATCAAATTTAAAAGAATTGAAGTCATAGAATATGTTCTCTCACTACAGCAAAAAATAATTAGAAATCAATAACAGAAAGATATCTGAAAATGCCCATACATTTGTAAGTTAAATGAAGCATTTCTAAATACCCCGTGAGTCCAGCAGATATCAAGGGGCAAATCAGAATGTAATTTTAATTAAATTAAAATGAAACTGGTATTAGAAAATCTATTCAAGGGGAAATTTATGGGTTAAACTGTTATATCAGAAACAAACTAATAAAAAATTAAAATCAATGATTTAAACCAAGAATTCACAATTTTTTCTGTAAAGAACTATATGGGAAATAATTTAGACTTTGTAGTCCACTGTTATTCCTACCAGGTTTGCCACTGATTGTGAAAGCAACCATAGACAATGCATAAATGTGTGAGCATGGATATATTCTTAACAAAACAAAACCCATTATTTATAGAAACTATAAATTGCATAAAATATCAATTTTATTTATCCAACTATTAAAAAGTGTAAAATTCACTCAGCTTTCAGGCACTACAAAAGTAGATAGTAGGCTGAATTTGGCCTGTAGTCCATAGTTTGTGAATTCCCAACCTAAGCTTTGACCTTAGGAAGCTAGACAAAGAAAACAAACTAAAAACCAAAGTAAATGAAAAGAAGAAAATAATAAAGATACAAGCAGCATTCAATGGCATTTATGACAGAATAAATGGGATAGGAAAAGCAATGAAACCAAAGGCCAGTAATTTGGGAAAAAATCAATAAAGTTGATAAACTTCTAGGTACACTAATAAAGAAAGAACAGGGTGAAGATATATTACTAATATTAGGAATGAAAGAAGAAACATAATCTAGAGTCTACAGGTTGATAAGGAAATACTATAAATAACTTTTTGCCAATAAATATAACAACTTAGATGAAATAAATATATTCTAGGAAGACAGAAATTATCTAAATAGACTTGAAAAACTAGAAAATTTTCTTACCCCTAAACCTTTCAGGGTCTTTAGTTGGTAATTAAAGACTTTCTCACAAAGGAAACTCCAGACCCAGAGGCTTTCATTGATAAATTTACTAAGCATCTAAGAAAGAAATAGTATGAAATCTATATGAACACACCTAGAAATTAGAGGAAGAAGGAGTCAGAATTACCTTCATATCAAAAGTATGCAAAACTTACACAGAAAAAATATAGACAAATTTCCCTTACTTGAAAAATCTTTTTTACATTTTTGGCAAAGAAAACCAAAAATGAACAAGTAAGAATAAGATAGTTGCACATCTGTGGTTTATCTTGTGAATACAGTCACCCACTAACAAAATAATTGGGGGGAAAAAAACACGAGACCATTTCAATGGATGCAAAAACACCATTTGACAAAATTCAAGGCTAATGCATGATAAAAACTCTCAGCAATTCAGAAATACAAAAGAACATCAGTGAAACATCTATCAAAAACCTGAAGCTATGATTATACTCCATGGTGAAATGCTGAAATCTTTCCCCCTCAGACTGGGAACAAGTCAATCACTTGCTTATATCATGTCTATCAAGATTGTGCTAGAAGCTAATATCAGTGCATTAAGAATAAAATAAATGCAAACATTTTGAAAAGAAATAAAGTTCACTTTATATTAAAACATCATGAGTATCCTAAGAAATCTACAAGAATTAATTCATGAATTAAACATGGTCATACTATTCAAGAATAAAAGAAAAAATCAATTGTGTATATTTATATATTAACAATTACTGGAATTTGAAATAATTAAATCAAAATGTTTAAAATAACATCAATATATTAAATATGTAGGTATAAATTTAACAACATGTGTATAAAAAAACAAAAACATTGTTGAAAGAAGCTAAAGAAGACCCCCCCAAATTGAATGATATGTCATACTGTTCATAGACAGGAAGACTCAATATTGATAACAATTCTCCCTTTAATGATTTATAGATTTAATACTATCCCAATGAAAAATTGTAGTGAGATGTTTAATAAAAATTAATAAGCCTATTCTTAAATTTATATGGAAAACTAATGATCCAGAATAACTAAAACAATTAAATAAAAAAGCAAAGATAAAAGACATCTGCTGATTAAGACACAGCATTAAGAGAGAGGAAGGAAGGAAGGAAGGAGGGAAGGGAGGGAGGGAGAGAGGATGGCAGAGAGGCAGGGAGGGAGGAAGGAAGAAAAAAGAAAACCACAATTCAGTGGGTATTTATTGAATGCCTACTTACTATGTACAAAGTTAGGAGCAATGAAAAAGGCTACAAAAAATAATAATAAATGAATTATTCATTCAATCAACAATTATTGACCAAGTCCTGCTACACGCAGATATCGCTCGAAGCAAAATAAAGAAAAATTGTCCATGCTAAAAAAAAAAAAAAAAAAAAGAAAAAGAAAAATTGTCCATGCTTAAGGAGCTTGAGAAAAGTGGGTAAGTAAGGTTTACTGAAGATGGAAACACTGAAGGTATGGAACTGTAAGCATATTTATCAGAGTGTGATGTGAATAGAGGAACGGAAGTGAGGGCAAGCAGGGTAGTTTTGAAAAATGACTCAGGTACTTTGTGTTGGGTAGATTGAAAGTGAGCTGTGGGAGATATTTATGGGGCAGGGAGTGGGGCTTCGGGGTGGGATGCACACTGTAGAGACTTCAAATGCCAAGTCTAAGGATTTTGTACCAAATTTGCTGGTCATGAAGAGCCAGTGAATAGGCAAGTAGTCTTAGAGGTCAGAATGAAACAAAGAATGCACTATTGTATATTGATATTATTCTAAAACATTAACTTGCCTACATTTTGTTTTCATCTCAAAAGCCCTATAGCAGACAGAAACATGTCTCTTCACAAGCTACCAGGGGGGGGAAAAAAAAAGCTATGACTCCTTTTATCGCTTGAAGGTCCCTTTCTTTTGTATGGAGAGCTAGACGTTTTTCAAGTTTCTAGTCTGTGGTTGAGCTCTTTAACCTATTTATCATTTTGAAAAAACTGAAATGGCCTTTTAAATGTTGTAGAATATACCCAGATCAGCACAATCCCTGGCCCCTTGTACCTAGATGAAAAGCAATATTTGGGCATATAATATTTATATTCACTTCAACTGGTTTGCTCATTTTTCACTGTCAATGCCCATAGAGATGAAAGAGATCAGTCCATTATTGATGACTTAAATTCAGACAAGCTTGGGGAGGGATGGACTCAGACAGATGCATGTACGCCAAAATTAATGTTACATCCAACCAGCACCTATTTTTTGTTAAATTTATTTTTTTTATTTCTGAGAGAGAGAGAGAGAGAGAGACAGCTTGAGCAGGGGAGGGTCAGAGAGAGAGGGAGATACAGAATCTGAAACAGGCTCCATGCTCTGAGCTAGCTGTGAGCACAGAGCTCGACACGGGGCTTGAACCCACAAACCGTGAGATAATGACCTGAGCCGAAGTCAGACGCTTAGCCAACTGAGCCACCCAGGCGTCCCAACCAGTACCTGTTAAAGAACATTAATGAAAATAGTATTTTGGATGATGTTCTTTCAAGTCTTTTCTTTTAGTCTGTTTTTACTTACATCCATATATGTTAAACTATGCTTACTAAAATGGCTATGCCAGAAAAATCAAATAGATAATTTTGACTGATACCATCTTTGCTTTTTGCTCACACAAATACATAGAGAGACAGTTTGAACAGCAGATTTCTTTTAGGTAAAGGTCTGAAACCTTTGCATATGACTCAAGTTGCTAATCTAATGTAGTATTAATTAATTTGTGGAGATTTCTTGGAAGATAAGAAGCTTTAAAATGAAAATACTAAATTCTGTTACTTCCAAGCATCTGCCCAATAATTCATATTTTCCAGACAGGTTTACAGAATTCTTTCTCCAAGTTACCTTTGTAGCGCTTGATAGAGCAGAAGAAAATGAGGAAAGGTTTAAGTTTAAAACATTCCTACAAGAAAACTAACTTTAAAAACTTAATCATCTTATACATAATAAAATAAAACAAAGAATTCCTAGCAATGCTAATTCACTTCCTGAAAATCAGCAGGCTAAAACAATCATTTGCCCTACATTATCATTCTGGCCTTTTTGCAAAGGAGTCCCTGAAAGTAAATGATATCGCTTCCCCTTCACTAAAAAGATCTTTTTGACCATTTCCATGAGACATACATTAAGTTGTTTTGGAAGTCACTGCTAATAATCTTGCCCTTTAGACCTTGGCTTGCAGAGATAATGAGTCAGGATTTGCTGAACATTTCATCTCTTCTTCAAGTTCCAGCATGGTCAGGGTATTAAATGACCCAGTCTGGTAAAACATAACTCCTCTTTCTTTATTCTCATTACAGTTGGGAAGCAAAATTTGATTAGCTAACTGACTAGAGAATTCTGTATGGTTAACTGAAATATGACCCATCAATTGAGAAGCTTTAACATTGTGGGTCAGACCAGGAGAGGCAGGAAAGTTCCAGTTGTTTTTCAGTTGGAAGCTCATTTAACTCTCTGTTTCTAGAAACTAAATCTAAATCGTATCCCCTTTCTAAAAGTTTTCTCAAAATGTTCCTTTAACTCTAAAATGCAGGTAGAGATGAGAGGGAATAGATCCATAACCTATTTATTATTTTCAGTTATAAATTTAGCTTACTGAATTAATAGCTAAAATATAAATCTCTTACTTTACGTACTGGGAAATATTATAAAATCTAATATCTCGATGCTAATTGTGTTATAATTAGTAAATACGGTAATTCTAACAATTCAGTTCAGTCAATACTAATCGAAACATGATGTTGAGACAATTGAATGGATTTATTCATTCTCACATTAGTTAGTGCTCCCTTGCTATACTGAGCAATGAAAATATAGAGAAAAATGATATGAGGTGCTCACCTTTAAAT
The DNA here is from genome assembly GCF_003009895.1 of Hyaena hyaena. NCBI lineage: Eukaryota > Metazoa > Chordata > Mammalia > Carnivora > Hyaenidae > Hyaena > Hyaena hyaena. The sequence goes on from NW_024081747.1 coordinate 387,858, forward strand.
TGAGGAGATAGGAGGAATGCCTGGGTGGCTCAGTCAGTTGAGCCTCTGACTTTGGCTCAGGTCATGATCTCGCTGTTTATGAGTTCAAGCCCTGTACGGGGCTCTCTGCCATCAGGGCAGAGCCCACTTCAGATCCTGTCCCCCTCTCTCTCTATACCTCCCCAACCCATGCTCCCTCTTTCTCAAAAATAAATAAACATTTTAAAATAACATTGTAAATTAAAGAGGTAGGAAAATAGCCAAAAATTAGGACACTGTGTTAAGGACCATAACAGAAAGATAAGTACATATGTATACTTATATAGTTGTAATATTAGAACTCTCCCAGCTCTAATCCTCCTCAGAGATTTGCTTTATGACTTTATTTTCAGTAAAGTCATTAGTATTTGCATGAAATTTTATGAGTGTTTGAATTTTCACAAGTATGCCTGAATTTCACACATCTTATGTTTCAATGCAAGCATTCAAAATCCTTCCAATGACCCAGCAATAGCACTGCTAAGAATTTACCAAAAGGGATATAGGAGTGCTGATGCATAGGGACACATGTACCCCAATGTTCATAGCAGCACTTTCAACAATAGCCAAATCATGGAACAGCCTAAATTCCATCAACCGATGAATGGATCAAGAAGATGTGGTTTATATATTCAATGGAATACTACATGGCAGTGAGAAAGAATCAAATCCGGCCATTTGTAGCAATGTAAATGGAACTCGAGGGTGTAAGGCTAAATGGAATAAGTCAGGCAGAGAAGGACAGATACCTTCCAAAGATTTCTTGATAGCCCATCTTATAAAGAGGGGCCTGCAGCACAAAATGCACAGCTTACTTTTGTCCAGGAAAGAGCTGGAATAGGACTATCATACATCTGTCTCCAGCTCTCTCACAGAATGCCAGGACACATGGTTTCTAGTAGCCATGCCATTTTACATGATTCCACAATCTCAAGTCACACCATAAAAAGATTGGCCTGAGGTTATCCTGAGGCATCTCTGGTTGTGTAAGCACAGAGCCTCTGGTCAATCCATCTGACTGATGTCTTTTCTCCTTGGCTGCCTTCCATAATGGTGGCTCAGTGAATGGGGGCATCACTTTTGGCTCTAAGGGTAGGTACTCATCTCTCTTCTCTGGGTCAGAGTGCTCATGGGGAACATTAACTCATATATGTCACGGGACTATCTCCTTTCCTGGAAAAAATCTCACAAACTGCCTCACTGCAATAGTCATTCTTCCAAACTCTCCTGGAAATGCCTGCTATCTAAAGTTCCTCTTTATCTGTTTAAATCAAAACATGAAGAGAGCTGTACTACCTTTCAAAAAAGTCCATCTGTCTCTACTCTGACATTTATAAACAAAAGAACAAAGGTATTCTTGCTTCTGTTGCTTGAGATCACAAGTGACAAAGCTTATCCTTGATTTCTATGTTTATATAAATTTTATTAATTACCATATTTTATTATATATTCTTAGACTTTGGCATATTGTCTCATCTCTGAAGCTCTGGCAGTCAGTCCTCTCCATATTAAGATCCTCTCTTCCCACTTCTCCTAATAATTCTTCAGTTCTTGCCTAAATGCACTTTTCTCCAGATTTCTGAGATACACAAAAGTTTATTAAATGTTCTTTCTTTGTGCATCATTACCCTAACCCTCATCCTCTTTTCATGGTACTTATTCTTTGTAAAATCCTACAATGACAGGGATTTTAGTTAATTTGTTCATGACTGTAACCACGATTGGGTACTCACCAAATACATTTCAAATAAATAATAAATAGGTCAGTAACTCTAATGACAATAGCAGTACATTATTCATATATATTAAAATTGTATCGATTTCACAGATAATAGTGAAATATATGAAAATCAAATGTTATGAAAGGGACATAATATATGCAACTTATTCTCAAATGGTTCCAAAAAATACTTAATAATATGCATATAGAGAGACACAAAGAGCAAACTTAAGAGAATTTTAATGATTGGTGAACCTGTATAATTCTTTTTGCAATTTTTTACTTTTTCTGTTATTTTGACATTGATTTCAAATAAGCAATTAAATTTTTAAAAACTTGAAAAAATATTTTTAGAACTCCTACGTTATAGTTCCTTTACCTCAGCAGCATATTATTTGGAAATACTATTAAGTGCATTTGTGTGTATACCTGGAAAAATTCAAACTTCCTCAAAAATGACTTTGAATTATCAAAACATTCCACTCTGTACACATGCTCGATAAGAAAAAGACAATGCTGGGGCGCCTGGGTGGCTTAGTCGGTTAAGCGTCCTACTTTCGCTTAGGTCATGATCTCGCGGTTCGTGGGTTCGAGCCCCGCGTCAGGCTCTGTGCTGACTGCCAGCTCAGAGCCTGGAGCCTGTTTCAGTCTGTGACTCCCTCTCTCTCTGACCCTCCCCTGCTCACACTGTCTCTCTCTCTCTCCTAGAAATAAATAAAACATTTAAAAAAAAAAAAGAAAAAGAAAAAGACAATGCTATTTGTCTTGAAGGAGTTTAGAAAATGTCACCAAAAATGTGCTGTGTTGGTATATTATTTTTAGCTTGAAGATAGGAAAACAGCAAATTCAGGTAGAAGCTTTCTGTGAACTCCTGGTATCTGCCTACATACAGATTCTCTGAAAGAAATTCAAATGTCATCAGTGAACTTCTGGGGAGTTTCATCAAAAGGAAAGGTTGACTCCTATCCCAGGACAGGAGACTAGGAGTCCACACCACACTCAGGCAAACTTTGTCACAAATTATCAGAGCTCCCATTTTTCTGCCAAGGGCTCACTCATCTTCCCTAAAAGATCACTCACTCTCCTCTAAGTTGCCTAACTCCCTCTTCCTTTTCCCCTATTGAGATGATAGAGAAGATCCCAAATCTCTTTTGCAGATTTCACTTTTGTTTTCCTATGATGTCCACTGTACATCTTTTTTTTTTCTGTTACTTGGCCTGTTGTCACTTTATTTCATAGACCCATAGAACCTAGCAGTGTAGAAGAAAAAAATTTCCTCCCCTAGAGCTTCATTACATAAATACTCTAAGAAAGTAATCGGGATATAAAAGTAAAAGTGTTGCAAAATAGTAAGAGAATATGTGATTGCCGTGTATATATTATATGACTTATAATGAAGTAATCATTGAATGTTGACAGTTATGTAATCATTAACAAAGTACTTAACTTCTCCATTAATGAAGCATATTTATTAAATACTACCACATAATAAATCCTAGAAATGTTACTTTTTAATTTACACTTCTTAATTATAATCCTTTAGTCCTTAGGATATGTAATATCTACTCAATGCTGAGAATTACTGCATAAAATATATATTTTTTTACTTAAACATTTTAATTGGAAATAAAAGTTCAAGTGCAAACCAGAAAAAAGATATAGGATTTTCATTAGTCAATCAAGAAATACAGATATATGAACACACAAAGTAAAAACACTACAAATTGATTATAGGTTGTTTGAGAGTCAAGTGGATTAGAACATTTTAAGTGGATATATTAAAAAATAAGTCTAGATATAAAGCTAGAGATCTGAGAGTCTTTCCCAAAACAAGAAATACTGTATTCTTTTTTTTATCTGTGCATTCTATTTACTGTAAGTTTAATTATGGCAACTTTTCAGAGTAAAATAAAAATACTTTTTTAAAAATGACTCAGTGTTTGAATTTAGCAAACATTGTTTTTCATTTTTCAGCATTACAAGATCAAATATACAGTTAAACAAATAAAATAATTCTTTTGGGTAATAATAACTTTGACTCATAAATGTTTAAAACTTAGATATTTGGTGGTTAAAAATAATTTAATGACATTTTATCCTGAATTCTCAAAAATAGTGAATTGTAAATAGCTAACTATTGTGAACACTTGTTAAACTAAATCTTGCTATTGTAATTGCTATTGCTTGTCACATATTTATTATTCTTTTATACGTATTACATTATGTCATTATATGTTAATTACTTAAAACATTTTAACTTTAACCCCACCATTCTTGTAAATTTCTCAAACCATAAGAATTTGAATTCTGGCAACATTTGAAGTCTAATCATGGATGATTGTTGGTATAAATTTTCCACTTTAATTGTCCTTGCAATACATGGTGGAAAATTTAACTTTGTGCCATATATATCTAGCCTACCCAGAAATTATTTATATTTTGTGTAGGTTTTCTTTCTAAGCTAAATTTTATTCATATCACTCACATACACAAGGCAATATAATAAATACATGTATTGAGAAAGATCTTTTAAATATGTATTTGATATAAGATTATATCTGTATTCTCACTTTGTTAATGGAGAAATCCAGCCATACGTCAGGGAAATCCCATAGAGCAGAGTTTGAGTCCAAGCAGACTGTAGAGTCTGTTTTCTAAATGGCTATCCTTTAGCTGCCTCTCAATATTTAGTATTATGGGTTGAAATTAGGTTTCCCATAAATTGTAAAGTCCTTTGGAGGACTTATATTTGAAATTAGGTTTCCCATAAATTGTAAAGTCCTTGGGAGTCCTTATATTTGGAGGCAGGGGAGACCTTTAAGGAGATTAATTAAAATGAAGTTATAGGTAGGTCCTAATCCAACAGGACTCATGACCTTATAAGAAAAAAAGATTAGGACACAGACAACACAGCCCAGGAGATAATCATGTGGGACACACCAAGAAGGTGGCCACCCACAAGACAAGGAGAGAGGCCTCAGAAGAAACCAGACCTTCTCATACCTTGATCTTAGACTTCTAGTCTCCAGAACTGAGAGAAAATAAATTTCTGTTGTGTGGACCACCAAGTCTATAGTTTATTATGGTAGCCCTAATAAGCTATTATATATACTCACCTATAACCCTAATTGATAAACATTTACATTAACAACAGTGTCCACCATATCTTTAATACCTCAGAACATGAAAATAAGAAGCATTTTATCTTTCAATATGGATACCCTTGGAAAAATTGTATGACTTCTCTAAGCCTTATTCTATCTATTCAATAGGAATAATGATTACACCCTACCAATAGAAATGTGGTGAAAAATAAATGAGATGAGACATGTATTTTTTTTTTAAATGTTTTATTTATTTCTAGGAGAGAGAGAGAGAGAGAGACAGCGTGAGCAGGGGAGGGTCAGAGAGATAGGGAGTCACAGATCGAAACAGGCTCCAGTCTCTGAGCTGGCAGTCACCACAGAGCCCGAAGTGGGGCTCGAACCCACGAACCACGAGATCACGACCTAAGCGAAAGTCTGTCGCTTAACCGACTAAGCCACCTAGGCGCCTCGAGACATGTAAACTTTTAGCCCATAGTGTACTGGGTAGTAATTGTACAATAGATGTGGTCATTTTTCTTAATTATTAATTACACAACAAGTTATTTCACAAGACTGGAATAAATTATCCCCTAATCAGATTTAATTAGTAAGTGTGAATTCAGAAATAAATGAAAATGGGTTTAATCTCTATTTTTGGTATTTTTTGTCTTCTCTAGTATTTTTTCATGTATTTTCCTTTTTTCTCAATTTTATCTATGTGAAGTTGAAAAAACAGTATTAAGAAGAACACTGTCAAGAATATTGGACTCAATTCCACATAATAAATAAAATAACTGAGTACTAGATAATATTAATGGATGAGTAAAGAGCATATGTCAGATTTTCTCTCTCCCTCTCAATTTAATGTCTTTCTTCCTTTTCCTTTCTTTTCTTTTCTTTCTTTTCCTTTCTCTCCTTCTCTCCTTCTCTCTCTCTCTCTCTCTCTTTCTTTTTTTAGAACCTAATGTACACAGAATTAAGTTAATGGCATAATATCAGCATCATTACATCCAAATCTTCCTCTAATTTACTTTAATCATACTTTATTTTTTCTTTATCCTCTTTTTCTCCAGTCCCATTCCCCTTGCCTTCCATTCCTATTTTTAGTATACTAAATGCATTACTTTACAATCCCTTCCATTGCCAATTTTCTTATTTAGATGTAAATGTATCCTCAAAACTTTATAGAGTGCTTTTCAGAATATGTGTATGTGAAAGAGATATGTTCTGTCTCCCATTATATGCATATACCACATTTCATTTATCATTTTCATAGCAAGGGACACCTAGGTTGTTTGCAGTTCTTTGCTACAACAGTCAAAAATGTTCTGAACTTTCTTATTTACGTAAGTTATCTTTGCACCCTTGGAGAGTTTCTTTATAATCTGTATGTGGAAGAAGCTTCCACATAACTTTCCTTCCTTTCCTTTCCATTCTCCTTCATTTAGGATCACATTCCAGTTGTGGTCTGATGGCTCTGCGAGCATCCCCTGACTCACTCCACTTTCTCTCACAGGACTTTTCACTGATACATCTCTTCAGTGATTAATACTATCTTGGTGTTTTCTCTTCAGAGAATATGGACTACATAAACTCTGATAAGTACTTCTTTTTCTGTTTTCCTTTTTTATTAGTTTGTTTTAAATTCAAACATTATTATGTAACTCATTTTTAAAATCTTTTCCATTTTTCTCATGAAATTCTTACTCATTTCATTCATGTTGTACTCTTTTCCTCTGTATCTGTTAATGTAGATAAATAACTATAATTATTTCAAAACCTCAGTCTCATGGTTCCAATTTATGGACCATTGATCTCTGGTCTAGTTTTATTGGTTGGTTTATTGCTTAATAATTAATTATTTTTATTATTCTTTGCCTAACTTCTAATTTTTGATTAAATGACAAAATCTGTATGTAGAAGGATATTAGAACTTAGATAAATATAACTTATGTCTAGAAAAAGATATATCTCTCCTTCTGTCTGACGGTTAGCATAGGAGTTGGAGTCAATCAAACTAGAAGTTGGGTTTGAGTTGTGTGCTGCCATGGTTATCTCCATGCACCACAGACTTCAGATGCTTCTACATGGGGAAGATCTGTGTTCATTGTGCAATTTAATGTGTGGTCTATAATATGGGGGATTTTTTTCTCAGTGTCCCTGTTCCATTCTCAGATTTTGTGAGTATAATAAAACCACACCACATGCCTGATCACTCTCCTCTTTGAGCAGTTAGTGGCCACTAGTTTTTGGTTGACCCAGAGCCCTCAGTGGGATGGGAGTTTTCTTGGTTATCCTATTCTCGTCAGTTTCAATCAGACCCTGTTTTCCTGAGATTCTAACTTTCTGTCCTCTTCCTATAAAAGTACATTCTTCCTTGTACTGGTAAAGAGTCCTGAGTATGAGCATGTAACTTATCCCTATCCCAGCAGCAAACAATCTTTGCTTTGAATGAATGAAGGATCCTCAGTGTTATCAGGTTTCCTGTCCTTTGTCTTGTATAAATGTGAGAAGGATGGGGAAAGGAGGACCTTCTCTTTTCCCAGTAGTTGTGGAGCTTTGGGTAAGAAACACAGCTGGGGAGGGGAACTATAGTTACTTCATTATTTCCGGAGTTCTTTTTTTTTTCCCTGTTGTCCTTTTCCCAATGTTGTTCTAGAACCATATGGTAAGAGATTTTCTTCTTTTCCCTCCAAGTAGAAGTGGACCTTTGTTTTGCATGAGAGAAGATTTCAGTACATGGATATAAATTAGTCCTGTTCTCTAACATCAGCCAATTACCACCTGCATGCCTGCATGCACAGTTTACTTTGTATCTGTGTTCATGTCTACCACTTCTTCCCACCATCTGCCAATAGTGTAACATCCAATATGTTCTGTATTTCCTCAAAGTACTTGTTATCTTTTCACTTAACATGGCTGCCTTACAATTTCAGCCTTACAAAATGTCCAGTGGGTTAAAAATGTTATAATTGTGTAATTGTGTGCTTGGTGTGGGAGCAACATCCTTCTCTTGTGGCTTTCTAAGTAGAAGCAGGACTCAAACTCTATAAATTACTGTGTCTTTCAATTTAACTAAGATCATAAAGGCTTATAACAAAAAATCTTGGGGGCGCCTGGGTGGCTCAGTCAGTTGAGTGACCGACTCTTGATATTGCCTCAGGTTGCCATCTCACAGTCATAGTATTGAGCCCCACTTGGGGCTCAAAGCTGAGCATGGAGCCTGCTTGGGATTCTCTCTCTTCTTCTCTTTCTGCCTCTCCTTCATTCTGTCTCTGCCTTTCTCTCTCTTTCAAAATAAATGAGCTTTTAAAAAATGAATCATGATTATTTATGCTTTTAAAAATATTTCATTTTAATATTTTACTTCTATTTTTAAAGGCAATTCTCAATTTTTCTATTTCTACTTATGTCATTAAGTCAGCATGTCGATGTATTCTAAGGTAGTTAACACTTTTTGTAATATGAAGTGGGTTAAAGTTTTAAAATATAGGAGCACCTCGCTGGCTCAAGTCAAGTGTCTGACTCGATTTTGGCTCAGGTTGTGATCCCAGAGTCACTGGGTCTAGTCCCACATCAGACTCCATGCTAATCATGGAGCTTCTTGAGATTCTTTCTCTCTCCCTCTACACCTCTCTCCTGCTTGCTTCCTCTCTCTCAAAAAAATTAAAATATAGGGGCACTTGGGTGGCTCAGTTGGGTAAGCATCTGATTTGGGTCAGGTAATTATCTCATTGTGAGTTTGAGCCCTGCATGGGGCTCTGTGCTGACAGCTCCAAGCCTGAAGCCTGCTTTAGAGTCTGTGTCTCCCTCTCTCTCTGTCCCTTCACCAACATGCTCTCTCTCTAAAAAAAAAGCATTAAAAAATTACAATATATATCATAATTCCTCACTTTGTTTTACAAATGAAACAGAAGAGGAACAAAAAGGTTGAATTAATTTATCTAGATACAAGTCAGTGGATGGGTACTGTCCAGTTTGTAGGCCGACTATATCCAATACTACTATTTGTGCATACCTTGGAATTTGTCAAATGTGGGTCAGGCTATCTCAAAGTCTGTTTGCAGGAGGAACTTAGAAGCCATTCAGGAGTGTACTTATACCAAGAGAAGAGAATGAAACTAACACATTTGATCTAGTAATAAAAGTATAGTTAGCAAAGATAGGGGACAAGGAGAGTTTAGCATAATGTTTGTAACTCAAATTTATCTTCAGATGCCCCACTTCCTTATGGGGGATGGGTGATTCCTTCAAAATCTTAAGGCAGCAGTCCAAGATTATACTGAAGGGCATAAGCATACACTATTAGAGATAGTGTATTTTAAAACTCAAACATTGACAGCTCCAATATTTTTCAGCATCTCCTGATGTAAAAGTAGTAGCAATTTCCTTTACAGCTCTATATTGCTATATATAAAGCTTTGCGTCATACATAACTCTGATATGATCTTTTTACTTTCCATCCAGTAGATTGTCAAAAGATGTATTAAATAATAAATGGATTAAATAAAGTATATCTCCCAGTCATCTACTTCTGATGAATACAGACCACATTTCTCTAAGACAACTCTCTTCATTTAGCTTTTGGATAGCATATCCCTTAAGTATCATTCACTATGATTCGACAACATATGTCAAGCAGTACATCCACACTATATACACACTCATGAATTCTTGTTCTGTATGTACATATGCCTGCTCTTGTTTCCCTTTCCTCACAATTAACTTAGAATCCAAGCACAAATTATTCACAATAATTAATTGCTGCTCACTCTCATTTCACCCATTCCTATAATTCTTCACAAAGGGTTGGAGAAATGGAATGTGTCTGTGGTGAGTGAAAGTGACCATAGCTAAAAACAAACAAAAAAAAAACTTATTTCACAAAAAATTTTGTAAGATATTGCAGTATAAACACTAAAGCTTTTGGTACCCCTGAGGATATAAACAACACTCAAGAAGAGAGAGGAAAACTGTTAGTTTCTGTAAGGTTCACAAGTTGACTTTATCAAGCTAAAGCCTTTAAAAAGCACAAACAACAGTGGATACGGAAGTAGCAATGGTGATACCCAGAGGAGGAAATGACAGTGATGCCTGACAACAAATAGTTTAGTAGGAGGGACAAAGCCACTAGAATGGTCTCAAATATGGGCACTTAAGGAAGGGGCAGCTATTACTGGAGGTTGCCAAATGCATTGAAGATAGATAAAGCTGAATGATAGATAATTTCTGTTCACATCCAAAACATACCTTGGGAAGGCCTAGAATTAACTGGGCTGGAGAGACTTTTGAATGTGTTGAAAGTCTTACAAAAGATATTGAAAAAAATTACCAAGAAATATAAATTCACAAATCATTAAAATAAGAGATATAATCAGGACATCAATTAAGATGTATATTCGCTACATATTTTTTTTGTTCTCACTATCACTTAATCTTGTTAGTAGTGTAAGAGTCAGTGGTGTAATATTTTCACTGCTCCTATATTTTTCAGTAGCATTGTTCGTCTTTTTAATCTTTCTTTTTTCTCAACATAGCACTTACCCTTATAATAAAAATAATATTACTATTTTTGTAGAAGTAAAAAAAAATGTTAGAGCCGGAAGGGATTTTGAATATCATCTCATGGCATCACCTCATATTATAAAAAGATAATTTGAGCTAAGTATGCAATCCAAGTCACCCATCTGGTTATTGAGCAAAAATTAATAATAGAAATTCATACTGTCCAAGTGTGGTGACAGTGGACTGTAACCTTTGAGACACTGTACCTTTTTAGAAAAGCCATTTTTGACATGAGGAATCAGTTGCAGAATCTAAAATTTATATAAAAGAGAGTCATAAAAAATACAGATGTCAAAAATATCAAGATACCCCCCAAAAAGTCCACAAGAGGATAAGAAAATCTAAATCCACCTCCCTATAGGAAGTATTTACAAAGGAAATGTTTGAGAGTCAGTTTCATGGCTCCTGAACTCCATAATGCATTTTGAAATATGAAACAATTGTGATGGTCTGCAGAGAAAAAGTTGAACCTATGAGGGCATTTATTTGGAGATATGTTGCCATGCTGTACATTTCCTGAAGGGAGAAAGTTGTCAGTACTTCCTTTACCTTAAAATTAGTGATGGGGCTTTGAGAGAGCCACGCAGAGACTTTGAATGCATTCCTTGCAGATAAGAGGCCAAGAAAAGTGAGAACAGATGGAAGCATGAGAAAAGGAAAGGGGAAAAACAAAAAGCAACAGTGTGTCCTAAAGGAGTAGGCAAGAGGTGATTGTGTTAAGACCAGGCTGAACTCCATAATTTTCTTGGGTCAAATGATGTATGTGTGTTTCCTAGGCACTATTGCTGCCACATACCAAGTGAATCTAGGACTAAAAATTCTTTACAAATGGAGCATCAAAGAGACTGAAGGGAATCCAGTATTGTAAGCCTGGGTGGAGGCAAACAAGTGAGCCAGCAGCTGGGGTTGATCCTGCTCTGTCTGAGGAATAGAAAACAGTGCCAAGAGGTAAAAAATTTCCTGCCAATGGGACTGCCCCAAGAATACTCCAGAAAAAAAATAAGAAAACAAGCAGTAAAGTCAAAGTTAACCACATTCCAGCTCTAGAGTTTATGAAGACACCCACTCAAGAAGCACCTGATTCCTTGCCACTCACCACTTCTCTCATCCGATTAGAACAGAAACAGAGACTAGAGAGTGAAGGAGGAGAAAGAAAGCAATAATAAAATGAAACAGCCCAATGAATAAATGGAAAAATATTTAAACAGACAATTCATACACACACAAGCACACAGTCATGAAAAGATTTTTTTTTTAAATGAATCGTGATTTTGGTGTCATTTTTAAAAAACTTTAGACTAGCCCAAGGTAACAAATTTTATTTTTTACTTTTATCTGGAAGCTTTACAAAGTGTCTTTAGGCCTATAAATCGAGTTGAGTTAATTTTTGGATGTGGTACAAAGTATGGCTCAAGGGGCGTTTTGTTTGTTTACTCATATGGGTGTCCAATTGTTCCAACACCATTTTCAGAAAAGTCTGTGTTTTCTGTACTGAATTGGATCGTAATTTGGTGTCAAATCAGTTGATTATGTATATATGCCTCTATTTCTTGCCTCTTATTATGTTAAACTGATATATTTATCTATTTGATGCTAATATTCCCATCTTATTTAATGTCACTTTAGTGCCTAGAAGTCAGGTAGTATAAGTTTTACAACTTTGTTCTTTATTTCCAAAGTTGTTTAGCCTATTCTGTGTCCTTTGTATTTCCATATGTGTACTGGAATTATCCGGCAAACATTGTTAAAAAGCCCTTCTGGAATTGTGACTGGTATTACATTGTATCTATGGATCCATTTGGGGCAAACTGACATTTAAAACTTTTGGTCTTCTGATGCAAAAAAAATGATTGATATGCTTTTTGTATATATATATATTTAACCTCTCTAAGCAATGCTATTCAGTTTTAAGCATTTAGGACATTCATATATTATTTGTTTACCCATAAAATAATACATATTTTTGATGTTATTATAGATGGTATTTTTTATTTTCAATTTCTTTGTTGCTAGTATATACAAAGAAAATTAATTTTTATATCAATCTATGTCCTGCAATCTTGCTAAATAAACTCACTTATCAGTTCTAGTTGCTTTTTTGTATATTCTATTGGATTTTCTATGTAGACAATTATGTTATCACAAGTAAAGATCATTTCACTTGTCCATTTCTAGTCTGGGTTCCTTTTTTTTTTTTTTTTTAATTTTCTTGACTCCCTGCACTAGCTCAAACTTCCAAGGGTGAGGAAAGGGTGGAGAAAAAACAAAAGTTTAAGTAGAAGTGTTGAAAATGTCATTCTTGCCTTGATTTTTGATCATAGGAGGAATGCAGTCAGTCTCTCACCATTATGTAAGTTAGCTATAGCTCTTCTGCAGTTGTCCTTGATCAGGTAAAGAAAGTTCCTTTCTATTTCTGATTTGCTAAGAGTTCTTATCAGACATGTCCATTACATTGTGTCTAGTGATTTTTCTGTATCTGCTGAAATCATCACATGGCATTTTTTGCTTTTAGTCTGTTAATAAGATAAATTACAATGACCAATTTTTATTTTTTTATTTTTATTTTTTTATTTATTTCTAGGAGAGAGAGAGACAGCTTGAGCAGGAGAAGGTCAGAGAGAGAGGGAGACACAGACTCTGAAACAGGCTCTAGGCTCTGAATTGGCAGTCAGCACAGAGCCCGATGCGGGGCTTGAACCCACGAACCGCGAGATCATGACCCAAGCGAAAGTCGGATGCTTAACCGACTAAGCCACCCAGGCGCCCCTACAATGAACAATTTTTAAACATTAAACCAACCTTGTGTTCATCAAATAAACCTTACATGTTCATGTTATCACTTTTTTTAATGTTTATTGGAAAATTCACAGCCATTTTTCCTTCAAATGTTCCATCTTTTTTTTTTCCCCACGTTGGCACTCAGGTTCAGTACCAGTGAATATTACATTTAGCACTCCATTTTGTGTACTGTATGTGTGGGGGTTTTGTTTGTTTTGTTATTTTTAATAACTTTCTCTCTGCATTTATTCACCCTGTTTCTAGAGTGTAGGCTTTCTAGGGCTTTCACTTGTGATCCTGTCATATTCACCTTTACTCAGGATGTAGCCAAAATTTTGAGTTCTGAGCTCCTGCAGAGAGAGTCTCATCTGAAATTCCCTACATTGGGCAGAAGCTAAACCTTGATCACTGTCCATCCTTGCTGCGTAAATTCATCAAACAGTGTTTTGGTTACCTCTCTGGAACAATTTCATCACTATCTTGATACTTCTTCCAAGTAACAAGGTGGTTTTTTAAACACTATACCAGCATTTTTAGATGTTTTTCATGGGACACTTGACATCATTACTGGAAATGGAAATTCACATTTCTCTTCATATGTTATGTGATAATTTTCACCACATTGAGAGATGAAAATGTTACATAATCAAACCAGTTTGTCTTTTACTTGATACCATCTTGATTTTGTGTTTTTTTTAGATAAGTTTTTATTTAAAATTGTATTGTTTTTTTAATTTTTAACATTTAGCTGTTTAGTATGTCTGGAACTTACTTTTGTGTGCAGCATAAAGTTAGGTTCTAACGATTTTCCCTCAAATTGGAAAGCACGTTGTCCCAACACTGTTGATTAGACCAGAAGTCAGCAAACTATGCCCAACCCATTTCTGTTAATAAAGTTTTGTTTGAACACAGCAAAAAAAAAATTATTTATAAATAAAAAAATTTATTTATATATTTTTGAGAGAGAAAGAGAGGGTGAGAGAGAGAACACAAGTGGAAGAGGAGTAGAGAGAAAGGGAGGGAGAGAGTTTCCCAATCAGGCCCCATTACAGTTTAGGCAGAGCCCAACATGGGGCTTGATCTCATGAACTGTTAAGTTCATGACCTGGACCGACAACCAAGTCAGATGCTCAACCAACTGAGCCACCTAGAAGTCCCTACCCTTTTTTATATATTGCCAGATTTGATGTGTTAAAAATTTGTTTAGACTTTCTGCATCCATGTTCATTAGAAATTACCATCTACACTTTTTGTATTTTTATCTGATTTTGTCTTCAGAGTAATATTGGGTTTAAATACTGATTTGAAGGGACACATGCACCCCAATATTTATAGCAGCACTATCAACAATAGTCAAATTATGGAAAGAGCCAAAATGTCCATCGACTGATGAATGGATAAAGAAGTTATGGTATATACATGTATATACATATAGATACAATGGAATGTTATTCAAATGTAAAAAGAATATCTTGCCATTTACAAAGATGTAGATGGAGCTAGAGTGTATTAGACTAAGTGAAATAAGTCAGTCAGAGAAACACAAATGCCATATGATTTCACTCATAGGTGTAATTTAAGAAACAAATAGATCAACATAGGGGGAAAAAGAGAGGCAAACCATTAAACAGGCTCTTAACTACAGAGAGCAAAATGAAGGGTTGTTGGAGAGGAGAGGATAAGGGGATGGGCTAAATGGGTGATGGGGATTAAGGAGGGCACTTGTGATGAGTACTGGGTATTGTATGTAATTGATGAATCACTAAATTCTACTCCTGAAACTAATGTTACACTGGATGTTCCTTAACTGGAATTTAAATTAAAATTTGAAAAAAAAAAAAAAAACCCAAAATATATATAGAATGTCATGAAATACAATAAATCCTCTTCAATTTTGAGAGAAATGTTGCCTATATTTCTTACTTAAATATGTTAGAATTTCTCAATGAAACTCACATTTGGTCTGGAGATTTTTTGGGAAAGTATTTTTAAACAAATAATTGCAAAGATATGGGGATATTTATGTTATGTATTTTTTCTCTAATAAACTTTGAAAGTTTGTGTCCCTCAAGGATTTAAACATTTCTAAGTTGTTATTACAAAGTTGTTAATAATATTCTTATATTATTCTTAATGTCTAGAAAATCTGTAATGTCATCATTCTTATTCCTGATATTAAAATTTGCATCTTCTCTCTCTTTCAGTTTTTTCTCTTTTTCCTCAGTATTTTTTACTCATTTATAAGTTCCCTTAATCTTCACAAAGAATCAACTTTTATTTTCATTACTTATATTCTTTCCTTTTTTTAATTATTTTTTTTTATGTTTTATATTTTATATTTGAGAGAGAGAGAGAGACAGAGAGACAGAACATGAGCGGGAGAGGGGCAGAGAGACCGAGAAGAATCTGAGGCAGGCTCCAGGCTCTGAGCTGTCAGCACAGAGCCCAACGCAGGGCTTGAACCCATAGAACTTGAGATCACAACCTGAGCCGAAGTCAGATGCTCAACCAACTGAGCCACCCAGGCACCCTGGTTCTTTCTTTTTTTGGTCTATTTTTCATTTATTTCCACTCTGATCTTTATTACTTCCTTTTTCTACTTACTTTCGGCTTAATATTCTTTCACACACCAAAAAAAACTAAGATAGAAAATAAAGTTATTAATTTGTAACTTTTTTCTGTTGTAATACAGGCATTTAATGCTATACATTTCCCTGCAAATTTATTTGCATCTCGCAAATTTTGAAATATGTTGTAATGATACTTTCATATAGCATGAAATACTTTCTAACTTGCTCTTTCTTCTTCTTCTTTGATCCATGAGTTGTTTAGAATTGTGCTATTCAGTTCCAAAGCATTGGAGAGTTTCTCAATATCTTTCTGTTGATTAGTAATTTTTTAAGTTTGTTTATTTATTTTGAAAGAGAAAGTGAGAGAGAGAGAGAGAGAGAGGAGAGAGCGAGCACATCCCAAGGAAACTCCATGCTGCCAGTGTAGAGCCCAATGCAGAGCTTGAACTCACAAACTGTGAGATCATGACCAGAGCTGAAATCAAGGGTCAGAAGTTTAACCTACTGAACCACCCAGGACACCCTAAGTAGTAATTTGATTCCACTGTGATAACAGAAGATATTTTGTATGACTCAAATCAGTTTAAATTTAGTGCAACTTCAGTTTTTAAATTTTTTTAATGTTTATTTTTAAGAGAGAGAGATAGAATATGAATCGAGAAGGGGCAGAGAGAGAAGCAGACACAGAATCCAAAGCTGGCTCCAGGCTCTGAGCCTGATGCAGGGCTCAAACCCATGAATCCAAGATCATGATCTCAGCCAAAGTCCTATGCTTAACTGACTGAGCCACCCAGGCACCCCAGTGCAACTTGTTTTATAGCCAACAGCAGCATCATCTATCTTGGCAAATGTTTAAAATGAAACTTTTTTCGTAAATTTTTATTTTATTAAAATATGAATTTTATAAAGTATGTGTTCTGCTGTTGTCAGTGGTGTATCCTACATATGTCAATTGGGTTAATTTTGTTGATGTTCAAATCTTCTATCTATTTACTGGTTTTGTTACTTTTTTCTATCAATTATGAAGTGTGATAAAGCATTTGTACATTCCTACTAGCTATTGTTTCATTTATTTTGAAATTTATTTTTATTTATTTTTATTTTTATTTATTTCTAGGAGAGAGAGTGACAGCGTGAGCAGGGGAGGGTCAGAGAGAGAGGGAGACACAGACTGAAATAGGCTCCAGGCTCTGAGCTGGCAGTCAGCACAGAGCCCGACACGGGGCTCGAACCCACGAACCGTGAGATCATGACCTAAGCGAAAGTAAGACGCTTAACCGACTAAGCCACCCAGGCGCCCCTGTTTCATTTATTTTGAAAATGTTATTAGGTACATGAACTTTTGGACTTGTTAGTCCTTTTCCTTAACTCTCTTAACATTATGTGCTAACTCTTGTTAACATTTTTGCTGTAGAATCAATTTTGATATTAATATTGCCACTTTGGTCTTTTAAAACTGATATTAGTATGAGGTATTATTTTATATCCTTTTAATAAACATATTTATGTTTTATATTAAAATATTTTAATAGGTAGCATATAGTCAGATTTTGATTTGATTTCTAATCTAAAAACCTCTGTTTTTTAATTTACTTTTAGTATGTTTATAGATTCCATTGCCTTTAAGCCTATCATTTTGTTATTTGTTTTTAATTTCTTCTATTTTTTTTCCACTTTTTATATATCTCCTTTTGGATATTTATTTAGAATGTCCTTCTAAGTTTTTTGTTCACTTACTAGATATAACTCCGTGTTTCATTATTTCAGTGATACCTTAAGAATTTATAGTATACATACACAACTTATCACAGTCAACTTTAAATATGCTGAAGTTGTACTCTTTCACACACACTATAAGAAATAATACAATAGTGTAGTTTAATTTCTCTCCTAATCATTGTGATATTGCTTCCATACTGTTCTACACAAACACACATAATATATATGCATATATGTAAAATTAAAAACCATATATAAGTATATTGTTGTTATTTTTGCTTTTAAATAGTCAAATAGCTTTCAAGGATATTTAAATAATTCAAGATACTTATATATATTTATATAGTTCTTAATCCCAGTGGCCTTCTTTTGAGTATAAATTTTCATCCAATAATATTTTTGTCTGCTTAATAAGTTATTTTAATATTTATTATAGTATACTTCCACAAGTTGTGAATATTTTCAAATTTTGTGTATGCAAAATTTTAAACTTTTTTTGAAAACTATGTTTTCTTGGTAAAAATGTCTAAATTGAGTGTTTCATTCCTGATGAGGTTTTAGACTAGGGGCGGGGTGGGGATTGGAGCTGACAACCAAGAATTCTTGAAGATTTCTTTGGTGCTAACAGGTGATTTTATCAAAGCATGGGAACAGGACCTGTGGGCAGAAAGAGCTGCACTGGGGTTATGAAGAGTGACTGGTTATGTACTATGGAGTTGGGTTAGGCAAGGGGAAGTTATCAAAGAGATTTTCATATGCTAAAGACTCAGGAGTGCCTGGGTGCCTCCATCAGTTAAGCTCAGCTCATGATCTTATGGTCTGTGAGTTCCAGCCCCATGTTGGGGTCTGTGCTGACACCTCAGAGCTTGGAGCCTGCTTCAGATTCTGTGTCTCCCTCTCTCTCTGACCCTCCCCTGCTCACTCTCTCTCTCTCTCTCTCTCTCTGTCTCTCTCAGAATAAATAAAACATTAGAAAAAAAAGAAGATTCACAGGATACTGGAGTTCTAGCTATTGTCAGGCTAAGGTTGTTTTTCCCTCTAGCAAAGCATTAACATTAAGGCAGTAGGGAGTTTCTTTAAAAATATTCTATTCTGCCAGCCTCAAGTATTTCTCAATGGGGTGCACGTTATAAGGAAATTTAATTTTACCTGCCATTTCCTTCTTGCCTTTGTTCCCCATATCACTATGGAGGGGTGATGTTGTGGCTCTAGGAAACTGAGTGTACAAGTTTCTAAAGATTAGGCTACTGATAAGATTGTCTTTTACTTGTAATTTACTAAGATATTTGGAAACGGATGGAGACTCTATCCTGTATAACTGTGATCTCTATCAGTTAACTATTTGTTTCTTTCCCTTTCCTTTATTCTTGGGCAGCCTGTAGTGTCTGAGGAAGATCACATATATCCCACCTGGGTGCGTGCGTGCGTGTGTGCGTGTGTGTGTGTGTGTGTGTGTGTGTGGTTTGTACTTTGCCCTCAGCCTGTCTTGTGCTCCCTCATCAATTCCCTCAATAATTTAAAATGTTGCTGTGTTGCCTCTGGCTTGCATTGCTTCCGATGAGAAATCTTCTAACAGTTTGTTTTCCCATGGTATAGGACATGCTGCCAACATCCTTATATGTTTTCCTCATATTTACTATATTTTTGTCCTTCTCGCTGCTTACAGAAGTTCACCTTATCATTGAGTTTAAGCAATTTTATTATAGTCTGCGTTGATGTAGTTTTCTTCATGTTTCTTGTGCTTGGGTTTGGTGAGTTTTTGTATCTGTAGATGTATTATTTTCCCCACATTTGAAAAATTTTGAAAATTGTTCTACAAATATTTTCTGTCTCCTCCTCCCTCTCACAAAGACACTACATGCATGAATATCTGGCTACCTGAAGTACTAATGCTCTATTCCTTTTGTTAATCTTTTTTTCCCCTGAGTGTTTTTCTCAGGATTTCTGGTTTCTTTTGCTGGTTTCTATTGCTACAAGTTTGCTACTCTTTTCTTCTACCATATATAATCTGCTATTAATCTCATTAAGTGTACTATTCTTAGAAATTGCAGTTTTTATTTCTAAGTGATCAATTTGAGATTTCTTTCTTTCATGTCTCTACTTAGCTTATTTACTTATTATTTCATCTAGCTGTTTTGATGTTTGGAAGATATTTATGATAGCTATTCTAATGTTCTTGTCTTTATTTTCCCCTTTTTTTCATCTGTGTCAATTCTAGGTCAATTTTAAATGAAACTTTTTATTTTTTATTAAGAATAGTAGTTTCCTGTTTCTGTCATACTTCATGAATGATACTTGTTGGTCTTAGTCCTGGGTTTCCACAGAAGAGCTTCTAAAAACCCTTAGAATCTCCATAGTGAGAGTGATAAATGTCTTTTGTATGCTAATTAAATGACTGTGCCTGGGGTCCATAGTTAGCTTCTTGGTGGGACTGATTTCCAGGAAAACTAAAGTTCAATTAGAGGACTGGAACTTTTAGCTGCCAACTCCTCATCTCCTCCAGGAAGAGGAGAGAGACTGGAGATTCTGTTAATCACCAATGGCCAACAATTTAATCAACCATGTCTAAATAAGGAAATCCCCGTAAAACTCCTAAACTATGCAATTTAGAAAATTTCCAGGTTGGTGAATGGTACCACACCACGCGGCAGAGAGAAGCAACACTGCAAATAGGGTCATAAACTCTTGTACTTGGGATCCTTCTAGACCTCACCCTATGTAGTCTTCTGATGTAGTCTTCATTTGTCTGTTCACTTGTATCCTTTATAATATTTTTTATAATAAACAAGTAAATATAAGTCAAGTGTCTCCCTGAGTTCTATAAATCATTATAGCAAATTAACAAATTGAGGAGTGGGTTGAGGAAACCTCTAATTTACAACTGGTTGGTTAGTAGTACAGAAGACAACCGGGGACTTGGAACTGACATCTAAAGTGGAGGACAGTCTTGTGGGACTGAGATCTTAATTGGTAGAGTCTGTGCTAACTCTGGGTAGTTACTATCAGAATTGAATTGAATTGTAGGACTCCCAGTTGGTGTCTCAAGAATTGGACCATTGGCTGTTGATGTGGGAAAAGCCCATACAATTGATGTCAGAAGTGCTGAGAGTGAAACAATTTGTAGACCTTCATATAATATAGCTAAATTCACTAATGAATAAAAATATCTTCATAGACAGATGCCTTTGCTAAATTAGAACTAATAATATATAGCCAACATGCTGAGTAATCCATGAAAATTAAAATGTGTAAAAAAAAACCTGTATTTGTTATTTGAGAGAAAATCTTTCTTAATACATTATATTTTAAGTTCAGAGAGATCCAGACACATTCGTGTATGGGCCTACTGAATGAAGGCTGTCATTTCTGCAGATACAATATTCCTGTCTATACTCATAGATAATATTAGAGAAGAACATAAAGGAGAAGGGGTAAAGACAGTGGAATATTCATGAAAGGAAGGAAGGGCCACTCCACAGGAATTGCTCATAAAGCTTGAGATGAAACAACGTAGTGGTGCACATCAGTACTATTTCCCCTATTCCACTTGTTTCTAGATAAACACCTGTAGGCTAAACTCACCTAATTCTACTTGCTAGAAACCCAACCTGTTGACAAACAGGTAACAGCTAATTGGGACAGGACAGTAACCCCTTCTTGGGCAGCTTAGTAGGTAGAAAATGTGTCTCTTTACCCTTTCCTAAGATATATGCTAGTGATATTTTCTGGAAAAAGGAAAGAGGAAACATGGCAGAACAATCATGAGCAGTGAGAAAGGAGGTTTAAATATAACATGAGATAGAAAATTTAGAATGACTTGACTGAGTCTTAGAGGTAGCAATGAGAATTTTCTAATCAGGAATAACTATTGAAAAGTCACAGATTCAAACTGAAATACCATGAAAAAGCCTGAGTCCACAAAGGAAAAGAGAGGTTTATACAGATCATGGCCAGTAGACATTATTACAAGTTAAAAATCATTTCCTATTTATTTATAAACAAATGAATTAAAATCTTCTTTAAATGGGTAGTCTCTATGTATGTGTGTATATGTGTGTTTCCGTGTGTTCAGTATGATTCCAACTGCTAGAAAAACACATCATCAAGTCAATCTTGTGTTCTACTTTATAGAAATACCATATTCTATATAATGATAATTTAAACTCCATAGTCAAAATATATATGTTTTCATCTTAATAAACATAATAGTAGTATTTATTCACTCTACTAATCATTATGCCATGCCAGATATTATACACAGAATATCTGAAACTTTTATTACAAGTAGATTGGTGTCCTTTAACCAGGATCTCTTGGATTCAACAGTTATAAAACTATTCAACACCATTAAACATAAATTTAAACAGAATATTGACTCTCAAAATTTTAAAGGCTAAATTAAACAAGGATGAACTACACATCACACTTTTACTATGAAATAATGTTGAATTTCTTTTAATAGAATTTCCGAGTCTTTGGTTTTGTTAAAAGTGTTGAGTGAGTTACTGTTTTTATACCAAAAATAAGTTTGGAGATGCAGATAATATGAAGCATAAAATCAATTAACAAATAAAAGGTTATAATTAATAGTATCTATATCAAAATGGTACTGTAAGATTTAAGTCTTTCCATTATTTTGATCAAATTTTTTTAAATCCAAGAAAAAGAAAAATGTTAAGGCTGAAGAAAAAGAAAAGTAAGTGCAAAATAAAAATATATTGGAAAAATAAAATAGTTGAATAACAGATGACATAATCAACAAAGCTTTCAAAAATATAGAATTATATATATATATACATATATATATATACATATATGCGTGTGTGTGTGCATGCATGTATGTGTATACAAATTCCACAACTTATACCCAGATCTCTCAAGTATATTTGATTGTAAGCTTGTCAGTCAGGCAAAAATTTGCCAGTGAATGCAGTATCTTGGAGTGAATTATTTCTATCCTCATAAGATCCAATAAATAGATGCACTGGTTAGAATGTCTAAGTAGTTATTTAATTGACATTGAGAAATCAAAAAAAAAAAAACAAATAAATGCAGGAAATATATGATTAGTATTGAGAAGAAACAACTTGAAATAAGGCAGATGCTGACATATGGCAGAGTTAGAGAGTGACATATTTCACATCCAGAGGGATCAAAACAGGGAATGTGACTACTTCTGAGATGTGGATAAAAATGCAAATGGAACCATTGGAGTAATTCCTGGGAGTAAGATAAATAATCTAGAAGATATAGATGTCAATTTGATGGCAAAAGTGATTAGTGTGATTTGATCATTGAAAAGGTACAGTAAAGGCAGAATCTGAAATTTTCTACATTCAGATTTTGTGACATGTTGTTATTTGACTCAATTAACTTAAACTACTGAGATATAACTGAATAAGTTATATCATAAGTATGACTCGTCCAAGCACATGCCAGTTAGTAAAGAAATTTAGATTTTCATTAACTGTAAATTAAGAGTTAATGGGAATCTGTAAACAACATTTGGAACACAGGTTTCTCTTTTGTTAAGGAAGACTAATGACCTAAAATGGCACTCTGCCTCACTGGCTAAACAACAGAAGGAGAAGGCAAGGACTGTGAATTCTAATTTTAAGTAATGGTTCATCTCACATTAGGTGAGGTGATTACCTTCAGTTTTCTTGATTATATAATGGAACAAATAATACCCAATTACTTTGTGAAAATATTATAATGATAAACTCAATGTGGAGTTATAAGCAACCTCAAAAACAAAGTTCTAGATAACATATATAAGAATATTTTCAAATTCATCAGTTGCTTGCAAAATATGTTGCTAGTTTTATGCTACAGTGTTGAACTTGTAACATCAAATGATGGGTGAATGTATGAAAGTTGTCTCCACCTTTCTAGATAAAATGCCTATGAGGCAAATTAAATTTATTCAAAGAATTTTAAAGTAAAATTTAAGATAGAACAACATTGGCTCAGGGATAGAAGACCTGACCATTGGAACAGAAAAGACTGCAGAAAAAGACCCATACATATACAGTAACTGAATTTGTCAAATAATTACTATAATGCAGTGAAGAAAAGATGCTATTCTTAATAATGGCACTAAATTACATGTATTATGTAAAAAATGTGACTGGACCCCATATCTGCAAGTATAAACTAAAATCAAACACAATTGGATTATGAATCTAAATGTGAAATGTAAAACAGTTATGCTTCTTATGGAAAACAGACTAATATTTTCATGACTTTGGGAGCAGTCAGAGATTTTTTTGCACATGACAAAATAAAAGTTAACCTTAAAGGTAAAGATTGATAATTTGGACCACATTAAAATCGAGAACTTCCATTTGTCAAAAGATTCTATTCAGAAAGGAATATGCAAGCCACGGAGTTAATGAAAATATTTGTAAGTCATATTTGATGAAGGACATCCAGAACATATAAAGAACACTTAAAAGCAATTAAAACATTTTTTAAATGAAAAAATGGGCAAAGTAATTAAACCTATAGTTCACAAAAAAGGTTATCTGAAGAATTGCTAACCAGGTAAAAGGTACTCAATTTCATTGGTCATCAGGTAAATTTTAGTTGGAACCCCAGTGGAATTCAGTATTGTGAGCTGAATTATGTCCTCCAAAATTCATATGTTGAAGTCCTAATCCCCAGTATCTCAGAATATTACTATTTGAAGATAGGGTCTTTAAAAAGGTAGGAAATTAAGTTAAAATGAGGTGAATAGTGTGGGCCCTAATCCAGTATTACTGGTGTCTTTATAAAAAGAGGAGATTAGGACATTGACACACACAGAAGAGAGACCATGTGAAGACTTAGGGAGAGATGGCCATGTGTAAACCAAGAAGAATAAACCAACTCTTTGCACACCATGATCCCAGACTTCCAGACTCCAGTCTATGACAAAATTAATTCTATTGTATGAACCAGAAGGTCTATGGTATTTTGGTATGGTAGCCGTGGAAAACTAATATAATGACAATACCAGCTGTTGGCAAAGTTGTGGGAAAAAAACTACATCTTAACATAGCTGATAGGAGTGTAAATTGGCACAATTACTCTAGAACACATTTGGTATTATCTACTAAAGTGGAAAGCACACCCTATGATCTAACTCTTTCACTCCTGAAACATAAATATGTTTACAAGGGACATGTATGATAATATTCATAACAGAGTGAGTCCTTATAATCCACTCATTGCAGTAGTAAATATTTACCAAAGAATACAAAAATATTGATTCAAAAGGACACATGTACCCTGATGTTTATAGTAGCATTACCAACAATAGCTAAATTATGGAAAGAGCCCAAATGTCCATCGACCAATGAATGGATAAAGAAGATGTGATATACATTCAAAAGATTATTACTCAGGTTTATAAAAGAATGAAATCTTGCCACCTGCAATGATGTGGATAGAGCTACAGAGTATTATGCTAAGTGAAATAAATTAGGGAAGTACAAATACAACATGACTACACTCATATGTGGAATTTAAGAAACAGATGAATATAGGAGAAAAAAGATAGAGTCAAAACATAAAATAGACTCTTAACTATAGAGAACAAACAACCGAGGGCTGCTGGAGGGGAGATGGGGAGGGGATGGGTTAAATGGATGATGAGGATTAAGGAGAACACTTGTTGAGATGAACACTGGGTATCATATGTAAACAATGAATTACTAAATTCTCTACCTGAAACTAATATTACACTGTATGTTAACTAACTGGAATTTAAATAAAAAGCTTTTTTAAAAAAGGAGAAATAGAAGAAAAAAATAATAACAGAGTGAATCTTAACAGATCGAATGAGAAAGAACCCAAATATTCATCATCAGTAGAAAGGATAAATGGATTGTGATGTTTTCTTACTATGTATCTCTTTTGGAGCAATTAGACAAAACAGATGACCATTACATTAAAAAAAAAAAAGAGAGAGAGAGAGAGAGGAAGCATGGATAAATCTTACAAACATAATTCTGGGCAAAATGCCAGATATGAAAAAGTATACACTGCATCGTTTCATTTTTCATGAAATTCAAATATAGGGGTGATTAAGCTATAATGAAAGAAATCAAGATACTGGTTACCTCTAGGGAGGAAGGAAGTAGTAACTGGGAGGCAGGTAAGAGGATACTCTGCATTACTATAATGTTTTATCTCTTAATTTGGGTAATGGTGACATGTTTAAATGGATTTTGCAAAAACAAAGTTGGAAATTTATGATTCATAGACGTTTCTGTATGTATATTATTCTTCAGTATATAGTTCACTTAAAATTCAGAGTGAAGCATTTCCAAAAATGTTTTAAGCCATTATAAAGGTTTGTTTATAGCTTGAAAAAATAAAGAGCAAACACGTCACTCTTTACTCAAGACACCCCAAAGTCCTAGTCTCACATTCAGGAAAAAAGCCTAAAACCTTCCCTGGTTCATGCCATTGGGCCTCTACTACTCTTGGCTTGACCTTCCACTGCATTCATCTTTGCTCACACTGGCTTCCTGGCCATTCCTCCAACACTCCAAGCTTGTGTTCACTTCAGGGCCTTTGTATAATCTCATGATTTACCTCCTTACTTACAACAGGTAGCTGGCCAGACGTTGCTTTCTAATGAGGTCTTCCCTGACCTCCCTATCTAACACAGTAACATAGTAACACTCCTCCACACAGTCTCTCTTCTCCTTTTCCTGCTTCATTCTAAGTAATTATTTATCACCATATTTATTAGATATTCACTATATGCCCCTGGTATACTAACTGATAAACCCTTAAAAGGCATGGATTTTAACTGCTTTTGTTTTCTATTCATATTTTTTTTTTTACTTGAAATACTGCTTGATAAGGTAGTAGGCTGTCAGTAAATATTTGCTTGGAGAGAATGAATGAATCAGTTTTTCTATTATTTCAATATTACCTTTCAATATATTTAAATATATTTTCAATATAACTTTTAGTAAAAAGAGAATGGTCATATGAGAATAATTTGTGAGTAACCCTAAATTATAAATAGCAATCATTTACTAACAGTAATGAAATACTTTGAATTAACACTTCAGTTTAACAGATCACAATGATCTCTACAATACGGTTTAGTAGAAAACCACCAGATCAGTAGAAGAAAAGTGTCATTGTTTATTTCTTCTCAAAGTAGTTCACTTATTATATAAGTGCAGATTGCATAATTATATGTTTTTCTCAAAATTTAAATTGTTTAGGGGCGCCTGGGTGGCTTAGTCGGTTAAGTGTCTGACTTTCGCTTAGGTCATGATCTTGCGGTATGTGGGTTCAAGCCCCGCGTCGGGCTCTGGGCTGACTGCCAGCTCAGAGCCTGGAGCCTGTTTCAGTCTGTGACTCCCTCACTCTCTGACCCTCCCCTGCTCACGCTGTCTCTCTCTCTCTCTCCTAGAAATAAATATAAAACATTAAAAAAAATTTAAATTGTTTAAGCAATGTAAATTGAGGTCAATTACTCATATTGAACTTAAATGTGATCAAAGGGGCATTATAAAATGGTAGAATAAAGTGATGATTAGCATTGGCCTTGCTTCTATCATACAAGAGTGCTTTTTTCCCACATATATGTATACAATATAATATATATAATGTGTATATATAATCTGTATAATTATTCAATATGATTTAGATACTATTTCTTGTTTATAGTTAAGACAAGTGTGAAATGTACTAAAGGACAAATCACTTTCTCCAATTCTACATATTTTGTCCAAAACAAATCTTGCTCCTTCTGCACATATATTATATATCTCATTTGTTTCTTCAAAGATATTATGCAGGATGTTTTATTAACACAGACACAAATTGTATATTTGTTTGGAATTAAAATTTCTCTCTTCTAAGGAGTCCTATTAAAATGCTCTAGCCTAACCACTTGCTTCATGAGTTATTATCCATAAGTATTTCTTACTCATAGCTGGCTGATTTGTTTCTTCATTATGAACACTTCACCATAAGCACTCAGACTGTCCTTTTTCCCCTTCATCAGAATTGGTCCATGACCTGCTTGAAAGCATTTCCGTGAAGCTACAGATAAACACGACAGGTCACCTTCCACTGATTTATTATTTTTATTAGGATTTGAAATCATTATCATGGAAGAGTACCCACCAGCTTATCTTGCTAAATCAAGATCAAGATTTAACTCAGTAAGACACTCTTATCTGGTTCCCAGCTTGCTAAACTTTTGTCATTTTCATTTATTTTTGCTCTTAAATCTCTAGCTCATAGATCTCTTGTCTGATTTTTCTCTGTCCTTTGGGCATTTTATCAACTTCTCTTACTTCTACAACTTGATCTTTTTGTTTCTATTTTTTATATTTTGTTATTGTGGTTGGTCTTTCAGAGTATAAATTGGAAATACTCCAGAAATGTTGGATATTTCTATTCTTCAATGTCAATATTTTGTGAATCACAATGCATTGAGAAATCAGAAGACCAAGAGTCTATGATATTAAGTAGCTAGTGTTATAAGTTTTCCATATGGCTCCATCCCAGACTATGATCTTTACATTAACATGATAATCTTTGTCTTGTTCACGGTGATATCCCAGTGACTTCCTCAGTTCCTGTCACACAAACAATGCTCCATAAATGTTTGTAAATTGATTCCATTTGCTTGCTTTTATTTGGCACTCATACTTCAGATATTTTAAGCTATCCATTTGTATACTGATTATTTAAATCTCTCACTAAAATAATTCCAATTGAAATGTGACTTTTGAATGGTCTTCTGCTGAGAGTATGGAGCTTTAAATATTCAGATTCTACAATTTATTTCTCATTAAAATCTATACCCTTTCTCCTAAAATATAATTCCTGATAAAGTAAGAGAAAAACATCATTTCCTATCCACCATTTCAACCTCTTCTACAAGAGAAAAACTTCTCAAAGAATTAACAATGATATTGAGGAAATTAGGGTCTAAAAGGTGAGTTAAAACAAAACTGCATGAAAATTATTTGTTTACATTAACGTGTAAAAACATCATTTGCAAATATAAAAGCTGTGGCTCTGAAAAGAGCAACATCTCTCTTCATTAACCTATAATGAAAAGATGCAAGGACAAAACTTTCCGTAATTTATCAACTAGAATTTCTCGTAAGGTCTTTTGGGAAAATTGACCTAGGCAGCTACCTAGGCTAAAAAAACAAAACAAAAAAAAAAAAAGATTCTGAATTTTAATACTTTTTAACTGCTCTGAGGTAGATGTAGAAACAACATGAAATAGATTTTTCTTCCTTTAAGAAGTGCATTTAAACACAAGAGAAATAAAGAATGTAAGAAAGGGCGTCAGAAGATTTATACACTACTTTTGCCCTTTTTAGTTAATTAAATGACCTCAATAAGAGAGAAAGCATCCATTTTTAAATTTCAGAATCTCTGCACAGTAGATTATATCTTAAAATCAAAATCCAAATGGTCATTTCAGCTATCAGGGGAAGGACAATTTCATGGGTAGATTAATTACATTCTTTGTTTATCTGTTTCATTCATTAACTTTTTGTCTTTCTACTACTTTTATTGCTTAATTTTTCAGTTCTAATGAGAGATCAGGATTGAATGAAGGAGATGGAGAGAGATGACTTATTAAACGATTGACTAAAATTAAGTTCATTGACTATCTTTTTGTGTTTTCTTTCCTGGTTGACAATTAGACCATAAAATAAATTATTTTAGAATTAGAGATCTTTATTATAGTCATATGTAAAATGAGATTATAAAAAATAAAAGCTTTTTAAAAAATTATTTAGTTATAAAGTTGAAAGCAGACATCCTAAAAGCCATGTCTAACTGATAGTTCTAAAAATATATCTTTCAAGGAGGACTGTCCTGCTGAGTCACAAGAGGTGCCCAGAGCAAAAACCAGCTATGGAAAGTTCTAGGTAGTGTCAAGGGAAAAACCTGTCATTAGGTCCATGGAGATGTGGAGTCTGCATAAAAAACACTTGCTAATATCCAAGGAGATAAAAAAGGAAGATGAGGTTGAGGAACCAAATAGAGACATAAAGCATGGAGAGCTTTGGCATATGACAAACTGGTGCAAAGGTTGGTTCAGGAAATTGTCCATGAGCCCAACTTTCTTAGGCATTTGCACCTTAGGGGCCTTTGTGTATTTTTTTAAAGAACCAAGTCAGTAAGGATGTATGTACTTTTATTACTACATGATCAGGTTTGTCATATTTATCTTGCCTTCCCTGTCTACAATGTTTTCTAAATAAGTCCTCATTCAATATTTGTTCAATTTAATTTAATCTAATTTAATTATAGATACAATCTCCCAGTAGCCATGGATAAAGCCAGGCAAATAAATGATTTTCTTGTCTTTTTTACTTTAGAATAACATTGACACTTTTCAAGGGAGTAGATTTACTTAAATAGCAACACATATATTTAACCATCACTTCAATATAAAAATAAAAGTAAACATTTGCAAATACATTTTTAAGTTTGTTACATTTTTCTATGTAGTTAATTTTGGGATTTAACTAATTTTTATTAGGTTAAATTTGATTAATAATGACATAATACTATTTATATATTAAGAAGGAATATTTAGTTCTAGATAAAACTTTATTAGGCTTAAAGATAATAATTCTGACACCATTACTTGTTTGCCCAGAAACAGAGAATGATTCTCCATTTTAAGATGACATATCTAAAAATAAAGGATTGGATGCTAGTTCCAATGTCTCTGGCTATGTTAAAAAAAAAAGACAATTTTATAGAGCTGTATTATAAAAGTGAATCCTGGCAGTATGTAAATATTTAGCATGATCTTTCTGCTAGGAAAGTTAAAGTATATTATTAATGTATTGTGTCATTTTTAAAGTTCTTTTTTTAATATTTTGTTTGGGTTGATAACAAAGTAGTTTTACCATACCTGAAACATAAAACATTTCTCTCCCACAAACATACAAATGTTGTGGTATGACTTAATTTTATTCATATTCCTCTTTTACCATAACCTAGGCCAAATCATAAAATGCTATTATCAGATACCTGTCACATAACTAGAATATATTTTTAGAATAGAGTAATATGAAGAATCTAACATAGAAACAAATACAAAAGACACTGATAACATTTTTGTTTGCAAAGGATGTCTCTCACTTGTGACAGAATTACATGCCAAAGGCTTAAATAATATACATATATTGATTATTTTTGAGAAACCTATTACATTTCATTATCCAGAAAGGGGAGCGTTGACTAAGAAGAATGTTGCATTTGGATTACATTTTGTCCTTGGGTCACACTTTCACCATCACCCATTTCCAAGAATGTTAACTGCAAAATGCACATCATTGTTTTCTTCCTAATAAATAAAATGTTCTCTACTGAATCTAGAGTTGATTGATGTCAGTAGAGTGTAGTGACTATGGCATAAAAACTTGACCTTTGTTTGTTTTTGCCTACTTTATTATAAGAAGCTAATTGACACATTATGCACCCTTTTACACCCTCAAGATTGAGTCCATAAGTTCCCCTTACTGGCTGGGAAGCAGAAAACTTCATCCAACTAGTGGGTGACAATCTGTCCCAGTCAACCAAATTATCTTGTGTAATATGAATGTTGGATGCACAGAGATAATGTGAGCCATTTAAGTTCATGCCATATCTCAAATGATTGAGCTCCATTTCTGGCTGTCTCTCTGGCTTGCTTTGCTTCTCAGACTTGGATCTGATCTGATTATATCGCCCATATTTCTAAGAAGGAGAAGACATCCAAATAATTGGATCTTCAAAGCCAGAAGCGGCAGGCCAAGTCTTTATCAAGACAGCCTCTAATTCGGACACTTCTGCTTTCCTCTTCCTTTTAAAAGCACAAGTGATTACATTAAGCCAGTATGAATAATCCAAAATAAATTCTTTATTTTAAGGTAGCTGATCAGCACCCTTAATTCCATCTGTAAACTTAATTCCTTTTTTGTCATATAACACAACACATTCACAGGTTCTAGGGATTAGGAAGTTGACATCTTGGAGGACCATTATTCTGCTTCCGTAGAAGGCTATTTAATTGAGGTAATATTTCAGACTCATAAAATACATTGCTGTTTGTATGGTACACAGAGGACCAACTCCAGCCATGCAAAATATCTGGTAACTCCAAACAGTTAGACTAATTCTCTAATTCTAGACCTAACCATGCTGTTGTAGATGTGACTTCTAACAATTTTTACACACAGTGGCTCTAGGATTAGATGAAGTTTGAACTTCAAGGAGACGGTCTACTGTTTATAACTTGAGACAGTGGGAAGTCAGGAAATATAACCTTCTCATTGATATAATAAATAGAAAATATCCCTCTACCAATTTTATTTTTTAAAAATTTTTTAGTGTTTTATTTCTTTTTGAGAGAGAGAGAGAGAGCAAAAGAGAGAGAGACAGAGAGACAGCGCACAAGCAGGGGAGGGCAGAGAGAAAGGGAGGCAGAATTCGAAACAGGCTCCAGGCTCCAAACTGTCAGCACATAGCCTGATGCAGGGCTCAAACCCACTAACTGTGGGTTCATAACCTGAGCCAGAGTCCGACGCTTAACTGACTGAGCCACCTAGGTGCACCCCAGCTAACAATTTTACTTCTGTTATCTTCCTATTTATTTTTCTTTTGAAGAATTTCAGGGATTAAAATAGTCCCCTCTTGTTTCTAAGACTTAAAAATGATTATTTCAGTAAACTGTTCAAAACACTGTTTAAATTATATAGGATTTCTAACTTTTTAAATCCTAAAAGTGACTCTTGCTGTGAAATGCCCTGAAACAATGAACCACAGAGCTTAAAAGATTTACAGTCAGGCTTGCTATGTGCTGATACATCTGCTATATTCCATCATCACTTACAGAATCCAAAAAAATAGACACTGTTCACCTCCTTCTTAACTTTTCAGGTGTAAAAAATAGATAATGATGACTGGAGCCTAGAATTTTTGCATATTTGAACGTTTCAGTTTCTGTGGTATAAGGCTTTACTTCCCAAGTTGTTTTCACATACACACACACATACACACAAACACACATGCACACACACAACTTTATTGATATTTATTTGATACATCAGGCTATAATAATTAATGTAGATATCCATAAAATGTGATTAATATTCTTGTATTCTTTTAAGATAGCCAGAGTTTAGTCTTCATCCAGGAAAATAATATTAAGCAACTTCAAAAACTTTATTTATTTGGTGAATCATTGAGGATATATTTCATATACCCAAAAGGTTTAAGACAGAGAAAAAATATTTACTTTGTGCATGCTTAGACACGGTGTGCAGTTTTTCTCCATATAAATATTGTTGTCAAGAGCTATCCCTCATACTTCACACTCAGAGTTTGTCTAGTCTTATCCACATGGCATCTCTCAATGTCTTCATCTGTTGTTTTAACGGAAATTCACACTTATTTCAGAAGAAGATTTTTAAGTAAACCAAAATGCTTTGAGTTTATCTTTCTGTAAATCACTGAAATGTCAGGAAACATGTCGATGCTAGGACAGGGGCTTTGAATGCAATAAATTGCAACATTTAGGCATGGAAGCCTGGGTCCAGTCACTGACAACAGTGCCCTCAGAGCTTTCTCTGAAAGTTCATAAATAATCCCCATGTTACTGAATATGATAACTATTTGAGTAAAAAGGGCATGTGTGAATATAAAAGATATCTCAACTAAAACAGAATCCTTTGTGATTGGCTTCTCAGATGCTTATGACTGAACAAATGCACATCCTTGCTTGCTTCTTCCCTTTTGGGCTTATTCCATTCCTTTTAGAGCTATATCTGAATCCAAATGATCTTGACTACTACCTGATCTAAAATGAAAGAAGTTAGCAAAAACAGAAGGAGATGGACATGTGAACCAGGGCAGTGATTCTAAATAGAATATTATATTCTTGATTTTTGAATGTTTAGGGGAGTAAGAATTTTTGTTACAATAATCAATAGATGATTCTTCCTGCATTTTCATGAGCAGGGATCAGGAATGTTAGGAATGTTAGGAAATTTACAATGCACAGAGCAGCAAATAATATATTTTCTTATATCCTGTATAGGTGTTTTATATACATTGTTTGTAATCCTCATAAAAACTTGAAAAAGTAAGTGTTATAACCTTATTTACAATCTGAGAAACTGAGGCTCAAGGAGGCTAAATGGGCCTTCCAAAATCCAAACTGAAGTCACTCTGGTCTCCCATCTGATCCACTGGAGCTTTGACTCTGTCTCACTGCCTCAGTTTTCAGGCACAAATTCTACTTGTTCTATTTAAAATCACCTCTTAGTTTTCATTTATTTTACCTAAGACCTTTTGTGCTTATTTTTACCACTATAGATGACTACCACTGATATACTATCCTTCCATCTTTCTATAATTATGCCACATACAGATACAAACTTATTGTTGTGCCTGTATAATGAATCCATAAATAAATGAATCAAAAGAATGGTATACAATGGAAGAAAAATTAATGAATTCTAGTTTTCCGAATATAGTACTAATGATTTACTATGTAGTAGAATAGGGCACTCACAAAAGTTTCACATGGACTTCTGCCTTCATTTCTTGGAGCACTAAAATTGTATAATTTCATCTCCTAGACTTTAGAGGGTTATCGTCTAAGCAGAGATATTATACACCATTTCAAAAATACTTAATTTTACACTCAGCACCATTTTATATCCACCATAAATGCATACCTTCTTCCAATATTTCTATACAGAAATATATCATAACTTAATTTCCATCTTTTCTCTTACAATTCAAAATTCTCGATATTTACTGTTACAGTTACAATAAACAAATTTTCCCACATTATAAAATTTAGGCTTCTCTAGCCAAAACATGGAAAGAGCCTAAGTGTCCATCCACGGATGAATGGATCAAGAAGATGTGGTTTATCTATACCATGGAATACTACATGGCAATGAGAAACAATGAAATCTGGCCTTGTGTAGCAACATGGATGGACCTTGAGGGGGTTATGCTGAGCAAAATAAGTCAGGCAGAGAAGGACAAATATCATATGTTTGCACGTATAGTAGGATTAGGAGGAACTTAACGGAGGACCATGGGGGAGAAGAAGGGGGGAAATAGTGGGGGAAAGGGGGAGAGGCAAACCATGAGAGACTCTTGAATGCTCACAAAAACTGAGGACTGATGGATATGGGGGGGAGGGGGGATGGGCACGGAGAGGGGCACTTGTGGGGATGAGCACTGGGTGTTATATGGAAACCAACTTGACAATAAACTATTTGTAATAAATAAATAAATAAATAAATAAATAAATAAATAAATAAATAAAATTTAGGCTTCTCAAATATATCAATGGACAGAATTTAAAATTATTCAATTTTCTTCCTTTTTGAAAATGACCTGATATCAAACTTAGAATTTAATAGTATTTTTTAGGCTGATGCAATTTGACACAATCAATGAATCACATGAGTACTTTTGTCAGTAGAGAGAGATACAGTACTGAGTTAGGGGAGAATGTAAATAAGTGACAACTGCTAAAACAGTCTAGCCTTTCCCCTCAATTGCATCTAAGAACATGCATCTCTTTCCTCCTTTTCCATCTCTCTTCCCTTCTCCCTCTCTCGCTTCTTTCTTTCCTCCCTTCCCTCTCCTTTTTTGCCCTATTCGATGAGCAGTAATGAAGATGGATGTTCAATGATGATGGCACTCTGGGATTCATGCTCAGGGAGAAAAACATATTTATTATCTACCTGTGTGCATGAAAATTTCCTGTTGACTTTCTTCTTTGATTTCTTTTTCCTGATCTTATGGCAATTTTATTTGCTCTATTGCTGACAAGACAGTGCCATTTCCACTGGCATCATTGTAAGTGATATTTATGCTTGCTCATGAATGTTCAGCAGTGACCTTCATGCCTAGAACATTTTCATCTCCTCCCAAATTTTCTTTATTTGTGATTAAAGAATTCCCAAATCTATACCACCTGCATCTGATGCTTTGGATAATTTGTTTCTGAATTTACCTACTTATATTCTGTTGTATCTCATGCAACTTGAGAGCTTTTCTTTCTGAATGAATATAAACCATAAAATCTAAATGCTGGCTAGTGTAGAATGCCAAAGAAAAATAGCTGTGTGTTTAATAATTCCATCCATATTGAGATTCACTCATCCTTGGTTTTATTTCTACCTTTGCGATTGACTTTTTTTAAGACTTTAAACAATCCACAAAACCTTTGATAAAGCTCATTTACTCTTTTTTTAATTAAGAAATAGTAATCTATAGTAATAGTAATACTCAATAAGTAATCTGCTTCACTGCAGTTTAGTGTAATATACAGTGTTTCATGCATTGCATGATTTTTCTATCATGATTAGTTTTCTCACAGAATGCTATTTAATTTCGTAGAGTGAAACATTGAACGTTCCATGTAAATAATAGAAAGACTAAGCACATCCCTAGAATAGACAAAATATGTCTTCTTTCTCATACGTACATGTTGCCACAATGCATCTGCTGTGCAAAGTCAACATACTTACTGTGGGAGAATGTGGAGATAGAGAGCATATAGCAGCAAAAGAGTCAAGATAGAGCCCTGCTAATCTCCTTATTCTTATTCGTCTCTGCCAGTACCTAAACCATGAATGATAGTGACCATTTACTGAATGATTACAATATGCTATGTATCATGGTAAGCCTTTGATATATGCTAAAAATTTATTCTCCACAACAATCTTAAGAAGCTAATATTTTATCTGAACTTTATGATTAATAAAATAAGTATAAGAAGTCTCATAAACTGCTTTCCAAGGCCTACTAGATTCTACATATCTGACTTTAAATCACAATTTGATCAATTTGATCCCAAAGCCTGTGTGTTAAATAGGCTATGCTGGCTCAACTTCATAAAACCATGCCTGCATATTTAGTGCTCAGATGTCATCTTTCAAGTACTAGGAAAATTCCTCTTCAGAGAAAAGTGGAATTTGGGAATCCCTAAATTAAATATTCAATGACTCACATTAGGCCACTCTCTCTGCTAGTCAAAGTTCTAATGTCAGGGTTATCTTCTGGTTCCTTATAATCCAGCACTAATAATAAAAATAATAATAATAATAATAATAATTCTGCCTACCATTTTAATAATGTGACTTTGGAGGTCATTTCCAGAACACAACACCTTGTCTGGCATTTTCTAGAACTACATATAATGCAGTATTTTTTCTATCTTTCAGTTCCCAGATCTAGTGTTCCTATATAATGCTAAATCCTTCTGATTCCACTAGAACATCTGTCTGGGTCACTGCCTAACTTTAGCTTTCTGACTTCCATGAGTTCTCTTGCTTTCCTATATATCTTCTAAGCATTTACAGTTCAGTCCTCTTAGACTTACTTCAACAACCAAATGAATCTTTCGAATTCTTATATACCTAGCCCTTCCAATCATGCCTATTTCTTATGTTGCTTAAGTTTTTACAAATTTTTATTGTTTATATTCCAAAAACAAGGTAGGTATTAAAGATACAATGGGAAATAAGACAATAGAATTCTGCTCCCTTGTAGAAATAACTAACAGTCTAGTGAGGGAGCAAAACAGAACAAAGAAAATGAGAAACTTAGAAGTAAGCACAAGTGCTATTAAAATAAAATGGGTGTCCTTATAGAGAAAACTATGAGTTAGATGAGTATTGATTTTATAGTGTGGGTAGGAAAGGCCTTTCTGAGGAAGTAGAATTTAAACCAAAGCACAAAAATATATCTGCAATACATGTAAGGAGCAAAAGAAAGAATGTAAAAAAAACATTTGTGTAGGAATGAACTCAGCATATTCAAGGAACTGAAAGGAGGCTGGTGTGGTGTGGACGTAAGTAGAATTAGATGTTAGAAATGTAAAGGGAAACCAAATCAAGTACATACCATGGTTTTAAAAAGTCAGATTATATTTGTTTTAATCGAGGTGTTGACAAAAGCTGATTAGATTTTAAGATTTTTCTAGCTGCCTCATTAAAAATAAATTGGATACAAATACAGAATCATTATATACCTGAAACTCATATAATGTTATATACCAATTATACTTAGATTTTTAAAAGTAGATTGGGATTGACAAGTATGGACATGAGGACACCAATGGAAACCTTTGTTTCAGTTCTGTAGGTGTTGCAAATCGTGGCTTGGGCTTGGGTGCTGATGCTAAAGATGGAGACAAATGGACTGCCTCATATATGTTTGTGTGACAAAAACTGATAAGGCCCAGCTAGGGTGTGGTAATAACAGGAAAAAAGATAAATGCCAAGATTTCTTCCTTGAATAACCAGATAGGTACTTATGCCGTTTAATTAAATAGGAAGAACTGAGGGGATTGGGATGTACTTGGGAAGTAAAATCGATAGTTCCTATTTGACTTACTCAGTGTGAGATATATGGGAAATGTCCAAGGAGAAATACCAATTAACATTTTCATATGTGAATGTATGGTTTAGAGGAGAGGTCTAGGTGATAGAAAGTTAAGAAATCCAGCTTATTCCATAGAAGCGATTGACAACCTAGGAACATGTGTACAAATGGTAGGGAAAAGTACCTGAAAGAGATTTCTGATTAATTCTACCATGCAAGGTAGAGTAAAATAAAGAAAATTCAGATGCGACCAGACACATAGGAGAAAATCCAAGAACATGTCTCTGAAGCCAGACCTCAATAGAAGGATAGGACCAGGAGCACTGAATACTAATAACAGGTGCAGTAAAACTATGCTGTTAATTTCCAGATCTGACAGTCTCATCATTCTTTACATCTTTACTTGATTTAAAAAAAAATACTATTTTTTTAAGGGCGAGACAGAGACAGAGTGTGAGCAGGAGAGGAGCAGAGAGAGAGGGAGACACAGAATCTGAAGCAGTCTCCAGGCTCTGAGCTGTCAGCACAGAGTCTGATGCCGGGCTCAACTCATGGACCACAGGATCATGACCTGAGCCAAAGTCGGAGGCTCAAGCAACTGAGCCACCTACATGCCTCTCAGTACTTAATTTTTTTTTTTTTAACTTCAGGAAATAATCTTAAATATGTCCAGATCTCAGAGTAAATCTTCCTGGAGCAGAGGGAGTAACTGAGTTAAATATGTGACTGCTGAGTACAGTCATTCAATCTATAAAATGTTCCTAGAATTTAAAAGTAATATTTGAAGGTATATTCTCAAATTCTTTTGTTGAGATAATTTATGCATTGTTTTTCATTTTTTAAAAATAACTTATTAAAGTAAAGTCATGCTAAAAATGCTTGTTTTTGCCCTAAAACACTGATTCTATCTTATCAGTTCAAACATTCTAGGAACCTCTAGGTCTTGTAATATTTATTGAAATTTGGCATATGGAGAATCCTTAAATAATCATCATTTTTAGCTATTTGAGTTTTCTATCATGTTTTGCAGTGATCAGAAATAATTATGCAAAAGTTCTGAGGTTTTCTTTATATCTTAGGTTTACTTGGATTTGCAGCTTGCTTGTTTATTGGGCCAGGATTTCTCCCAACTGCAAGATCTGTCTTTTTTATGCAATAAATACCACTAAATCTGTTGGTTGATATTGTGTATGATATTTAAGTAGGAAGACACTCTTAATAAATATTTGGGAACGAGTGAGTTAAAAATGATTAAATGCAAGATTTGGTCCTCACAATTCAAAAATTCCAGCTCTATGAAGTTAGTTACATCATGTCATCCTTAGAATACAGAAATATTTCCCAATAACAAACTCAAACACATTTACACTTGAAAAAAGAGAAAAAAAGCAGATAAACTTCTCAGAACTTTCTTTCTTTCTTCTAAATGCCCATATGATCAGCTAGCTCTTTGTTCAAAAAGGTTTTTCTCTACATTCTCATCAAGAATGGCTAACACCAAATTCCAGCAAGACTATAAAGAAACTATATCACACAGTACTGGTGAGAATGTCAAATAGCATAGCTACTCTTGGAAATAGTTTGGCTGTTTCTTACAAAACTAGACTTGCAAATATTACATGAGAAAGAACTTGACTCTTGAGCATTTCTCCATGGGGTGGGGGTGGAAAGGAAAATTAATGTTCACACAAAAACCTGTTCACAAATGTTCATAGCAGCTGTATTTGTGATATTCATAAGGTAGATATGACCAGGTGCTCTTCAATAAGCAAGTGGGTAAGCAAACTATGTCATGTCCATGCCATGGAATACTTCTTAGCAATAAAAACAAGTGAATCATTGAAATATCCATCAATTTGGATGAATCTCCAGGCAATTATGCTCAGTAAAAAAAGACAATCCTAAAATATAGTATACTGTCCAATTTAAAACATTTAACTTTTTTTAAAAAGCAACAATAAATATGTTTCTCTCTCCCTATAACTGCACACTAGGCAAAACATTTAAAAACCAAGTAAAAGCATAATTCAGAATTTTAAAATCTTACTGTGTTGTTCTTATTTTTCTCATTTTGACTTCCCCGATCTGAATCCATGTATGGACCTTTGGGTACTGGTGATTTGGAATAAAACATAATGTATAAATTCCAATATCCAATTAAATAATTTTCCTAAGTCTAAAAATACTAAGTATATAAGTACGAAAATGACCTTGGTCTTAGCTCTATCTATTCACTATGTACAGAGACAGCTGGCTCTCTCACAGTTTATTCTACCTCCTACTTTCTCCACTTCCCCTTGTCCTTTCTCCTCTCTCTTTCTCCTTATTTTCCTCCTCTTTGTCTTACTCCACCTTCTCCTCCTCCTCTTTCTCTCTCTTCTCTTTTCTCTTCTTCCTCTTCTTCTTTTTCTCCTACCTACAAGAGGAGCCCAGTTTGGGGCTAGACAGAAGACCTCCTGTACAGACAGATGTTATCATATAAGTAAGTTCCGAACAATGAGACATAAATGGAAATAATGTGCACAATCTCAGGAAATGTCCTTCAAGAGATAGGTTATAACCTCCCATTACCCGGTCTTCTTTTCTGCTGAGTGGAATGCAGACATCTTGACAGAAGCAAACAAATCATATTTGATAATGAGATAAAAGCCACATGTTTGAGATGAAGGATTTCTAAAACAAAGTGAGCATAGGCCCATGATGATCACAGAGCAGACATTCCAACTCTGAACTTCCTACACTGATGTAAGAAAAAAAAAACTATTTAGTGTTTAAAATGTTGCCATTATTTACATACAAATCTAAAACAAACAAAATATAGTTCAAACGCTTTACTTTGAATTTATTCAAAATTAGGAATCTTAGTTCTGCATTACCAATAAGTCTAGCCAACTATTAGGTAGCATCCTCTCTCTTCTGATATGTATATACTAAAACGTTCTCATGTACACTATTTCAACTATGAAATTCTCAGAACACTGTTATTCTCTATATTCACAATTTAAATATACAGGTATACCTCATTTTACTGATCTTTGCTTTATTGAATTTCAGAGATATTATGATTTTTACAGATTAAAATTTCAAGACTTCAGTGGAGGAATAGCTACAGATGTGGTGGAAATAACAACAGAACTAGAATCAGAAGTGGACTCTGAAGATGTGACTGAATTGCTACAACTCAAAACTAATGGACGAAGAGTTGCTGCTTATGGTTGAACAAAGAAAGTGGTTTCTTGAGATGGAATCTACGCCTGGTGAAGATATTGTGAAGATTGTTGAAATGACAACAAATGATTTAAAATATTACACGAAGTTAGCTGATAGAGCAGCAGCGGGATGTGATAGGATTGACTCCAATTTTGAAAAAAGCTCTACTGGGGGTAACATGCTGTCCAACATTATTGCATGCTACAGACAAACCATTCATGAAAGGAAGTGGCGATTGCTAAGACAAATGTCAGTGCTGTCTTATTTTAAGAGATTGCCTCAGCCATTCCAACCTTAAGTAAACACTCCCTGATCAGTCAACAACCAACAACATCGAGACAAGATCTTCCACCAGCTAAAATATTAGGACTTGCTGAAAGCTCAGATGATGGTTCATGGCTTTCTTTTTTTGTAGTATTTTTAAATTAAGGTATGTACATTGCTTTTTCAGACATAATGCTGTTGCACACTTACTAGATTACAATATACTGCAAACATAACTTTTGTATGTACTGGAAAAAAAAAAAAAAAACCCAATTCATTTGACTTGCTTTATTGCAATATTTGGTTTATTGTGGTGGTTTGCAACCAAACCCACAACATCTCTGAGGCGTGCCTGTATAAATTATGGGGTTTTTTAAATCATCTTGAAGGCAAATGAAAGGCAATACGTATAGTAGGAAGAATGTAAGATATGTCTTGCTGTCTACCACATAATCTTTTTTTTCATTTCTTTTTTCTGCCAATTCATATGGGGAGAGAAAGGGCATAAAAACTTAGGAGGCATTTACTCCCCAAAATAGGAGCTTAATTTTTTATAGTAGGACTATAGTAGGACTAAGACACACTCAGAAGTAGGTAGTACTTGATAGAGCACAGGCAGGGCCTTCAGAGCAGGGGTATGGGTGTTTGTAGGTTGCAGTTTGTTTGGGAGAAGCAGGGGAGGTTTAGGGACAGGTGAGCACATTGCCCACAGGCAAGTCAGAGCGAGGCAGGCACAATCCTAGTGGAAACAGCTACACTGGCACTTTGGCAAGGTTTAGATAAAGCTGTTTCGATGAAAAGGAGAAAAAAATGCCTGGATTGCTATTTTGGACATCAAGGAAGACATTTGGAGGATTTCTTCAAGAAAGTTTCTGTGAATTTTGTGTATTTACTTAACAAGTTATTATTCATTTGGGATGACCTTAGTGACTCATTGCTTTTTTGTTTTTTGTGGGTTTTTGTTTTTTGGTTTTTTTTTTTTTTTTGTAATTAATGAGTTAGAAAGTAGGAGAGAAAATAGTATGTGCACCAGCAAGGGAATTTTCTTCTTTTCAGAAATGGAACTGTGAATTTCAGAGACACTGCGAATCTGCTAAAATTGGATGATGACACATTCTGAGCTGCAGGAAAGCAAGCAGAAGGGTTTTGTGAGATCAACATGGCAGCCATAGAAAAGAGGAACAATTACCTCAGGGTCACATCACTGAGAATGAGCATTTCCAAGGCCACGTTATAGATACACTTTGGGAAGCTGAGTATAAAAAGTTAGGACAGAGTTTTCAAGAGTGGACGGTGAGGGGCAGCAGGGCCTGTAAGCAACATCCTTGACAAGTAGATTGTATCTCTGCAAAAGGTCCCCAAGCTGGCCTCACAAATGCAGAAGCAATGCAGCTGGTAGCTGTGAGCCAATAGTCACCTAGAACCTTAAGAGAAGTGGAACTTATTAAGGAGAGTAGAAAAAATAAATGGAGGAAATAAAGAAGATGATTTGGATGTAATACTAGAGAAAATTAGAATAAAAAGGAACAATGGAAGAAAATGTTAGAAAACAAGAAGCAGCTACCTGCTCTAAAGGTAAACACTTTTTTTGAGTTTTGGGGGAGAAAAAAGAGGACAGGATATTATAAGGAAAATAAGAATGGCTTGAGACAACTAGAATTATGAAAGAGATTATGTTATAATGCACTATAAAAGAGATTCCAAAAATTCTAAAATAGAGAAATATGACAAGAACTAATATAGAGCAAACATTGAGACCAGTAGAAAACAGAAACAAAATAGAGAAAGTTTAAACAAAAAATTTAAACATGGAATAATAATAAAAGCTAATATTTGAATAATACTTACATGCTTATTCTATGCCAGGCACTAATTCTGAGCAATTTGTGGATGTTAACATATTTGTCACACATTAATGCTGGAAAAAAGGCACTCTCCTCATACAATACGTGGAAAAATGAGGAACAAAAGAGGTAAAAATAAGGGCTAGAATTCCAATTAGTCAGTTTAACTCCAGAGTCTACATTCTTAACCATTAAGAATATTGCTTTGGGGGCATGTTAGTGACTCCGTAAGTTTAGCGTCCAACTCTTGGTTTCTGCTCAGGACGTAATCTCACTGTTCAAGAGTTCAAGCCCCGTTTGGGATTCTCTCTCTCTCCCTCACTCAAAGTAAATAAATAAACTTAAGTTTAAAAAAAGAATATTGTTTTCATCCTCAGTGACATACCACTTCACACCCATTAGGATGACCATTATAAAATAACAATAGCAGCAGCAGCAGAAGGTAACAACTGTTGGTGAGGATGTGGAAATCTGGGACCTTTGTGCATTGTTGGCTGGGGGGTAAAATGGTGCAGACATTGTGGATAAAAATATGGCAGCTCCTCAGGAATTTAAACAGAATTACTACTATATGATCCAGCAATTCTATTTCTGGTTCCATACTCAAAATAATTGCAAATACAGACTCAGATAGATATTGAACACCTATATTTGTAGAATTAGTCTCCACATTCAGAAGGTGGAAACAACCCAAGTATTCATTTAAAGGATAAACAAATGTAGTATACATATACAATGAGATATTACTCAGCCTTCAAAATGAAGGAAATTCTGACGCATACTATAAAATGGATGAAACTTAAAGGCATTATGCAATGTGAAATAAACCAATCTCTAAAGGACAAATATTATATGATTCTACTTACATAAGGTACATAGAGTAGTCAAATACATAAAGACAGAAAGTAGAATGGTGTTTGCCAAGGCATGGGGAATATGGTGGAGGGAAGTGTAGAGTTAGTGTTTGATGGATACAGAGTTTCAGTTAGGGAAGATGTGAAAGGTCTGGAGACTGATCCTACTGATGGTTCAACAATGCGATATACTGGGTGTCATAGAACTGTACATTTAACAATGGCTAAAATGGTAAGCCACAATTAAAAAACAAAAGAATACTGCCTTTCTTTGAATTGCATTGAGTGCTGTCAGAATT
Organism: Hyaena hyaena; assembly: GCF_003009895.1. Lineage (NCBI taxonomy): Eukaryota > Metazoa > Chordata > Mammalia > Carnivora > Hyaenidae > Hyaena > Hyaena hyaena. The sequence goes on from NW_024081747.1 coordinate 432,185, forward strand.
TATTTTTTTTTTTTAATTTTTTAATGTTTTTATTTATTTCTAGGAGAGAGAGAGAGAGAGAGCGTGAGCAGGGGAGGGTCAGAGAGAGAGGGAGTCACAGACTGAAACAGGCTCCAGGCTCTGAGCTGGCAGCCAGCACAGAGCCCGACGCGGGGCTCGAACCCACGAACCGCGAGATCATGACCTAAGCGAAAGTCGGACGCTTAACCGACTAAGCCACCCAGGCGCCCCGAGTGCTGTCAGAATTTAAAAGCTGAAAGACATTATCAGGACCAAGGAAAACAGAGAGTACCAAGAGGAATGAAAATGTGGGTCATTTGTATTTATGCAGACCCATATATGTTGTTTCTAATTTCATTACTAGGTTATGAAACAATAATACATAATGAATGAACACATAATAAACAGAATAGTTTACCTTATTTTTCTGACAAGTGGTATATGTTCAAATTTGGAAAAAAAAAAACTGTTTTAAAAGAAAATTCAAATGGATACAGTCAGCAAAGAACAAATATAAGCTTAATCTACAGCATTCATTCTTTTACTGCACACAATAATAGACAGGAATCAATTCATGTATACAAATTCACACTTGAAGACCAGTAGCTGGGAACTTTCCCCACGCACCACACTTCGTGCAGCACCTCTACCACGTGTGTTTGTGATGACGTCCTGCACTGGAAAGTGTTAAATAACTTCAAGAGTCTCTCATTCCTTCCTTGAAACGTGATTTCCACTGATGGAGTCTTGCACTGTATTCCAGAAGATTTCCAGACTTTGATTTAATATCAACTGATTTAATTTTAAATGTTACTCATAGAAAAACCCATCTATGCATCTGCATTCATAAATGAATATTTCTTTTGACTGTCTGCTTTTATCTAGAGTATGGCTTTTATCTAGAGTACTGAATATATTGATTATAAAAACATGTAAATTTAGATTTGGTTTATATGATTATAATAGAGGATATCTTCAGGCATTTTCATTTTACCCTAGAGTCTAAAACAAAAAGAGAAGCATAGAAAGAAGACATAATGCTTTGAAATGATGTAATTTATTTTGTACTTGCTAATTAGACACACATGATAACTAAAATGCACACAGTGATTAATATGTGCTGGGTACTTTTCTAAGCATTTCGCGTTAACTATGTTAATCCTCATAATAATCCTATGAGGTAGGTACTGTTACGATTCTTATTTTATACATTTAAAAAAGTGAAATAACCTGATTGTACCAATTAAGCAGGAAAGCTAGTATTTGAATTCAGAAGTCTAGCTCCAGAGTTCATTTGGTTCACTATAAATTAGGACATATTTAAGCTTTACTTATAAGTTCCCTACTAAAATTTCTCTGCTTTAAGAGCATTCAAAGCAAAGAGCCTCTTTTGCTGAGCCCATGGATATGCCCATAGTCAGGCTGGCAGCAGGGACAACAGTTTTCTCAGACACGAGAGTTATTTGCAAATAACTCTATAGGGGCCAAAGAGTGACACGTTATCTGATTGGAATATGTACATCTGCCCTTTGCATGGTAGTAGAGAGGACTGTTTGACTATGGTGACATGCATTTTTAACATAAGACATTCTTCCAAAGGGGCGTTACAGAGTTTTAATCACCAAATCCGTTTCATGAAGTAGTAGTCGCACAGCTTTTTTTCTCATTTAATATATATGAATCCTTTAAATGTGTTTAGTGATTATGTTGTTACTTAAGAAGAAGACTCAGATAAAATAATGTAGTGATCTGAGTCATATTTTATAAACAACATGTACAAGAAATAGTATATTTACCTATTTTAAAAAACAAGTTAAATTCAATTACTGAGCTACCCATCTACTAGCTTGGCAGTAAATTCAACATTAGCCATTATCAGAGTCTCTTGATGGCTCACCTGTAATCCCAGATACGCCAAGAATGCAGGTAGTTTAAAAGTTTCCAGCAAAAGGTAGGGGACTGCTCCTCATGCTCAATCCAGCACAATAACTACTTACATCCTCATTGTCCTAGATCATGTGATCTCCTGTACTAGGCTACAATTCCATGACTTTTATGCCAAGCTTGGGCCACATGACTTTTTACTTTTCTAATTTAAGGCCCTGAGACTTACCAAGGTCCTATCATGTAGTCTTACTATTAGTTTGTAAAGGCTCAAAGGTGATATCATGGAGTAAGAAGGAATACCTATTATTCCCAGGGCCTGTGGATTTCAGGACTGTTTCCCAGTCTCAGAAATTTGCTCACTTATGTCTGTTAAAAACTCTCTTTTCCCCTTTAGGACACTCTCAACCTTTTTTTAATAACTTCAGGCTTTCACAAAGAGAGAAAGAAAAGAGAATCTTCTGCTTTGGACCAAGAAACAATAAATCAGAATGCATCTGGCTACTTGCCTGAAAGAGGAGAAGAGGACATTGCAGAAGAGTAAAAATGCAGTAAGACCTCCATAAATTATTCTGTCACAAAACTTAAGCACACTTCTTTCCTATAGTTCTTCTTGGGGTATTTAACCTCTGCCTATGGTATCATTAATCTAAACAGCAGATATATTATGTAGTGTTTTCCAAAAACCTTTGTCCATGAATTTATTTTCTTTGCTTTGCTTTTCTGAAGAGTATCTTTCGAGAACTAGTTTGGGAATTGTTTCTCGTGGAATATGTCCTTACTGTCTGGACCTCTAGGAATCTAAACATTTTGGGTTTCTTAAACCTCACAGTTTCCCACTCCTTGTCTCCCAGAGAGCATAAGAGAGGATAGCTCATTATCTGATGCCTCAGAAGGCTTATTTCTGTATATTTTTGTACTTGAAAAGGAGATGGAAATACTATAAAGAAAGTTAATGTACACTATTTTCAAAGTTCCTTCAGAGATAAAATGACACATTTTCTTCCAGAATCAGCCCTTTCTGAATAAGTCCGTGTGCCTTTTCATGATGAACAAAGCGACAGGTGAGAGATGTGCTATGTGACAATTCTGCCATGCTTCATCTAAGGGATGATAAAAATTGAGTGCAGGCAAATTTCCTTCTTCTGAATCACTGGATTTGTTGAGAATCAAACAAGAGGGAAAATAGAAACATTTCTTTTTCCTATACCCCAAGGAAAATAAAACTCAAAAAAAGAAAAAAAAAACAAGCAAAGAAGAAACTTGTCAGTATGTAGCAAAAGAATGTTATCTGCTGTGCATTCTTCCCATTAAGATTTAGTGATGTATTGAAACGTTGAATAATTCATTGACTGAAATGTTAAGTCCCTGTGCTTTGCCACTCTTGTTTGCAAAAGTGTGGCTTTTGTTTCCTTTTTGTGGTGATAGTGTTTCAAAAAAAAAAAAGGATTATAGGAAGTGCTTATAGTATGACTTTGGTCAGTTAGTAAATTTGGGCAATTAAATTTGTATTAAAAATACAAAAAAAGAAAAGAGAAAAAAAATGACTAGTAATGTTTTGTTCAGACACTGAATAACCAAAGGGTACAAAAGGCCCTTTGCTAGCATAATGGCACAAAATGTTGGTCAGATATGGGTCTCACCATCATGGATCTCGCAACCCCATTTAAGGCAGACAGACTATAAACATAGAGTAAATGATTCTAGAGTTTAAGCTGGGTTGGAAAAAAAAAAAACCCATAGGTAGGTAAAACCAAAGCAAGGGTGTATTATGTTAGTTCAGTGTAAAGCTAAAGCAAGATTTAGCAAGAAAGGGGGAAGTCAAGGACAGGGAGGCCATTCCATATTAACATTAGAGGAGAAAGCCAAGTGTTACATGTACGTCACGACATTAACAGAGCACAATCATTTCTACTTCCACTCAATTTGTTCTGGCAAAAGATTAAATAAAAGAGCAACTGGTCTTATGCAGTGTGTTTCATGAATCTTCTGCCAACTACCTTTATTTTCCCCTCATCAACAAGTTTTAAGTTTTTCTTTTATTTCAAATATCAAACACAGGAAAAAGAAAAACCGTGTATTATGAAAGTGGTTTTTACAAAGGAAAATTAGATATTTGCCAGTGCTTAATATCTTACCACTCAATTTTTCCCTTCTTATGTTCAAATCCATACCCATAAAGAGCATTTATTTGAACATAGTATGAGGTGGAAGTGATGGGTGAATAAATCAAACAGAAGTTTTGCCTAATGCAAATCCTATCAAATGATCTAACTTGGTACTCTAGGTTCCTAGCCATCTCTCTGATAGCACCCACATCACAGTGTCCCAGCCCCCGAGGTCCTCGGACATAGCTCCCCTGGTTGTGCCCATGAAACAACACAGCTCTACAGTATGAAACCACTTAGGCTTTCCAATACTCCATCAAATGGCTTTCTAAGCACCTCGTATTTCAGGTTTTTTCATTATTAGTAAGTCTAAGATTTTTACCCATGTTCCTTCCTTCCTGGTAGTTACTACTACTGACTCTGGCTTTGGGACTTTAATCTCCAAAATCAGAGTGTGTAATGCAACACTATCTCTCCAGATCAATCATCCCCATCCCTTCCAGGCTGGCCTGGAAAATGGGCACACAGACTCTGTCATCTATCTTTGTTCCTCTCATCATTTACCACACTATTTAACTATGATTTTATTAAATCTGTTTCCTTATTTTTCTGTTTTCCTCATGAAAATATAAGTTTGATGAAACCAGGAACTTCATCTGCTTTGCGTCCTTCTGACATATAGTAACTGTTTAATAAATTTCTGTTCAGTAAATTGATGAAGGAAAGGATAGTTATAACTCCTTCCTTATCCTTTAGTGCTTGGTATATTATACCAATCTTTCCTAAATGTTTAAGTAAAATTTCAAGAGCAATTACATGATATCATAAAACATATAAAAGTAAAAATAAACCGAACTTAAAAAAAGGTTTGACAAAGTTGTATCAAGTGTCATTTTTTTTCTTTTGCCCTTTTTTTTCCTAAATGCACAACTCAAATTTCTATAAACTTCTCTTAGGTAGCTAGGGCTCTCTTGTTCTCTTCACTTCACCTTTGGTGACTTCTTTCCTTTTACTTCATTTTCAGAATTTAACTAAGAAGGTACAATTTGTGTTTTTAAACTTAAGTGTGCAATTAGCATTACTTTGTGTCTTAACTTTGTTTCCCAACTTAGTAACACACAGATTTGCTTCTCCCCCTATTCTCCCAGGAAAGCAGGATGAAGTCCCTCTTAAGGCTTGCCTCCTCCTTCCTCAGATGATTACCATTAGGAGCATCTTGGTGTCACCATGTTGTAGTGAAAGTTCCAAGAGTCCCATGGGTATTTAGAAAATCATCCAGAGGATCTGAGATGCTTGCTCCTAGCAATGTATTGGAGAGAAATAATGGCTCTATCAGTCCCATCTCATCAATATTGAGTCGCTAGATTTATTTGTCACATAATAGCCCAAGGCATGATTGCTGTCAGAATAACAGGAAAGAAATGTTGCACTGAATTGAATTAACTGGGAAACTTTCCTCATTACCACTAGTAAATGCTTTTCTTAAACTGGCTTTGATTTATGTCAGGTCCTGATACCTAAGGTGTTAGTGAATAAAAATGCTCAAATCATTAATTCCATATGGAAACAGTATGAGTCTTTTTGATAATCCTGACTATAGGAACTGAGACTCACTCTACCAGGTGTGTTGGCATATTTTATTGAATTTCCTCAGATAAATCAGCCTCATAGGATGCAGGAAAGTTGAGATATCCATAACAATTTCCTGATCTTCGAGAAAATATAGGAAAGAAATTCTTAACACCAATTTATATTAGTGAATATAATAATCCTAAAACAATACTAATTAGGTTATTGGAATAGCAGATTGATTATCCTCTAAATTAAAAAATTCTATTCCAAGAAAACAATACTTGAAGATAGATAGATATCTTAAATACACAGATGACCCTTGAACAACATGGGTTAGGGGTACTAACCCCCCAGATAGTAAAAATCCATGTATAACTTTTGACTTCCCTCAAAATTTAACTACTAATATCCTACTGTTGGGGCACCTGGGTGGCTCAGTCAGTTAAGTGTCTGACTCTTGATTTCAGCTCAGGTCATGATCTCATGGTTCATGAATTCAAGCCCTGTGTTGATCTCCATGCTCAAAGTGTGTTCTTGATGATTCAAGAATTGAATACAGCTTGCTTTTGATGATTCTTAATAAGATATTTTGTGCCAGGACTGAAGGGTACATTTTCCATTGGGCACCTACACTACTGGTATAGCTTTTTGTTTAATAACCCCACTTGCCAAGACTTTTAGGGAACAATAAAAAATTAGCTGCTTTTGTGAAAATTTTGGAATTGGTATTTGTTATTGTTTCTCATTATTGACTAAATAACAGAGAATCCTTGACTTATAATTGTAAGGATGTTCAGCATATTGTCATGGAATAAATCATTTGCTGGTTTGAGATTTTATATTTCAATTTGAACTCTAGAAAATGTAATGCTAAAAACTGAAATTAGATGTTTAATAATTAGTGGTAACAAATATTTAGGAATGAAAATTTATATAGGATTTTCTTTATTAATATTTTAGCAAGATTTTTAAACTGTTAAATGATGCATAAATATATATATTATACATTTGAATAACTATGGATTTAAGAAAGTAATTAATAGATGTTAATTACTTCCAAAAATATTTGAGTAAGTAATTAATGATAATCAAGTTAAACACATGTTATTTTAGACAGTGGAAATGACTGTCACTGTTATGTTATTAAAGTTTATTTTTAAAATTATGTACATTAAAAAATAAGCCAAGAGTAAGACATTAAAATGCTATCACATTTCACTAGAATTTTAGTTGCATTCTGTATTATTTAGTGCTCAGGACAGCAAAATATTTCATTTCTACCTGAAAATATCCTTTACATCAATACAGATCTATTATGTTCTTAGAACTGGATTTTCTCCTCCTTGCTCAGATGAAATCCTATACTGTGAGAGAGAACTTCCCTTGTGTAAATTAAGGGGAAGTTACAATAGTTACAGATACAGCCATGAATTTCCTTGTAAAGCAAATTAAAACTTATTTTTCTATACTGTAGTCATAATCACTGGATCTTCTTTTCATGATACATTGTTACATGATACTTCTGTTACATGATACACTGAAATGCCAAAAATATAAGACCTCATATAAAACTTCACACTTGTGATGTAAAATGCTTGCTACCTGAAGGAAAATAATGTAAAAAAATATCTTCCTTTACTTAAAAGTTTATGATATTTGTCATGTTACTGTGATAATTTTCACAGTGAAACCTTCCTCTATTAGGTTAGTGGTCTTTGTTCCATTGAATCTACTAAAAAACAGTTTTCAAATAGTTTTGCTCATGCCCCAGCTAATAGAGTTTTTACAAATGCTCTACTTTCACAGGTTTTTTGTGATCTGAAATTTTACTTTTAAATAATTACCGGATAAAATTTCTAACAATTATGAATTATATCTATGCTTTAAATATATTTTTGTCAAAGTCTTTGAGGCACATATGTAGCATATTCAATTCCTGAAAATATCTGGCAATTTTCAGTCTTTGCTATACAAAGCAGCCAAATGGGACTATTCTGTCTGAAAATGTGTGCCTTTATTTCAAAATCTGAATTATTGTGTTAGTATGCATTCCTGAGGAAAAAATCTTTCCTCTTGAATGCTAATTCTGAGATAGGTAGACTGTTTATATATATAAATAGAATGTTGTCCTAAGTTTGTTGTATGTGTGAAATTTGGTACACTTTCCAAGTTTCTAGAAGCTCTATTTGCTTTTGTTCTCATGGAACTCACCTCAGTAGGAATGTATTCTTAAAACACCCCCTGTTTGGTTCTCTGGAGCTAGTTAGAAAGAACGTTCTGCCCATGTTGTAGAAAGTAGAGGAGAAAGAAGATAAGAACAAAACCAGAAAAACAGTTAGGTGGCTGCTGCAGCACTAATGCAGGAGAAAGGTATGATGCTCCAGACTTGAATAAGGCAGTAAAGATGGAGAGAAATGGACATACCTGAGAGATACATGCAAAGAATGGTCAACAGAATATAATGATTGCTTGGATGAGTCAGATTTAGCTCCCAAGTTCTGGTTTGGGTAGCTGAATGGCTTGTGATGTCACTGACCAAATCAGAAAGTAAGTGATGCAACAGGCCCAATGAGAAGGAAGGAAAGGTGGTGAGTTCAGTTTGAGAAATAGTCTTGAAACCTTCCAAGTGGAGAGCTAAGTACTAAGTCATCCAGGACTGAGCCTCAGATAAATCTCAGAGGACAAAGGTGAATGCTTCCTGTCTCTAAATCAAGCAGTTTCAGAAATCTATTCATAATCTTTTCTTGACTTGTTTTGAAGATAGTGACACTGGTACTAAATACTTTCTATGATTTCCCCTTTACCTATTATACTACATATTTTTAATTAATTAATTAATTTATTTATTTATTTATGGAAGAGAGAGACATGGAGAGAGGATGTGTATGGGAGGAACAGAGAAAGAAGGGGAGAGAGAATCCCAAGTAAGCTGTCAGTGCAGAGCCCAACACAGGGCTTGAACTCATGAACCATGAGATCATGACCTGAGCCAAAATCAGGAGTTGGCAGCTAAACCAACTAAGCCACCCAGGTGTCCTTCTACTATTCCACAAATTCAATATTACTGTCTATTAAAAATAAATAAAATTCATTCATTTTCTTTCATTCTTCTTTAATAAACTTTACTGGTAAAAATATAGAGAGAAAATTACACAACCATGTAGATATAATTTGATGAATTTTTTACACCATCCACAGCAAGAAATAGAACATTACCAATACTGGGAAACCTCTGTCATGTCCCTTCCCTATCACTTCCTTCTGTTCAACAAAAGTAACCACAATCCTATACTGTCTACTAACTTTATACATTTGCTTTTTGTTGTTGTTGTTGTTGTTGTTGTTGTTACTGTTTTAAACTTGATATTGTGGGGACTCACTTGGAATCTCAGAGTTGGTATGAGTATCATTTTAAACTAAAGACATTTCATCTATCAGATGCAGAAAGAAGCCATTTTGGCCCTTCCCTCATCAGTAAAAGCAGCTACTTCTGAGAAATGACATGAACATAAATCCCCTCTCTTGAAAAGTTACACAGCCATTAAGATCAAAAGACACTTGCACCTGTATAAACAAACACTCATAAACTTTTTATCTCCTATTAGTTCTCCTAAAATCCATGTGTCTTTCCTGGAGAAACTTATTTCTTCTTCCCATTGAAGACTTCCCTTCCCTCTCCCTTTTCCCTAAAAAGTTAGGTAAATAAACTCTAACTTTAACTATTTATCTAACTATCTACTTCTTGTATTAGCTTCTGTATACATATGAATAACTCCTCCTTCTTCCCAGGCCCTCAGGAACTGAACCTAAGACAGAAGAGAAAAAATTTTCTTTTCCAATTTTATAAATGGCATTATATATATTATTTTTCATGTATGGAACTTTTGCTCAAAATTGTATTTGCATGATTATTTTCATTGCCGAATAGCATTTTTTGTACGAAATTACATCAATTTATCTATTCTGCTATTAAAAGAAATTGGGGGTGTTTCACTTGTTAATTAATGTATGAATGTGCCATACACATTTATTAAGTAGCATCAAACATTTAGCATCATATATTGAGCTAAGTAAAGCTGAAATATAGATAAGACAAATTTATATCCCCAATGACATAGCAATAACAAAAGATGTAATAATAAAAGATGAATAAATGTAACCATTACAAGTGATACAAAATTATAGGAACAAGAGACAGATACTGAAGCAAGCAACATAATTAATTCTGCCCAAAAATGAGATCAAGGGATAACTGAGGGGCAAGAGACCTTTGATCTACAAGCATGAGACAGTAGAGGGTACAGAGGACAGCATGTGTAAATAAAATTATGATAGAAAAAAAGGTAGGTTTAGAAATAAGAATTCCAAATGCATATTACTTTTTAAAAATATGGTTATATGGTTAAATGATTATGTTGCAAATGAAGGCTAAGGCCAAATAATAAAGTTATATGTATTTTGTAATCAAATTTCTATTTTTGAAAGGATACTTATTACTAACTTAGAAATGCTGGAGACACGGGAAAACAAAGGAAACTAATGCAAGGCACTCATCAGAAGATGAACATGGAAGCAAATGATAGGTTTTAAGATGTGAAGAGGATGGGATTTGGCTCTTGGCTGACAGGATACCCTAAGGTAGCTCCTCAATCTTAGCAAATATTGCCTGTCTCAATATCTAGGCTGAGTATAAAATTTTTCCAAAAAGATATGAATTTCAGATTTGTGCTTATTGAGTCTGACCTGGTAGAATTCTCTCTGGTAAACAGCTAGTTGTTTATTTAACTGGAAATTTAAATTACCACTGTTAGTGACATCTATAGCAGGAATGAAATCAAGCAAAAAGTGAGAAAAATGATGAGGAAAAAATATTAAAGGTTGGTCTTAGGAAAGGCAAGAATTTAAGGCAGAGAAGAAGAACCATATGTATTCCTTTGTGTATTTTTCAGTCTGTTTTGATTTTATTTCATCATTATCTATTATGAAATACATAGTTTTATATAACAAGAGCCAAGGACAATAATTACCTCTGTAGTATACTTGTACCACACTATATGATATATATGCAACCTATAAATATTCTCTCCATGATAACTAGTCAATATTTTTTTCCTGACATTAGGTGAAGAAGTGTAAATCAAACATGCTTCTCAAGTGCTGGAAAAATAGCAATTATTATTTCCTGGGAAATTACCATAAGATATCTCTTTGTTTTAAATCTTTATTTATTTGCATTCATCATTCCTTCTATAGACAACCATTTCTGTGGAATAGATTTACTCAGGATCAGAACTGCTGAGTCACAGATCAGGCCTTCACTTAATATGGCTAAATACTGACACCCCGCTCTCCAGACCCTTAACCAATCTATAGCCCTGTCAGAAGTATTGAAGAAATGGTGAAACCAGGAGTCCCTCTTTAAAAAACAAAGAACAAACACAAATATAAAATCAAACAACAAAATGAATATGTATTTAAAGCAAGAAAAGAAATTAGAACAAATTGCAATCTAAGAAAAGTTGAGAAATACAATAATATCATGATGCCTATAAAAAAAACTTTTATTACTTAACCACTTAACATACTCATAAAATACACTTTCTCTAGTTATTTTAACATATTTGTCTTTAGTATCCTTTCCATATGTTTATAAATTTTAAAACATAATTTTTTGTAGATAGTGGAAAGATCATTTAACCTTTCTTTACTATGGTTAAGTAAAATAATAGTTGAAATCTACAAAGTATGAAATCCTTTAGTACTGGTAATGATTTTTCTTTTTAAAAGTCTAATAATTTTGATTTAATGTAATTCTTATAAAAGTGAAAAACATGTATGACGTATTTATGATAGTAAAGAGTAAATTATGGAGTATATTTTTGCAAGAGAAAACTCTCTTTTGTCAATGAGAATAAAAATATCTTTCTATTATTTTACACATTTAACGACTGGAAGGATTTTCCATAGACCTGCTTCTAGTTCATGCCTTAAACATTTTTAAAAATTTTTAAATGTTTTATTTATTTCTGAGAGAGAAAGAGACAGTGTAAGCAGGGGAGGGTCAGATAGAGAGGAAGGTACAGAATCTGAAGCAGGCTCCAGGCTCTGAGCTAGCTGTCAGGACCGAGCCCAATGCAGGACTCAAACCCATGAACCGTGAGATCATGACCTGAGCTGAAGTCAGACGCTTAACCAACTGAGCCACTCAGGAGCCCCTATGCCTTAAACATCTGATGCTTCATATCCTCGTACTTCCAGTGCTTGATGCTATAGGACACATTCACATTATTATGGTAAAACATCTGGGCCACCATCTTTATGTGATACTGGTCGGTGGTAGGATATTCCTGGAGCCATTCCTACCTTAGAATAGACAGCAATAACTTAACTGTATGTTAAGTTAATACTTTGGTTGTACAGTCTTTGATCACCTCTTCATATGACAGTAATTTATAAATACCATTCTCTATAGGGAATATATTATAAATAAAAAATATTCAACTGAGTCTAAAGTAAATGTACCCTCAAATTAACTTCTACTTACCTAGATACCAAATATGTCTGCAGCTACTCCAATAGTACTTGACACAAGGCAAGGCAAGTGTGACAGTAAATGTCCTACTTACAGACTGTTTGCAAATTTTAAATTCAAGAATGCTGTAATGGAAATTAATCAAAGCAAATATAAACAAGACCTGGAAATAATTGTGGTAAGACTATTAAAAGTTGGTTCACAGTCAACGTAAGAAACATTAAACATATGACATTGGTAAGGATGCTATTGCAAATCCTATAAGTTCAACAATGAAGATAAAGTTACTTGCCTTTTTGCAGTAATAGCTTGTAAAATATTGACATACATTTTTATGTATAACAGTATCTTAAAACAAAACAATGTTCTTTCTAAATACAGAAGCTTATGAAGAAGATATAGAACTGAAATTTACTATGGCACTCATTATTTGTCTATTGCATCTAACAAATTGCACTATTTTCCCAGTTGAAATAGAAGCTACAGTTGTCATAATATCTGAACATATTGTATGTATTTTAGAAGTCATATAATGTTATTTTAGTGCCGATTTTTACTCTCAGAAGTGCCCTGGTTTTGATGATATGCATGATATAAACACATCAGCCAAAGAAAATGAGAAATAAGCAAGCAAAACAAAATACTGCAAAGTGAAGTCTATGGTCTTCATGAGGTTCCACTAAAAATTTATGTATCATTATCTTATGCATTTATTTCTAGTCACTCTCACTTTGCTTCAGATTTCAATGGGTGACTTTGGGATGAAAGATGCCATTTCTTATCATCTCTAATGTATCCAACTATCCTACACATTGGAACAACAATTTTTAATGGAGGACATTAAATCAGCTTTCCCTTTGGCATTAAGTGTGAACCTCTGCTCCTGTACTAGTCCTTATGAATGCATCAGCCCCTCAGAATGAATGATTGCTCTATTTTATAGTACATATATATTTCACAACTTACACAGGGAATTTCTGACCCATCTGTTATTTTCTAAATTATAAAATCAGTAATGCAGTTATGAAGATAAACTGGTAATATATCAAAGATCCAAAGAAAATGAGGGTGAGCCTATTAAAATTTGAGCTATAGCCAAGTGAAGAAATATAACAAACTCCATTTTCATTATTTCTTAGTTGTTTTATGTATATGTGGACTGTCTGTTGGACTGAAAGCTGTAAGTTAAGTAATATTGGGTAGAATACAGGCAAAATTTACCTTCCAAAAGGAACAGATCTAGACAAGTAATTCTTAGAACTGTTGCAAAGCTAAAGTAATTAGAAAATTTGTTTGAACAATAATTTTTTGAGTTGAATTTGATATCCAAAGTTACTTAATGGTAGGGAGCATAGAAAGATGGTAGAAACATAACAAATATGAAACATAGAATACTGGGGCGCCTGGGTGGCTCAGTCGGCTCAGGTCATGATCTCGTGGTTCCTGAGTTTGAGCCCCACACTGGGCTGTGGGCTGACAGCTCAGAGCTGGAGTCTGCTTCAGATTCTGTGTCTCCCTCTCTCTCTGCCCTCCCCTGGTCACATTCTGTCTCTCTGTCTCTTAAAATTAAATAAAAAAAATTTAAACATAGAATATAGATGATAAAGAAAAATTGTATATAACAGATTCAGCTAAAATATTTGACCTAGTGTTGAAAATCTCTATTGAAATTCAAGTTGACTTCAGTGACTCCTCCCTTTGTACAAATCTGTTTTGTGCTGAGAGCCTCTGGCCTCATATGCAAACCCTTAGCATAGCTTATACCTGCTGGGCTTTTCATTGACCATTGCAAAGAATGGTCCCCCCATCTCTGAATAATGGGAATATCAGTTTGATACCATTAGCTAGGGAAAAACAAAACAAAACAAAACAACTCTGTTTAAAATGTAGTAGCAGCTTGAAGAGTGAGAATGTAATGTAAATAAATTTCAAATCCTTCAGTTTTCTTTATGCATGGGCAGTTAGTCCTGGTATAGTTGGAAATTTCTGTGTTAGTAATTTAGCAGAGTATCTAAGAATGCTGTATTTTATTATGGAAGGATTACAGCATTTCTTCTTCAGAGATTAAACAGTGAATTGTAGCTCTGAGTGACAATAAATTCAAATGTGTTAAGAGTTTTAAATTTTTTATGTTATTTAGAGGAAACTACTAGTGTGTGTGTGTGTGCGCGCGCGCACGTGCACGCGCGCAAAGTAAATGATAAAGTAGACCCTGACCAGAATATGTTTTAAATAGCTTTTGTAATATGAAAATGACAGAAATTTTGAGAGAATAATTTAATTAAGATTATTTTCAGAGGCAGGTAAGACTGTGAATAGCTTACTAACAAGTTATGTTAAGAGGTTAAATTTCCTTCCTCTGGCATTCTGAGGTCACATAGATATACTCATTCAGTACACCACAAGGTATCTAGGCAGAAGGAGTGTAACTTTTCAAAAATGCATCCAGTAGTTGGAGTTTCAAATAGAAAAAGGGAGTCAAACTGAAATCAGGGTTCTGTGAGATTGAAATCTGGACTCAACTGCAACTATTGTAAAATACTACATTTGGCATTGGTGTTAAGAATTCACCTACTTTAGCCAATTAAAATCTAATCTCAAGATGAACTGTCTTGGGTATTGCTAATTTGCTCATCAATAACATGTGTGTATTATTCTTTCCCAAAAAACACCATTAAAATATAAAGCAACTCATCATTAAAAAGTAAAGCTAGATATTAGCATGTGGTAAAGCAAAAATCTCCAATTCCTTGCATTAGTTGTAATAACAAAACATTGAAAATCCTAAGCAATATAATATGAATGGAGAATGTTATGGAAAACATGAAATGTCAGTTTCTGTCCTAAATGTACTTCCCTTCTTAGCCAAATCTGTTGACACTCTCTTGACTTCCTCTCTTCCCATACCCGTTTAATCAACATCTACTTTGCTGTTTCCATCACTTGATTAAAACAACTCTTGTCCAACTTGTCAGTGATAATACATAGTATAAAATCTAAAGGATACATTTTTATCCTCATCCTGTTGACCACTTTCTCCATCTTTACACATGTTTTTATCCTGGCTTCTATGATGAGGACTAGCCTAGTCTCCTGCCTCTACCTGTGTTTCAATTACGCAGAGCTCAATCAGGGGTTTTATTCTATAACTCTGTTCTGCCCCTGTAGTGTTCCTAAATATTCCAACAGCAGTAAGCATCATCTATATGCTTATATTTCCCAAATTTACATTTTAAAACCAAACTTATGTGAGCAGTAAACTCATATATTCAAATATCTTCTTGTTATACCATACAGAAGTTTCACTGGAGAATTTCAAATATGCCTTGGTAGAATTCTTAACTCTGTTCTCAATTCTATATTTTTCTCTGAAACTTCTGCCTCCCCTAGACTTCTCCAAATCAGCAAATAGCACCATAATTAACAATACTTTGCAAGCCTTAAACCTGAAGCTCATCCTGATTCTTCCATCCTTTACCCTCCCCAATCTAATCAAACAGTATGGGATATAGCCCCTAAATATATCTTAAGTCCATCCACTTATCTTCAACTTGCCATCATGGTAAGCCAGGTAATCATTAGTTCTTATTAGCTAGCAAAACAACTTTCTAACCAATCCCTGCATTTCTATTTTCATTTTCCTTAACTAATTGTGCACATAGAAGCCATATTTTTAACTTGAATTAGACCTTGCTTAAAACCTTCTAAGTGCATCTCCTTGAAATAGAACGAAGCAACAATATCTTGGCATGTCCTATATCATCCTTTCTGATTTGATGTTACCAATCTCTTCTTCATACTGCTCTACCGTTTACTCTGTTTTTCTAAAATGCTAAGTTTTCTCTCATTTCAAGGTCTGTACACATGTCAGTTCTGTTTCGTTTCATTTGCCATGGTTTTTCTTCTCTTAACATTTTTTCAAATTATTTTTTGTTAGTTTGTTAAAATTGAAAGGAAGACAGGCATTTTTCTGAGGTTTACTGACCTATTAAAATGACCTTGAAACTACCAACCTATTTTATTTTAAGTGATGTTGGGCAGCTATCTCAAGACCAAAAACAAATTTCTCTAGACTCTAGGCTGAGAATTATTATGAACATCATAACCTTGAAAGATTGACATGAATATAATAAACAAAAAGACATCAGTGATTTGGTGTTTCTACTCACTATAAAGATAAATGTACAAAAAAAAAAAAAAACCCGCAGAAGTCACAGTTAACTTTTTGAAAAGGTTACTGTCTAGCAGAGTTATAGAAACTGCTTACCATTGATCCATTTTCTTAGGAGAGAAAGAAGAAAAAGAAGGCAGCAAAATAGGCTTTCATAAAGCCTTATATTCATTTGTTCTCTCCTTTACCTCCCCTCTAACGTCCATCTCTTAAATTGAGGACAAAATATACTCATTAGCAATTTAAAGCATTCACTAAATTTCAAAGAAAAAAAGGAGCTAGATAAGGTATAATTAGCAAAATCACTTTGTGACACTGGTGGCCTCTTTGACCTTTGACCACAGAGTGATTCACACCCACTGTACCAATAACGTTGTTCCAACTGAGCTGTTCTTGGAAGGAGCTCCCTTCGTGTGTGGTGAGTCATATTTCAACTATATTTCATGATGTCGTTCAAGTATTACCTTTCCAACAGTGCTCTTGCAGACCATTCCAGTCTCATTGTGGGCTTCTTTTGAATTATGCTGCTCTGTCTCCCAATATGGCAATCTGATCACCTCTTGCCTCACCAGTTTGTAAAATAATTTGAGTAGATTCTTCTTCTCTAGTGGCATTCTAAATTCACTGAGGACAGTAATAAAGTGTTTTTTTTGTATTTAGTATCCCTTCTAATGTTACCTACTTCTAAGGATTTGTTTTATAATAAAAAATGTGATTAATATAACACATGATTATTGAGCTCTGCCTAAAGAACATAACATACCACTGTACACTGGGAATATACTTTATTAATATATATTAAGCACTTAGTATATGTCAAGTGTTGTTCTTTGTGTTTTACATTTAAAAACCTATTTAATTCTCACTGTAAAACTATGACATAGACAATATTCTTACCACCCACCCCAATTTACAGATTAAGAAACCGAAACAAAGTCACAGTAAATAAGTTGCTCAAGGTTATAGAGCTTGTAAATCATGGGGCCAAGATTTGAATCCAGATAACACTCCAGGTATGTTATCAACTTCTTCACTCATTGCACTTATAATCTTGTGATGAACACAATTGAATGAGCAGTTACAAAGCAACATAAGTACTTTAACAGAGTACAGACCGTACACTAAAAGAATATAAAAAGAATATAAAGGAAAACAATTATGTAGATCTATGGGCCCAAAGTCTATGCACTCTGTATATAGAAATGTGTGTGTGTTTGTCTGTGTATAGAATGAGAGACAGACCAGTTGAATTTATATATATATATACACACACACTTACATATATACTATGTAATTTATATGAAAATTTAATTTTCATAAAGCCTTATATTCATTTGTTCTCTCCTTTACCTATCCTCTAACATCCATCTCTTTATAATTTATGTATATATTATATGTTATATATATATATACATATTACATAAACATACACACACACACACACACACACACACACAGCATTAGTCCTTGCAGGTAGTTTTGATCTTCAATTTGTTTCTAGCTTTTGCATAATAGCGGTTCTGCATTTAGACTATTTAAAAATGGCTTAACAAGGGGCATCTGGGTGGCTCAGTAAGTTTAGCATCCAATTTCAGCTCAGGTCATGATTTCATGATTCATGAATTCAAATCCCGCATCAGCTTCTGTGCTGACGGCTCAGAGCCTGGAGCCTGCTTCAGTTTTTGTGTCTCCCTCTCTCTCTGCCCTTCTCATGTGCATACTCTCTCCCTTTCTCAAAAATAAATAAACATTTTAAAAAAGGGCTTAAAAAAATCACTGCCTTGTCACAAGTAAAATCTTATCATCTACTTTTTCCAATGGAATTCCTGGGAAAAGCATTAAATATGGGTTATTTTATGATGCAAAACATGTTTTCTTAAATTATAAAAAGGAATAATTTCTTCTAAAATGGAGATCACCATTTGCTTACAAAATCATATAAAACTATATACACTCAAATATTTGTCTTCTGAATTAAAAACCCTATCTACAGTATTTACCAGGAATATCCCAAAGTTGTGCAAACCGTATTAATCTTTTAGTGTCTTCTCAAAGTAGTACTCTGGATATGTAACAATTATACTTGATTTGTTAAGTTTAAAAGTTCCTACGGTGCTTCCAAGATTTTGGCATATATGTCATCTGTGATAAGATCCAAAATTTCTCACTCAACTTCTGTCAGCATTCTTTGAACCCAGCGAATAAATTATTCTACCAAAAGGTTATTTTCATTACTTATTCACTGCTTGTGTATTTAAACACAAAAAATATAAATGTAATTCTACCATCAGGGAATCCAGATTCTAGTGGAGAAGAGATACTTTGATTTTGCTAATCCTTTTCGGGTTAAAAATCAGTACAGTCAAAGTCTGAACTTCAATGTCTTCCCAAATGCACCAGGGAAGAAAAGCCTGATGTGTACAGAGAGATGCTGATGTGAAGGATGAGCCATAGATGGACTATAAAAATAATGCTCTTAGTAAGGCTGCTGCATTGCACAACTCCAAAAGGCAGAGTCACATTGTCTCTTACAGAAATAATGCTCTCTGGAGTTGTGCAGTTCACAGCATGCTGAACCACACCTGGCAGCCCTGACTAAAATTTAACTTTCTGCTCCAAATAAGAATTCCAAAGAGTTCATTTAGGAATATGAAAATATCAAACAAACAAAGGCTATTCCTCTCAGTTTCAGAAGCAGACGTTTCAAGATAATAGAGAAAAAGCATATCATTACGAAATTCAACATTTACATTATAGACCATTAATGATTACTTGAAGAGACTGTTTTCAAGTAACCATGCCTACTGGGGAACATGGAGCCAAACTTCTGTGAATGATTTCATCTTGTTCTCCAATAAAGCTTTTAATTATGGATACTTTTTAAAGTGCATTACATTAATTAGCCATTTGCTCAGCAGGCTGCTTCCCAGGGCTTCTTCCAGTTCCTCTGACTCGGTGGCAGGACCTGGCAGTCACTACAGCAAGAGTAAGAGTTCAGATGTTTGAAAACAGAATTCAATGATCTTTTGCCAATATGAAGAAGATAGATATGAGCATAAGGAAAAGAATGCATTGCTCTGCAAAACATGCTTCATTTCTCAAACACAGAGGAAGGGCAGAGAGGAATAAATTGCATTGGGCAGGTTCTCAGGCTTAAATAGAGGTTTACAAGGCAGTTCTTTTTTTTTTTTTTTTTTTTTTTTTTTGGATACCATACATCATTACTTTAATATTATTTGGATAGGAAACTGATTTAACTCAATTACCCTTAACTGAATTCAGGACATTTTAGTCACGCAAATAGGAAAGGAAGAGTAGAGTAGCATGAGAGTTATTAGGATTGAGGCAGAAAAGAAATGTTCCACCCACCCAGCTGCCCACCAGTACCATTACTTTTCCCAGCCATAATTACATTCTATCTACAATTTTATTCTCTTCCCAGAGACACATAATCTGACTTCAGAAGACATCTTTCTAAAGCGATGACATACCGAGAAAGCCTCACCACTTCAAGTGCCTTGTTAAAAATTCTGGACCTTTCTTTCCAAAACTGTTTCCTCTTGAATGACTTCAATCCCTAATTTAGGAACCTGAAAGTCTTGGTTTGAAAATATATTCAGTGGTGCCCTCCTTACATCGCAAAACCATGAATTTATTATAGGAAATCTGGCTTAAAAACAAAACAAAACGTGGACAATCCTGGAGCCTTGAAGGCAGGGCTATTGCAAGGACCAAATTTGATGTCAATTGGCTGTACTTGGTAAAACTAAGTTCAGCATCTGCCTTGTGCAGTTCCTGGAAGCTATCCCCACTAATGTCAACTTCTCTCTTTTGTATCCACCATATGCTCCCTACACAAGCAGGGTAATATTTATAACACGGGGAGATCCAGCCACTCTATCTAATATATAAGATCCACATTTCCTGGATTTGTATTGTACAGTTATCCTGGGTAATTCACTTATTTATAACATTGGCTAATCAGGTCTTGAATATCAGAAGCACTAGTTCAGATATGACCTATAGAATTCTGATGAATGGCATCAGGGGATGTCATTCATCGGGATGAATGGGCATAGCTCAGAAGGCATATCTTAGTAGAAATTTAGGATTTAAATAAAATATGTATATGAACTATTAAAGGAGGTAAGAAAAAAATATATATCGAGTACATTACCTCTTGCCAAATGATTTCAATTTGTGCCATATGTCAACATTGATGATGGCTTTTCTGGAAAAAGCTTGCTCATTTTGAGATTGTCTGAAATTTTAACAGTATATTTCTGAAGCTGACTGTGTAAATGAACTTGATCAGAGATAGAGAGAAGGCAAATGGACTGTGGTTCCGTGGACAGCCCCTCCAAAGTAGCTCTGGTGCTCCGACGTCCCCAGGAAGGGAAGAATTGAGCTGGCCCCACTGAATGGACTTTCCCTGGTGTAGCACTCAAGCCCTTGGACATGGACTAATATTTCCATTCAACAATTCCACATTGTTTCACCCTAACCTGTTTCAACTGGAAACATAAGAGAGTGCAGTCCTTTTACCCACCCAATCTCTGCACTAGGCATGAGCATAGGTAATAATAGGAAAATGCCTAGATTATGAAAAATAGCACATAGTTAACAAAAGGCTTATTACACATGATCATTTTCCCTTTCCAACAAATGTGTTAAAGAAGAATTATTGACTCCATTTTTAAAATGAGGAAACTGAGACTCAAAAAGATTAAAGGTTTGCTCAAGTTCATACAACAAATATGTCTAGAATGGAAGCTCAAATGCAAGCATTACATTTCTAAATTCACTGTTTGTTTAATTCACTACATACCCCTATACTTCAATGAAACCTGAATGAATTCTACATTATCCTGAAGAATTCTTAAAATTTTCTAGTGACGCAAAAGAAAAGAGAGAATAGATATGCCAAAAAACTAGTGGATGATTTCTGTATTTCTGTGGAGAGCTCTCTTCTCATTTGATAGGAACACTGAGAAACTGGAGAAGAGTCATAATTCCCTGGAATCAAACAACAGAATTAGACTAATTTTTTTTTACTGAACCAAAATATGTCTTATGAACAAAGAGGTGCTGATCTGCAGTTGTATGTATGATGATGACACACAATCACACAAATATGGTTACACACAAAATCAAGTCACTGTTGTCATCAGAGTATGTGGGGCAGTGAGGGTGAAGCTTACTGATAATGTGCTTTGGTTTCTTAGATGTCTCTATTTTCTGAGTTTCTTAATGTTTTTGACTGTGGATAATTTTTAAAATGATCTAACTACAGTTTTAACAGGTCTATTAATTACTATTTTGCCTTAAGATAGTTTAGAAAGATGTTATTAGATATCTTGTTCTTACATGATCATCATATACAAAAGATTGTCCTTCATAACATGTTTCTTCTTTGCACAGAAAGATATTTGTCTCAACTACATGTTTTACTCTACTCTATTTTATTTTTAAAACTTTGTTCATTTGTGAGAGAGAGAGCACAAGCAGGAGGAGGTGTAGAGAGAGAGAGGCAGAAAGAGAGAATCCCAAACAGGCTCCACGCTGACAGCACAGGGTTCAAAAGAGGTCATAACTTAAGTGGAAACCAAGAGTTAGACACTTAAACAGCTGAGCCTCCCAGACATCTTTACCCTACTCTCATTTTAGATTCTAATGCTTTGGAAGTGAATTTTAATAAACTTAAGTTGGCATCCCCTGTGCTCTCCCTCTCATGGTAGAAAAGAGCATTAGAAACATAGATAAAATAAAAAAGAAGGAAATCCCATCATTTGTGACAACATCAGTCTTTGAGGGCATTGTGCTAATGAAATAAGTCAGACAGAGAAAGACAAATACTGTATGGTTTCATTTATATATGGAATCTAAAAACAAAACAGACTCATAGACTCAGAGAACAGATTGGTGGTTGCCAGAGTTGAGAATATGTGGTGGGGGAGCAGTGAGGGAAATGGTAAAGATAGACAAAGGTACAAACTTCCAATTATAAGATAAATAAGTCTTGGGAATGCAATATACAGCATGGTGACTATAGTTAACAAGACTGTATTGTATAACTGAAATTTGCTGAGAAAGTAAGTCTTAAAAGATTTCATCATAGTATGGAGGTTCCTCAAAAAATTAGAAATAAAAACACCACCTGATGCAGTAATTCCACTACCTAAAGAAAAGGAAAATATTAATTCAAATCCATATATGCATTTCTATGTTTACAGCAGCATAATTTACAATAGTCGAGATATGGAAGCAACCTGAGTCCATCAATATATGAATGGATAAAGAAGATGTGGTGTATATGTACAATGGATTATTACTCAGCCATTAAAAAATTAATGAGATCTTGCCATTTGTAACAACATGAATGGATCTTGAGGGTATTATGCTAGGTGAAATAAGTCAAACAGAAAAAGACAAATACCATATGATTTCACTTACACGTGGACACTAAAAAATAAAACAACAAATGAAAAAGCAGAAACAGGCCCATAAATATGGAGAGCAAACTGTTGGTTGCCAGAGGGGAGGAGTTAGAGGGCTGGGAAAAATGGGTGAAGAGGAATGGGAGTCTTCCAGCTACAGAATGAAAAAGTCACAAGGACGAAAAATACAGCCTAGGGAATATAGTCAATAGTATTGCAATAGCATCGCACGGTGATAGATGGCAGCTACGCTTATGGTTAGAATGGCATAATATATACACTTGTTGAATCACTAAGTTAAATACGTGAAACTAATGTAACATTATGTGTGAAGCATAATTCAATAAATTTTTAAAATTAAAAAATAATAAAGGAAAAAATGTTTATCACAAGGAAAATAACCATGTAAAGTGACAGGTTGACTAAAAATATGGCAATAATCATTTACAATATATCATATATCAAAGTATTATGTTGTTGTACAACTTGAATTAATACACTGTTATATGTCAATTTTATCTCAGTAGAACTAGAAAAAGTAAAAACAAGTCTTTGGCCTATGGGGCTCATCGCTGAACCATGACATCCTTGTAACAAAACACCTTTACTTTTCACTTTTGAATCTCTCTTTTAACCTAAGAACTCCCCAGAACGCTTATTTTCCTTCCACAAAAGCTCTCATGCCTCTTCTCCCCTAAACTCAGTTGAGAGCATACCACCTGGTTTAGAGCTGGAGCTGGAGCCTTCTGCTGAAATGCAAGGACTATAGTCCTTGAGATTTATAATGGCTGTAAATTGGAAGAGAAATAACATCATTTAAATAAACTAAAAAGTAACTAACTGAGTAACTGACTAAATGAAGCAAACAAGTAGAATCCAAGTAAAGTTGGGGCCTTTAATCCAGTCCATGTGTAAAAGAGCTAACCTTAGAACATCTTTTCATTTCTAATTATGGAATAGTTACTAAATCTCAGAAAAGTATCAGAGAACTACAATAAAGACACATGAAAGCTAAGAATCCAATAAATAAATTGCCAGCCTTGTCAAGCTATAATAAAGAATATGGGTTTCTTTGGTGAAGGACTATTCTGGGTCTTCTGTAAATTTCTAAAGTGCTTAATTTAGTGGCTGCCTCTTCATACATGCTCAATGAATATTGTGCTTTATTATAATTATTATTGAGTCCTTGGGAGTATATCATCAACTGCTTCCTCTAAACATATGACATAATTTTTGAATCATTGTTCTGGGTTGCTTGATTTCCAGTCCAGATAGCCTCCGTTCAAATTTTAATATAAGCTAGCATCCTGTAACTGAAACTCATCCTATTTTGTCTTAAGTTGAAAGTTAATGGAAAAAGTCCCCTTTGTGACTTTCTTCTCTTCTTTTCTTCTTTTCTTCTTTTCTCTTCTTTTCTTTTCTTTTCTTTTCTTTTCTTTTCTTTTCTTTTCAGACGGAGTGCATGCACAGGATGGAGAGAGGGGCAGAGGGAGAGAGAAAGAATCTTAAGCAGGCACCATGCTCAGAGTGCAGCCCAACACAGGGCTTGATCCCACGACCCTGGGATCATAACGTGAGCCAAAATCAAGACTCAGACACTCAACTGACTGAGCCACCCAGGCACCCCTGAAAGATAATTCTTGAGCTCATGTCCAATTGTTTTCAATATCTTCATCTAGATCTTGAATATTATTATTATTAGTCTCCTTAAAGTTTATGTGTCATGGTAACCAAACCACAAGGTAAAGGTACAAAATTTGATAATTCCACTAGGTTTAACATAATACCTCTTCTTAAAAAACAAAAACACAAGTTGTTGACTGTTTGAGAAAGAATGGTTCAGTAAAAGCTAAAAGCAGAAAACTCAGAAAATTCATAAGAAGCAATATTAATGAAGCATATTTTTAAAATATAAAATAATTAGATCTGGTTTGGAAATCTATTATAAATGTATTATTCAAAATCCAATTTACTTAATAACCAACTCAGTTTCAAATACTGGTAAGTTCTACATAACATAGATTTTTCTTTTTTAATGGAAAATCAATTAAATAAGAAATTATGGGATTTGGTTAGATTTCTTAGTTTTCCAAATAATATGGTCTTAGATTTTAACATGGTAATACAGTAACATGAAAATAACATGGTAGACCTACTACAACCAAATATTAGTGATAACTCAATTCTATTCTATGAAAGAAAGGCAAGTTTCCAACTCTTGACTAAAGATGAGAAGAGGGTTTTAAACATATTCTGTATGGGACTTGATGAAGAAAGCATTTAAATGACAATAAATTAACCATACTAATGCCTAAGAAATTGGATTTAAAGTTTATGTTAATTGAAAAGACAGGAAGCACTTACTAGAAGTCTTGCTTTGAACTTGGCCACAACTTCAGTAGTTTTAATTATTTTTTATTGTTAGGTTATTAAGTCAAGGTACATTTGAAATATTGCTTAATTTCCTTCAACATTAAGTCATAGTTTGTCCTTTGCTTCTTATTATGGATAGAGAAAAAGAACACATGTGAGTATGAATGCAAAGCATGAGAATGAAGAAGGCACAAAAGAACTAAATAGGGACCTAGGAGCTACCAATCATCATAATAACAGATTTCAGTTGGGTATATTGGGGCCTTATTATCTAAATCATTTTTCATTTGGCAGTACTTGACTTGTTTAACAAGAACATTTTTACATCATCTTTGTCTTTGAGTTTTCCCTGCCAGAAAATATTGCAACTATAAGCCATATTCCTTGGAGGCTCAGACCAAATCATGAGAACTTAGTTCAATGACAGGCTTTCCTTTTCTGTGTGTGATGTAATTTTGTCTTAAGTATTGCTATACAGCTGTATCTTAGTGCCGTCATCTATAAAAGAAGGCAAACACACTCTGTCACATACTTTCAACTACAAGGAATCAATAAAGCACGTTTAGATATCTATAAACTTTGATAGCATTATGATTTTGAAGAACTTCCCTTCACATGGAATCTCTCAATAAGTGATAGGTTATTGCCATACCAATTCACACATTTATATAGCCACACTCTTTTCATCTCCCCACTTTCTCCTTACTTGTCCTTTTCAAGCACTGTTATCATCACTTTCATTCAAGTAGTTTGTCCACACTAATTTTTACTCTCTTCATTCCTCTGTGTTGTGTTACTTCAACACCATCATTACCATCATATGTGGAGTGCCAACTATGTAAAAGACATTTCCAAATGACAGAGTAAAGTGGGTTTGAGGGAAGTCCACTTCTGTCCTACAAGTTCAGAAGACAACAGAATTTAATCGTGAGGAGTCACAGAAAACCCTCTTAAAAATGAGCCCATTAAAAAAAAGTGAAAGTAACATGGTAGACCTACTATAACCAAATATTAGTGATAACTCATCCTGCTACACCCAGATAAATAGACCTATTCCTACTTGAGAGGCACATGCAACACATCTTCCAATTAACAGAAGTTACATCTACTCATATATACCAGAGTCCCTACAAGGGGGAAGGACATTTCTCATTTAATCAGGTTGTTTTTCCCAGCTCACAAGAACTATGTGACATAGCCTTTAAAAGTTGGAAACAAAGTGCACACTGTGTTACATTAACAAAGTTCTTTCCTTTAGGTAGCGTGGCAAAAGAGTTGCAAAGTAATTTATTTCAATCTCCTTACCATATGCCTCCCAAACATTACTACCCGGGGTTTCATGAGCAATGGTTGGTGTTCATACCTATACCACATATACTCTACACCACCCATTGAAAGATTACATTGTGGGATATCAAGATATCTTAATTTGATCCATTGACAGCCTGATATTTTTAGGTATTCTTGTATTTTTACCCACTGACCATAATCACCATAAAGTTTGGTTCTTTCTTCTTTTTTATAGTATTGCTATATTCTATCTTCCATTATTTTAATGGAGCTTCTTGTCTAGCTAGATCCTCCTAAATGGACTTATTCCAACACAGTAACAGGAAGGAAACCCAAGGTAAACCCACACAAGGACACAGACATACTGGGGAGGGTGATAAAATATAAATAAATATTTTAAAAAATTTGATGAGTGTGCTTTAAAAGTGCCAAGGTCAAGAAAGACAAGGGAAGAATAAGAGGCTGTTACAGATTAGGAGAGACTAAGGAGAAATAACATGATCCTTGATAGGATCCTGAAACACAAAAAAGGACATCAGTGGGACAAATGATGAAAGTCAAATAAGGTCAATGCATTAATAGTTAATAATATTGTCCCCATGTTATTTTTCTGCTCTTACCATTGTCCTGTGGCTATATAAGATGTTAACATTAGAGAAAGTGAGTGAAGATGAGAAATAGAAGAAAATTGCTTTGACTTTTTTTTTTTTTTTGCAGTTTTTCAAAAATCAGCTATCAGCTTAACATCAGTTCCAAATTAAAAACTAGTAAGCCTGTGCATAAACCAAGGCTATGTTCCAAAAATTTTGATTGAAGCCTGACTTCCAGGAAAAATGTAGAATCAGAAAGTAAAATGATTACACTAATATATGGAAAATTTGTTTCCATAATAACCAAGCTTCATTTGTTAGCAAAACCACCTCATGAATCATCTAACAAGTTCTGGAGAAATAGTATAATAAAGGGCCAGGGCTAGAGAGCAGAAATCAGGGAGCCATGGCTCCTCACCATTTTCTTCAACACTCCCACCCATCGAGCAAAGACAGAAAGCCTGAGTAAACCACCAACTATCTACAGCCATCTGTGAGTACTTAACCCCTAAACCTCCATTTAGTTTGTTTTTCTTAAAAGTAAAAATATATACTTGGTCACTGTGACACAGCAGCTTTCACTTGGAGAAACTGAAACTCTTACCAATGTTAACGTTTATAGAGATTAAAAAATATCCCACTTTTAGAATCCCAGTTGTGATACAAGGTAAAAACAAAACAAAACTTCCAGCAATTCACACAAATTCTGTGCAGTGATGACCGAAACAAACATGAAGAAAAAAAACCTCAAATACTCGTTTGGAGTGATAAAATATGAGTATCCTTAGTAAAGTTTTAGTTGTTAATAGAATATTAAGTTTGGTTAGTGTAACATGTTTTCCAAATGTTTTAATACATTTTGTACCATAATGACATCCACATAACATATCAATATACCCACTATATTTATAAGAAAAAATGTGAAATTTCATAAGGTTTATTAATGGTATAATCTACACATGGCAGAAACTGATATATGGATTAATGGTAGAGGAGCTCCAAGGGCATGGTAAGCTGAATGTAAGGGAAGAAGCCAATGTACAAATGTTATCTGTTTTCCATCTAGGACTGTAGGTCTGATATGGTCACATCTTCTAGGTTTTCAAGAGGTTTTTGGAAATTTTATAAGATAAAATTTGACCAACCAAAAATTTGGTGTCTTGTTTTTTCTAACTCAGCTGGAAATTACATTTCTTTAAAAATACATTTCTAGATATAATACTACATTAATTTCCTCATCACTTCTCACTTGAAGACTAAAAAATGAGATAAAAATGTGGCTATCTTATTATATCTGTTGTGAAATACAGAAGAGCATTCTATATCATGTAAATATTATGTGATATTCCTTAATATTTAAGTAGTGCAAAAAGTTCATTTTTTTAAAATAAAGCACCATGTTAAACATTGTGGGTCAAACAAAACACCGCAGCCCCCCAGTTTGATACCTAGGTATGCTGTATGCAAAATTCTTAAGGATTTTTTAAGAAGGGGGAGGAGGAGGAGGAGAAGGAGGAGGAGAAAGAAGAAGAAAAACAAAGTGGAAAGATAATTAATCTCTCAATTCTATCATTGGTTTGGTGTCAGGATCAAGTGAGAGAATGTAAATGGAATAAATAATAAAATAAAAAGTTACTATACGAAGGTAAGAAATTCTAATTATATTTATATTTTATGAAAAACAAATTCTTAATTCTTGCCTTGAAATTTTTCTCCTAGCCATTCAGAAAGTATCCTAGTATATTACCCCAGGTACACAGAGGAGCCTCCAAACACAGAGGTGAGTTAGCTTCTATGATGTGCCTCTTTGCTTACAAAAGACAAATATGAGGAGGGGTGCCTGGGTGGCACAGTTGGTTAAGCATTGGACTTTTGGTTTTAGCTCAGGTCATGATCTCAGAGTTTTGTGTTAGATCAAGTCCCACATCAGGCTCTGTGCTGACAGTGCAGACAGAGCCTGCTTGGGATTCTCTCATTCCTTCTTTCTCTCCCCTTTCCCTGTTCTCTTTCTCTCTGTCTCTCAAAATAATTAAGTAAACTAAAAAAAAAAAAAAAACACCCAAATATGAGGATATAAAATTAGTAATAGTAATATTAAAAATATTGTTCTGTATTAAAAGCAAGTATAATAAAGTAGATAAAATTGCATGCCTCAATTTAGTCTTTAAATCAGAGCTAATAAAGAAATTAATGCATATAATATATAAAAACATGTATTTCCAAAATAACTTATCAAATAAAAATAGGAATTGTAAAAGATTAATATTTTGCCCAACAAACTGGACATTTTATTATGAGATAATATGAATAATTGTAACATTGATGTCACTTTCCAGATACAACAGAAATACCAGAAAACTAATGGAGAAAATTAAGCAAATGTGTATGTGTCATTGCATTTCTGTACGTGCCAAGGTTAAAACAAACAAGGGCTTATTTTGTAGAGATAAACGTAGATACATGGCACTGGGACCAAGCCACAACCTCTCACAGTTCAGGGTCTCTTGTGAAGAATTTTCCCCACTTCAGCACTTCCAAGAAAGGAAAACTCTGAAAGGGTTTTAACCCCTAGTTGTTTTAAAACCACTCAGGCTTCAGAGCCAGACTGACTAGATTCTGAGTTCTGCCATTTATTGTGAAATCAAGCAATCTATTTATCTTTCTGAGTCTCAGTTTCTTGATGTATAAATAGTATTGAAAGTACTTAACTCTTAGATGATGAATATCTAAAATTCTTTTAACAGGGAATATTTTTAGATTTTATGCTTTCAAGGAACATAGCTATTTTTCAAACAAAAAAGGAAATCCTGCTCTGTATTGCCTGCTGTTATATGTTATTTTGACATGTAAGCAATATTCCCTGTGTGGGTTTTGATAGTATTGAAGAGAGATTTATTATGTTCTTGACTTTGTTTAATTCCACAAAGAGCCCTATTCATATATATGTATGTACATATATGTATATATAGTATACTAAAAATAAACATTAATCAATTATATGTTTAACTCTCAATATCCCAATGTACAATTTTTTCAACAATTGCTGTAATCCAAAAATATTCTCTGTTAACAAACTGGATTCTATTTTAGATATTAATGGTAATACTTCTTAGTAGGAGTAATATTTGGGAATCTGACTGTGTCAGATACTGAGCTAAGCATATTACACACATTATGGCATTAGTGAAGTATGAAGAGCAGAAAATTGGAGTGAGTGTCCTGAATTCCAATCTTGACTCATCTTATTCTTGGCTGAGTGACTAAGAGGAAATTATGTAACCTCTCTGAGTCTCAGTTTGCATATCTCTATTACAGATCCGATGTACAAAGTTGTTATAAGGATTAACTCAGTTAATTAGAGCTTTGAGATTAGTGTTTGGCACAAAGTAGGCACAGAATTGGTGATAACTATTATTATTATTATTGACGTTGTTATTGTTATATATTTTCATTGAGAACTTTTATGGTTTTCAAGATCACCACAGTAGGCATTGTAGCAAATTTTGCAGTGAATTTCAATCCCAGATCCCAAATTCTAGTTAGTTAACATATAATGTAATACTGATTTCATAAGCAGAATTTAGTGATTTATCACTTACATGTACACTCAGTGTTCATCATAAGTGCCCTTGTTAATATGTATCACCCATTTAGCCCATCTCCCACCTCCCCTCTAGCAACTCTCATTTTTTTTTTAAAGTTAAGGGTTTCCTATGGTTTGTTTCCCTCTCTTTTTTTAATTTCACTTCCCTGATGTTCATCAGTTTTGTTTCTTAAGTTACACATATGAGTGAAATCATTTGGTATTTTTCTTTTCTGACTGACTTATTTTGCTTAGCATAATACACTCTTGCTCCATCCAGGCCATTGCAAATGGCAAGATTTATTCTTTTTTAGGGCTGATTAATATTCCATATATATATATGGAATACATACATACATAGACAACACATCACATCTTCTTTATCCATCCATTCATCAGCTGATGGACATTTGGGCTCTTTCCATAATTTGGCTACTGTTGATAGTACTGCTACAAGTATCAGAGTGCATGTGCCCCTCTGAATCCGTTTTTTTATATCCTTTGGGTAAATACCTACTAGTGCAATTGCTGGGTTATGGAGTGGTTCTATTTTAAACTTTTTGAGAAAACTCCATATTGTTTTCCAGGGTGGCTGCATCCATTTGCATTCCCACCAACAGTGTATGAAGATTCCCCTTTCTCTGCATCTTCACCAACATCTATTGTTTCCCATGTTGCTAGATCATAAATTCTAATATCACTTTGAATGAGTCAAATTACATCACTAATCCTGAATATATCTGTAAAATATGAATGGCAACATATGACTAATGGGCCCAATATTACCATCAAACAGAATAACATAAGAAATGTAAGTATCTTCTTACTGAAACAGAGAAAAAATAAGTCTCGATGGTATCTTGCCATTTTTTCATAACATCCCCCCCTCAGTGTCCACTCCCCACCCCACCCAACGGAGAGCTTCTAACCTACAAATCCCATATCAGAATGGTTCTTTTATATTTGAAGACACAATGCACCTAACAAGAAATGTTGAAAGCAACTGCTCTCTATAATTTGCAACAAGTTCTTCTATGTGCCAGAATAAAGAGGAAAAAAAAAAAAAAAGAGGGAGAAATTCTCAAATTTATAGGGGGTAAAAATAACACCATTTTTTTCAAGCTTGAGAATGTTTCTTATATATTTTTTGTTAAGTCTTTCTTTCCTGCCACTCTTTGACTACTAGGGAATCTGAAAGTGACAAAATGAATTGTTGAATATCAAACACACATTAATTAAAAGCCTCAGACCCAGTCATCTTTCTTTTCTAGCAGCCACTTTTCTGATTGATGCATGTACTTGTGGTTTCATTCTTATATTCCGTTGATAAAATGTCATTTTTTCTTACAATTTAATGATTATGACACAAGGTAGGAATGTTTCAGGCTAACACATCATTCTCAAGGAGAACCATTCAGTGTAGGTGTTTCCCACAGTAGGCAGAAGGATTTTTCAGTAATGAGATAGGAATTTTACCAATCCAAGAAGAGATTTCTGAAAACTGGACACTTGGGATAGAAAAAAATTTTAATGAATATGTAAAGTGAATTATTTTTTTCCAGCAACTGTGGAAACCTTATAGTGGTGTTCTGATTTTTAAAAAGCTTAGTCACTAAGTTACTAGTGGAAGTTCATCAGATATGACTAATAATTTTTTCTTATCTTCCCAGTGTAGAAGACAAAATTTTGACAATAATTCAGAGTTTATATTAATCTCTTTTCATTGGAGACCTGTGATTGGATAATGTATTTGGTTACACAATCCTTCTAAATTTTTTCTCACTGTGTGCTAATGAAAGTAGAAAAGACTGGTCTTTCTCTGGACATTCTGAGTTTGTAAAAGCATGAAATTTCTTTGAAGTTTTCTGTTTCATTTATAAAATTCTTGTGAACTTTGCATTTTTATGTTCTGTATTATAGGTGAATATTTTTTTTTAAAAAAGATCAAATAAAAATTTTTGATTGATGAAAAGTAATGTACACCAGGAAGATGTCATGTGTATCATGCTTCAAAAGACACTATTTTCAAATTTTAATGTCCATACAAATCTCTAGTAACATTGTTAAGCCAGAGATTCAAATTCAGTTGTCCTGAGGAGGGCCTAAGATTCTGTATTTCTGAAAACTTCCATGTGATAAAGTATTTACTGGTTCCAGACTATATTCCAAGTAGCAAAATTTTAAGGGACAATTTAAAACCAATCCAGAGAAGTCCCATGTAGGCTCATGACAGAGATATAAAATTCTTAAGCCATGCAGTAAAAAACAGGTTATGTATAGGAATAGTTATTTCTGAATTGTAAAAAAAATGTGAAAATTTCTCACTTTAATTAAACTCTAGCTACTTATTTAATAATTTCAATTACTCAAAAGCTAATTGGTGTCCATCAGTTTACACATACTGTTTAGATTTTAATTTAGTGTTATATTGTACTGAATATGCTCATTTGTGCCCTTTCTGAATAATCCGCCTTATCAATTTGATGAAGCCAGTTCTGACAGTCTGGCCCTAGGAAGGTCCAAGTAATAGTACATGATAGGGTCAGAATTTGAATCCACTCTTACTGCAGAATATGGCCACATACGATTAAAAGATAATATTTTTGACCATAAACTCTGAAACCTTAAATTGCAAAGGTATTGCAAATGGAAAACATTAGTATAGTAATATAGTACATTAAATATGATACATTTAATATAAATAAATATATAAATATATGATATATTATACAAATTATCATATGTAATATAAATATTACATATACTGTGTAAATATACAAATTAATAAAATATAAATATTTTCTTGAATTTATGTAAAAGCTAGTTGATAGCATACTTCTTTATAACATAAGTATCTAATGTACTAAAAATACATTGAGCTGAATACAATTTATGTTAGGTATCTTTTAAAATAAAACAGCAGAATTCGATAACATACGACACACATAATGGATAATATCCAGTCTCTAATATTCAGTCTCAGAAAATGGAATTGTTGTTAGCCTTTTTTTTTAAAGTGTATTTCTTTATTTTATTTTGAGAAGGGTGAGGAGAGGGAGAGAATGGAATAGAGGAGAGGCAGAGAGAGAGAGAGAGAGAGAGAGAGAGAGAGAGACAGAGAGAGACTCCCAAGCTCAACTCATGAACTGTAAGATCATGCATGAGCCAAAATCAAGAGCCGGGCACTTAACTGCCGGAGTCACCCTGAAACCCCAATTATTGTTAATCTAATACAAAATTCTGAGCAACCATTTTATGAGAAATACAGGTTCTGAATTCACTGAGATTCACTGAAATTCACTGAAAGCACTTGTTAAGCCATTCTAGAAGAACTCTCGCATTCTGAATAGTATCAAATACATTTGTTGCATTTTCCTGATCTGGGCAATAGATGTTTATTTATAAGTATCTCTCTTTATGAGAGACTATTTATCTTTTTCATAGTATCTTTAAAATCAGTGGTTTGGGGGGAGGGGTATTGAGTCTTCTAAAAGTCCAATTATTTTTTTTTTTAAGTTTATTTATTTGTTTTGAGACAGAGAACATGAGTGAGGTAGAGGCAGAGAGAGAGGGAGAGAGAATCCCAAGCAGCATGGAGCCCAACACTGGGCTTAAATTCACAAACTGTGAGATCGTGACCTGAGCCGAAATCAAGAGTCAGATACTTAACTGACTTAGCCACCCAGGTGCCCTATCTAAAATTCCAACTATTATTTTAGTATTGGTAAAACACTTGGAAAATGTGAGAAAATCATCTCACACAGCTACACTTTTCTCCAAACCTTTAAATAGCTTCTGAAAGCTCAGTTTGTGCAATTAGATCAGTGACAGCTAAGGAAGGGAGAAGTTCAAAGAGTGGCTCAATCAAACCACTAAACCAGACAAGTGGAAAATTACATTTTGTTGCCTTGAGTTAGGTAAGCTATTACCTGAATATGTATGCACATATTTATTTCTATGTTTATTAATCTGAAGTTCTTGACTTCTCTTTTACCCTTTCTACAACCCTTATTTAAACAAGTTGGTATTTTAGTTTCATTTCTTTAATCCCTAGGTGGCATTTCTCACAGAATGCGGTTTGTCTCATCTTAATATTTAGTATTTATGAAGGGCGTCCACTTGTGAACTCTAGTGTATTAGTCGTACTCCAAAGAAAAGTTCTGTATGAACCCTCTGGAAGCACTGGAACTAAACTAAGTAACACTAACTCAAATAAATAAAGACTGATGTGCATGCAGTCCGATAGCAATGTGCAATGGATGATTTTGTTTTTGATTATTTGTATGTCTTCATGAACAGCTGGTATGTGCTGTAGTATAACCTGTGACCCACAGGTACTTGAACTGATTTAAAGGATCCTTAAACTAGCTGGAATTCAGTGAAATTTGTGTCTATATGTTCATGTGTATGTTTCTTGAAAGAGATGCTGTTGCTTTTAGGAACTTCTCAAGGGGGTTTTAAATCCCTAGAAATGATTAAGAATCACTCTCTTAAACCAAGAGATATTTGGCTTCTCACTTACATGTACACTTTAGCAGGCTAACAGAAAGTATGAATAATGCAAGCCACGACAAGATACAGAAGTGTGTATCAAATATTGTCAGCAATCTTAAAGATCTTCAATGGGGCAGAAAATACTAGCATTTGTTGAACTACTACTATGAGTCAGACACTGTTTTGCATACTTTTTATATTCATTAAATCTTGACTACAATTCTGTGAGATGATAAAGGATTCTCCTTTACTCCGTTTCACAGTTGAAAAATTTAAGGGTCAGAAAAATTAAATACTGAGCAATTAGACCTCAACATTTATCGATGCAATTATCTGTGCTAGCCACTATTTCATGCATTATTTCACTTAATCCTCACAACAACCATATGAGTAAAGTGTTATCCTTATTTAATAGATGCATAAATTAAAATTTAGAAATTTATGTTGCTTACTCAAAACTACACAATTAAGGAAGGGCAGAATCAAGATAAAATCAAATGAGTATAGGCTCGGGTTGCCCAACCTAGTTGAATTATATTCCACATGAAATAAATTCTATGTCCATAATTAGCATTTTATAACAAATATGACTCAAAAATTCACATTAATTTTACTAAAGCACAACTGCTAAGTAAGTAATAATGATAATTCACGATTATATCCTACCAAAATGATTTTACATCTTAAAGGGGATTAACAATTCCCAAGAATGAGGTTTTTAAAAGACCTATAAGAATTAGACCAAACTTTTAAAATTAGAGATGACTTCAAGATTCCTACATGGTTAGAATTTTTGAATTGAAGGGAAAGAACTTTAATATAATCTAGCCCAGCCACTTTCTCACATCAAATCTTCTCTATCTCCATCAAGCTAGCATCCAGCTCTCGCTTAAGATTCTCAATGGGTAGGACACTCACTATCTCTCAAATGACCATCATAAGGTTTTTAGTTTTTTCTATCATGGGGAAAATTATATAGGGAATAAATAATATCCAGAACTGGAATATAATTCAACTAGGTTGGGCAACCCAAGCTTATACTCATTCAGAGAAGGCAGATGTTCTCTTCCTACTTTCATTTCCTTTGAATAGCCATCTTCTCTTACTTAGTTTGGTATATCCCTCTCCTGTTTCAAGATTGTTTTTACTCACTGAAAACATGATGCAAAATGTCTATGTTCTGTGTTGTTGACTACCAGCAGCAGGATGATTCATCCTTTGATTTTCTTCTATCATATATGATTTTTAAGAGCCTGTTTTTTGGGTGCCCTTGATATTATGTGTACACAGTACTCCCTTTATTCAAACATTTATTCAGTTCCTTATTTTATAATAGGTACTCTATTGAGTACAGAAGATATAAAAACACATTTCCTTTCTTCAAAGAGACCACGATCTAGTGGAGAAGACAGACCAGTAGACTGTGTCAGTAGAAATAACAGCTTCTCTGCAGAGTACAGAAGAATGCCTCCTCATATAAGCTATACACTCCCAGAGAACATGCATTCTGGAATGCTTACTGGAGGCTTTATCCTTCATAACATCATCCTCACTAGCCATACCAGTCTTCCGTATTGTCCTGTTCAATGGCCTTCTTCCAATCTTTGTTTCAAGTTTTCCTGTCCTTTTAAAATGCAAATTCATCTGAGAGCAAGTTGTGCAGTCAGATGGTTGTCTCTGAGAAACAAATGCTTCCGTTATTTATCAGAATCATTTTGATTGCAGAAATAGAATTTCATTTGTGATAACATTTTCATCTTTTAGATATTTCATAATATATTGTGATGCATGATTTTTATGTTTGTGTTGACAAAATAAAATAGAAAAAATACATTTCTCTCTTCCTTCTAACATCCCTATTCCTTTGTCTAATGTTTTCCTGTGTGATAATTGTCAGGGTCACTCACAGATAATTGGTACACTGGCATTTAACAAGTGAACAGATCACACAGGGGGAAATGTTGGCAATGAATTATAAAGAAACTAAACACAAATTGCTAATAAAAATGTATTACTTCCCCCACTGTGAAAAAAATACAAAAAGTGCAAGATGCCTTCTGATTTTTAATCTTTAGCTTCAAGTTTTCATCATGACTGATCACAGAACTGATAATCTGGTGATATCTTAAGCTTTCTATGGACTCATTTTTATCTATTTAAACCTTGAGTAATCTAATATTCTTCTTTTCTTTCCATAATATATTTGCAGCATAATATATTTTCATAATATATTAGAAGCTCAAGCCTCTA
Organism: Hyaena hyaena; assembly: GCF_003009895.1. Classification (NCBI taxonomy): domain Eukaryota; kingdom Metazoa; phylum Chordata; class Mammalia; order Carnivora; family Hyaenidae; genus Hyaena; species Hyaena hyaena. The sequence goes on from NW_024081747.1 coordinate 469,469, forward strand.
GACAAATCACGTAGAAGCCTTTATATCATGTGACTCTGCCTACGCCATCTGAAGTCTGCAATAGCAGAGGACCATTTGAAACATATTTAATAAGGGAAAAAAATCCACTAAAATTCTCAACCATCATCTTATGTCATATGTCACCACGATTTAAGTTTTAGAGAAAAATGCAGCTTTCTGTCCGAATAGTAATAGTAAGGATAGTATAGCAATCTGGCTCCATCTACTTACTTTCTTTCAAATAACTGAAAGAGCTTTCATGAATATTATCTCATCCCAAAGATGGAAGTACTGGTTTTATGAACACCATTTTTCCTCTTGAAACATGCCTATAACATTCCTGCTCTTGTTGTTTCTAAACTAAGTAACTGTCCTATCTTCCATAACAAAAAATGACATAATATTTTGCTTTTATCTCCTTTTACTTCTCATATTTGTTGTTACCCAATATCATCATATGTCCTTTATAATAGTTCTCAGACTGCATCACCATCATATTGTTAAAATCCTTCCATAGGCACTAATCTCTCTTAGAGAATTAGCTTTCAGCCCTTTCTGCATTCTCTATTTTGCTTATTATCTATTTTGAGCCATATAATCTAGCAAAAGTCACTAAATTATTAAAAATCCCTTGTTTATCATAAGTTTATTATATTATATATATAATAAGCTATCCTACATACTTGTTAAATTTAAAACGTAATTTAGGTTTGTTTTCCCAACCCCAGAGGACACTCAAAATCAAACTGCCCTTTGCCTTGGTCAAGTCCCTTGTGACAACTTATCTTCACTCATAAGTATATTACACATATATGTGATATCTGAGAAAAAGTAATTTTTTACCACCTTCTGCCCTAATGGAATGTAGCCAAGGTGGGTTGGCTTTACCTGCTAAGTAAGATCTGGGGCATGTTGTCACTTAAATCAGAAAAAAGAAGTTATCTTCCGAATTTGAAAACTCAAAACTTTTCTAAATCTCATTAGAATGTATTCTGTTTGAGAACAGGCAAAGAAGGGGTGGAAGATGACAAAATAAGTTCCAAAAGGAAAGCACTAAAGCAAGCAATCTGGTGTCATTAATGTGAGAGCTGTCAGGAGTATAGCTTGTAATAACAGCAACAGATAGTGCTTTTTTTCAAAGACTGAACTTAAAGCTTCAACAGTAAGCAGGGAAATGACATTTACATTGAGATGTAAATTGCAGCCAATGACACTGTTCATTTATGTAAGATGAGTTTATTTTGGTGTTTGGAAATATAAATTGAAATCCTGTATTTTCTCTGAGAAAGACTTACTGCATAGAAAGTAAAACTCAAACTTGTCCCTGACACATCAGGAAAATGTAAGGGCCATTTTATTTCTAAAATGTATTAATGCAGTGCAAAGGTAATCCTGTTTAAGAGGAAATCTAAATTAGCAAGATTATTTCTAAATTCTCTTGGAAAGGCCATTGCTTTTGAGGCAATAGAAAATCTATAAAACCAGCAAAGCCTTCCACACAGAAGTATGCAGATACTTCTCACTTATCTCTGAAAGTCAGGTAAACAGCTTCACAATTGTGTGCCCTAGGGACAAGTGATGCATTTCGAAGAACTAAGAGACCAAAAAAGAATGTGAAATGCTATTTAATTTCCATTCCTATGCCCTGGCACAAATAGATTATGGCTTTATTTTTTTCCTTTACAAATTCCAAGAGAAGATGATTCTTTAATCCCTGTGCTATTATACCAAAGCAGTCACAACCTTTATCATAAAAAATTTTCAAAGATCGACCCTAACCCTAAATCCCTTCACCTAGTACACTGACTAAAGTCTTCCTCCTTGGAAACCAAAAATAAGGATTAATTACCATATCCTGTACATTTGTATTTGCCCCTTCAATAACTCTCTGCATAATTCTATCATAGCAGGCATCACATTGGACACAAGTTACCCTGTCTCTCACCTACTGATGATGATGATGGTGATGATAATACCAATGACGATGATGATGATGACAATGATCTCTGATGGCAGATTGTGTGCTTTTACAGTGCCTAGCTCAGTATCTGGAACATAGCTGGCATTCTATAGAAACTGAGTTGCTATGTTGTTTATTATGTTACATACACTATATTTAAGCTAAATATTTTCAAGCATTTTAGATGGTAAAAGAAGTTACTTCTCAAACCTTTCTGGAATTCAGCAACATACTTTACCAAAGGCACCACAATAAATGTTTTGTGGTTATGATAATAATGCAAAATATAGTTTGTGAGTTGCTTTGCCATTATTTTCAAGACCTGTCAATTTGTCATGTTATTCTGCCAACAGTACAGTCTTTGTGGTTGACTGATATATAAACCATGATTGAGGTAATTTGGGGGGAAGGTAAGTGCTGCCTGGTACAAATCACACTATTTGTGTGATCCTGCTTCAAACTCCTGCTATAAGCCCTGGTTATGTTGGGAAAAAATGATTAGGGCAACTTGAATAATAAAAGAAGGCAAACACTAGGGTATGTGAGTAGCTCAGTCAGTTAAGCATCCGCCTCTTGATTTCGACTCAGGTCCTGATCTCAGTTTGTGAGTTCTAGCCCCACTTTGGGCTCTGCGCTGACAGTGCAGAGTCTGCTTGGAATTCTCTTTCTCTTTCTCTCTCTGCCCCTCCTGTCCTCTCTCTCTCTCTCTCTCAAAATAAGTAAACTTTTATTTATAAAGGAAGAGAAATATTAATAATAACAGTAGTTAAAGAAGATAGAGATAATGTCAAAGCTATTTCCAACAGTCATATTCTAATTGCTTTAGTCATATTCTAATAAAGAGTTCATGGCAAACTCTTATGTGGCAGCTGATCAGAACCCTCTCCATCACTTTTCCCCTTCGGCATCCTGAGAGGCTTTGGCAAATCTTGCACCAACCTTGCTACCAATTTGCTGTCTCTTGCTATAGCAAGAGTATTCCAAAATAACATGGAGTTCTCCCAATTATAACTCCACCATAATGAAAACGATTAGTTCATTCATTCAACTAATATTTTTTAAGTCATTGTCACATACCAGACATCTTTTTAGATACCAGACAATTCATTAAAAATATTTTTTTTTACTATGGTGCTTACATATAGTACAGAGATATAATAAGTATATATTCAATAAATATACAGCATATTAGATAGTAATAAGTATTATGAAGGAAAATAAACAGGCTCAGATGACCATATAAATTATTGTGCAAAATAGGAATAACAGAGAAAGGAAGAGTTTTTATAATAACACTAGTAGGCATAAACCAGAACTGTCCCATGTAACCAGGGCATGTAGTCACTGTATTGGAGGGACATGAGAAATAGGAAGGATATAAGGATATGTCTTAATTTCCAGGATCTATATACGTGAAAATTAGGTAACTAGCCCACACATACCAAGTAGCAGGAACTATTTAGAACATTCTTTCTGTAATAACTCATTTAATATTATCATTATATTATGAGGTAGGTGTTATTATTATTTCTATTTGATGGGTTGGGAAACATGCAAATAGATTTCAGAGCAAGGTTTTCCTAGGAACCCTTCTCTCATTATTCCCTGGTTCTCTTGCCTCTTCCAGATGCCTTTCCCCCATTAGCCTGAAGTACCCATGTCTACAATTTCCTTCTCAAGTCCTCTTCATGTGATTGAGTAAGACATTCAAATACGGTAAGTTAAAATGAAGATGCTGAGGGGCACCTGGGTGGCTCAGTCAAGTAAGCATACAACTTCAGCTCAGGTCATGATCTCACAGGTCATGAGTTCAAGAGTCGCATCAGGATCTGTGCGGACAGCTCAGAGCTGGGAGCCTGCTGCAGATTCTATCTCCATCTCTCTCTGCCCCTCCCCCACTCACACTCTGTCTCTCTCTCTCAAATATAAACACTTAAAATTTTTTTTAAAAAATGAAGTTGCTGAATTTTGACCATAATTACTGTGCATGTGAAGCTAAGGAAGTACCCTTTTCAGAGGTCCTCTTTGGTGGTTAAAGTCTTTAGACAGAGTCTCTCATGTTCTGGCCACAAAACTGTTTTTTTTTTAAATCCTCATATCTCTCAACATTCAGATTTGATACATTGCTTTCAATATTGTATGCACAACTTATACAATATTGTATACAATATAAATATTGTATGCTTTCAATATTGTATCTCATTGTTAAATTGTGTGTGTGTGTGTGTTTCAACAAATGCTTTCAAATTTTGAAAGGTTGTGTGCCACCAAGACAAAGGAGACTGATACAGAAATATTAAACTAAAACGAAGAAAGTACAAAGTTTTATTTGTTGTATAAATATCTTTCTGTAAACCATAGGTATTAATGGGAACTAGAAGAAAAATAAAAATGAAAATGAAGATTTATTACAATTATGAGATTGTGAATAATTTTTAATGAGTTTTCATTATTATTAGAAGATTGTACAATAAGTAGAAATTTTTTTAAATCACCCAGCACAAGACTTATTCATGTCTTAGAGTCACTGGAGAGGTGATTTACAGTCCTTAATTTACTGGAGGCTATGTAAATTACATGGTCCTCTTTTACATTATACTTGGAATGGTTTAAGGTCTTATTTACCAGTTAACCATTTCAAACTTATACAGGACAAACAGGAGAGAGAAAACACAACTGAGTAGAAAAAATGTTAGTTTTGATGAAATCAGTAATAAGTGTAGACTCTGATGAGTAGTTTAACAGAAACAGTTTTCAAGTAATATTCTATGGTTGGACATCCAGTCCATTCCTGTATTTTGAGGGATGTCTGGAGAGCTCTCTGGTATCGAGCAGAGGGACAGATACATGACACTGAGATAAATAAATGTCCCTGATAGTCCTTCACTGATAAAATTTGAAAGTTAATTGTCCCCTTCACTTCAATTTTGCTTTAATCACTCTGAAGCTAGAATAGCCTTTATAGAACTCTTCAAATTGAAGTTATCTAAATAAATAAATATAGTTTTAAATTGCTTTTTAAATATATTTAAAATTACTATTATATAAATTAATAACCTATTAAAATCTATATTTTATTTTATATAATATATTAATATTTACTATATATTTTAAATCACTAGTTCTTTGCAAAAAAGGGTACTTTAAAAAAATCAAGGCTAATTTAGAGGGTTGAAATAAAGTAGTTAAGGGGCACCTGGGTGGCTCAGTCAATTAAGCATCCGACTTTGGCTCAGGTCATGATCTCACAGTCTGTGGGTTGGAGCCCCATGTTGGGCTCTGTGCTGACAGCTCAGAGCCTGAAGCCTGCTTTAGATTCTGTGTCTCCCTCTCTCTCTGCCCCTTCCCTGCTCACTCTCTGTCTCTGTCTCTCAAAATAAAATAAAAACATAAAATAAATTGAAATAAAGTAGTTAAAAAATTTTAAATGTATTATCCTTGCACAGAGACTATCATTTTTATCATTCAATATTTAGAAGAACAGCTCTTTGGCTGTGATGTTTGAAAAAAAAAAAAAACCTGTATGCATATGTTCATTTTTTTCTAAATGCTGCCTTATCAATGTTGTATAGGAAATTGAGAAAGTGCTCTTCACCAGTGTCCTATTCTGGAAGAAAGTGAATGAAAGCAATACTGACCTGTGAATGGAAAGGTCACTGTAATATATGTGTATGTGAGTGCTTTGGAAAAGGAATAATATTGGATATACTTATGTGTAGACATTGAATATTATTTGATTCAAAATGTCCATTAAATTTTAAAAAACGTTATGCTAGGTCTTGGGATATAGCTTTTAAGGTGTCTTATTTTCCAAATATTACTAAACTTTGTCAGCTTCAGCAAGGCAAATAATGCAAACCCTCAGCAAGATGAATAATGATTAAGCACTCCCCTACTCCACAGTCTTTGAATAAGTCTTAGGAAACCAAGACACAGGAAGAAGCCCCAGCGTGAAGCTGGTGATCTTCATCTGGCCAAGAGTATGAAGGGGCATTCTCTGAAGGGACTTCCTCATTCAGATAATCTTTTGAGGAGAGCAACGTGTTCTTGACAACTCCCTCCTTAGATCAAGAAACCTACCTCTACTCTCAGATTGAGTAACTTAACCATAGTTAAGCTCTGTTTCACAAAAGAATATTAACAACTTATCCACATCCATTTTTAGTTTCTTAATCAGTCAGTCCTTTCTATGTCCAGAGCCTGGGACTAGGAGAATGAAAGGCTTTTAAGTAAGGCATAAAATCGCTTCCATTTCTATGTTCATTCTTTGTGTGCAGCCTTTTTCTCAACAGTTAGTAGTTTGATTATGACAATGTTAAAATATATCTCTCCCCCATATCTCAAAAACAATAATCATTTGGTTGACACTTTTACAAGAAGATTAGCACAAGATAACCATGGAAATGAACTCTGTAGAAACTGGTTATAGTGCCACCGGATGCAGATATATGAAGAAATGATTTACACGTGCATCACTGTATTATTATAAGACATTTTTCTATAAAATTAACAGTGATGCTTATGGACAATTTGAGCTAAGTAGCTAGTAAGCAAGCAAAATAAAAAGTTCAAGGTAAACCAATACTTTTGATGTGATAAGAGTAAGAGTGTTCCGATGCATTTAACCTAAGTATATAAGCTTTACTAACAAGAACATTTGCTTAGTCTTTTCTATTAGGTTTTATTGCTACATTGATTGTGAAACTATAATAAAACCTTATTGAAGCTTTATAACCAAATAAAATGTACCGATAATCCAATCATCTATTACATAATGCATAATGGGATGGTGGCAGCCACTTTTTAAAGACCTCAGCAAATATATCGATCAATAAATCAAGAGCTATTTCCTAAACACTGTGTCAGGCCCAACTGGCACCATAAAAGATGTAAATATATTCAACACGATCTATAATATTGACTACATATTACAGAAAGATCCCTAATACCTTAAGAAATATAAGTGACACATGATGGTAGAGATAATAAACAATACAAAAACTCATGGTATCTGAGTAGTAAAAACATGTTTAATGACAAAGAATGCACCTGAGTTAGACAGTGAAGGATGAGAATCTAGACACGTAAAACTAGAAAAGAAAGTAGTGGAGACTCTGCAAAGTCCACTGACAGTTGACAGATAGGGAGGAAATTGTTACAAGTTAAAAAAAAGACTACTGAGTAACCTTAGCATAATTAAGGAACCTAGGTGAATGAGAAAGACAAGTCTAATATGGATATTAATAGACACCAATGGGGAAACTTGAAATATATGAAGATATGTTCAATTCATTACGAAGACAGAAATGAAATTAAAACAGTAGCAAATACCCCCTTGAAAACATTATTTAGCAAAAAAAAATTAGAAAATCAGGTAATACCAAATATTCATGAGAATGTTGGGGACGAAACGTGTTAACCCAGTACTTAATGGGAATGTAGACTAGTGCAGTTATTTGAGGAATTAATGAAATAACATTGGCCAGATCACATCACGAAAAAATTCACTCCTGGTTTCATCACTCAGAGAAACTAGTACACAAATATGATGTAAATAAGCATTCTGATGTTATTGCTGTCATGGTTGTTGTAATTTTCTGACAACAGGGAGTTGAAGGTAACCGAAGTGCCTGAAAATGGAACTTAGTACAGGACTGAATAAAGTAAAGTGTGATGGGAAAATATCTGAACCATGTGGAATATAATACAACCGTTCTGATAAACCTTACGTAGATATCATTTAAGTTTAAATAAAAGGGAAGAAAAAGATAAAACTTCTAGTGTCATCAATTTGTATAAATTTAAGCTACTTACATTTATAAAGTAATGTTGTGTATAATTTTTCAGAAGTACAGACATATCCAGAGACATAAAGCAAACACAAGGAGCAGACACCTATAGTGGGAAGAGGGTAAAATGAAGCAGGATTCCAAGATTAAAGAAAAATAAAATTAAGACAGTAATTTGTGGAGTTGAAGATAAAAGACAAAGATGATAAAAAAGGGGCCATAAACTGAGAAGTCCTCAGCTTCAACTCCCTGGGCTCCCCCAAGGAAAGCCAAATAGCCAGCTTCCATGTTTCCATGGCATATAGTTGTTACTCTATGCAAAAGGAACCAAATTTAGTTTGATTTTACCTTTTAACAAGTACTTGTAAGACATGGGTTAAATCAGCAGGATTATAAGACTAGAACTTTGGTGTTTTTTTTTTTTTTAATACAGACCTCAGAAAAGGGGGATGGGGAAATGGGCTGAATTCAGAGCATGCACTATTTAGGAGGCAATGGCTCTGGATTAGAAGATGCTAAGAAGAGCAATAGGCTGAAACTGAGGGGAAAAAATTGCCCAAATTCTTCAGGAAATATGAATGAAATCGATTGAAACAGTGGGAAGAAATTTTGGGACAGGCAAATCTGTGCCACTCTAGTCTTTTCCACATGTGCATTAAAAGTTAATACTGAAGACTGCTGACTGCTAACAAAACGTTTCTTTCAACTCTGAATTGCAAACTGCTGTATTGTGCTTAATTTAAGGCACAAATGGAAATTTCTACAGGTTCCTCTCAACTGCATGGAGCTGGCATAAATGAGGGAAAAAAGAGCTTTTATTTGACCTTTACCCATCTTCTTAAAAAGAAAATAGAGAACACTAAAAAGGTATGGAAAAAGATTAAGTGGTATTAAGTGGATATTGTTTTTCCTTCATGCCTCCATATAGTAACTCCTTTATGAAAATCATTCCTTTCTTCTCAACTCCTTTGGCTCAGTCTTGAGAAAAGAAATGCAATGGTCCAACCTGAAACAGGCAGCATTGTTGCAGACTGATTGCGCCCCAGGAAGATGATGATGGCTGCAGATCCCAGCCTTGTTAAAATCAGAGGAACCCAGATTTTGGTATCACAGGCATCTTTAACTAATTTAGGATCTGCCTGAGCAGTGATGTGAAAACCCACTGCAAGTTCTTCCTCCAGCTCCTGCTCTGCTCAAATGTACCCTACTAGCATCTTCTGGGCCAGGTCTCTTTCCCCTTTAAGCACCACCCTTGTCTCTTCCACTAAAATTTCATCCTTGACCTCTATCCCCAACATAATCATGCCATTCTTTATTTTTTTTTTGTTTTATTTATTTCTAGGAGAGAGAGAGAGAGACAGCGCGAGCAGGGGAGGGTCAGAGAGAGAGGGAGTCACAGACTGAAACAGGCTCCAGGCTCCGAGCTGGCAGTCAGCACAGAGCCCGACGCAGGGCTCGACCCACGAACCGCGAGATCATGACCTAAGCGAAAGTCGGACGCTTAACTGACTAAGACACCCAGGTGCCCCATAATCATGCCATTCTTAACATACTGGTTCTATTACAATCATTAATCTCTCACCCATCATTCTGTTTCTGTGCTACAAGTCTCCCTTTTGATTCTTCCCTTTAAGGATGCAAGTATTTGGGGACTTATGAAAATATTGGATTGATGCTTTAATGAAGGGCATTAATGGCAAAATAAACACAAAGGAAACTCCACAGTCGAAAGTCTTATTTTGTATGAGAATTGAAGTGGAATCTTCTTTCCTTTTCTTCAAATGATATGGGCTATGAATTGTTCTCATCATAAGAATAACCAGAACTCACAACACTGCTTGAGGAGGCTCTCATCATGTCACTATGAAAAGGGAGTGTGAAGACAGTGTATGAACTCAAACTGTCGCAAAAAGCATTATGATTATTGACTTTCATGTGAGTTGCTTACAATTTTACACCTAATTACTATGCTGCACAATAATGATTATGTAGGCCATTAAATGTTTCATTAACATTTTATGTCTTTTATTTGATTAGTACAGCAAAATTTACTGATGTGTGCTCCATGTTCACAGTTTATTAAATGTACAACATAGTTTCCTACCTATAGAGCTTGATTTCCCCTAGTCTAGAGATAAGGAAATTTTAAAAGTACTGTATATAATCTTTTTTTATTTCCTGTTTTTTTTTTTGCCTTATGTGGACTACAGAAAAGAAACCATCAGAGTTGCCAGAAATTTCATGTGAATATAATGCAATAAAAGCTGACTTAAAGCATTTTGAGAAAATGAATAATTTGGGTATTGTGATAAATGAATTGAGTCTTTCAGCATTTCAGCTCCATATTGGCATGTATCATGAGTGCAAATGCTCTCATTCTGAGTTATATAGGTCGTTAATTTGACTGTGTACTAACTAGTAGCATACATTCATACTGGTCACAATAAATAGAAGCATGTCCTTCTGAGCAAAATAGTGTAACCTAGGCTTGAGAACTTTATAATAATTTATTCATCATTTTTAATAAATATGACAGAACTCTATTTTACAGTTTGGAATATTTCATCTACTTGATAAAATGTTGATTTCATGTAACAGATTTATGATAATAAACTCAAATTCAAGGCCCAATTACCAGCCTTTCTTTTTATTAGAACCACTCCAAAGATTGCCAGTTATAAACTATATTAGGAGAGTAACTTAAATTGGGCTCAAATAATTTGCACTGTTAAATTAACTATTTAGTGGAGTGAGAGGGCAAGATGGCGGAGAAGTAAGGAGCTCCGTACTTGCACTCGCGCCCATACATCACACAGAAAAGATCTGAAGCCATTGGAAACCTTACAAAACTCGAGAGATTGGGAGAAAAAGGACGCAGAATCCACTGAGAGAGCCTTCTAACGTGAGTGCGAACCGGGGAAGATAAAATCGGGCCGGGATTGGAGACTCCAGGGTGGGAGGCGATCCCCCTCTACCCTCTAGGGGAGTGAGAGGGGAAAAGGAGAGAGTCCAAAACAGAAAAACCTCCGCATGGGGGAGAAAAACCTCCGCTCGGTGCATAGAAAGACCGTACTTGCCCAATACGTGCACACCAGGTCCTCTCACGCCAACTGGTCCTGGGGGGTGCTAAGCACACAGACTGCTTCTTTGTGCGGGCTCCGGGAGGCTGGACTTCAGAGTGGTGGTGCGCCTGCCGCCATTGTAGCTCCCGGGAGGCTGAGGCCCCTGCAAGAGCCGCGCAGACACCGGGCGTCCGCGCCCCTGGCTGGCTGGGACTTGAGAGGGAAGGCAAGGAACTAAAAACTGGGAAATTAGCCTGTCTGTTCGTGTTTCGGGTGACGAGCCATAGAGGGACCCGGTTTTCCTCACTCCAGCGGTCTCGGGCTCAGAGCACCCGGCAGGCAAGCCCCCGCCCATGCGCGCCAGCCTGACCCAGAGAAGGAAGCAGCGATTCTGACTCCGCCCCCAGAGCTCGGCAGGGGGCCTGGAATTGCCCAAGGGGGTTGCTTGGGAAGCTGTGTCTAAGGCAATTTCAGCAGGGCGCGCGGACGGGGACTTGGAGATTGGAAATGGCCTGGGTTGAAGAGTGCAAACAACTTCGGCTGCGCCCCGGTACGGGGAGTTTACACGCCCAAAAAAGCGAGGTGCAGCACTTGGTTCAAGAAGGGACTGGAGCACCGTCACTCTCCTCCCCACAACCGCCGAGGCAGAGCTCCCGCCTGAGGCATTGGATCCGCCACGCCCATCCCTGCCTGAGAGGTGCCCTCCTCCCTTTTTTTCTTTTTCTTTTTTTTCCCTTTTTTACTCTTTCTTTTTTTCTTCTTCTTTCTCTTTTCTCTCTTTTTTCCCCAGAACACTGACCTGATTAACTCTGGTCGCCAGCTTGCTTAAACAATCACGAGTCCATTGTGTAAATGTAAATTCTACACCTACTGACATTTTCAGCTATTTCTCTCAGGAGTAATTAGACTATATAGTTTCTCTGGATAATTCCAGCACCCTTCTCTCACCTATCCAACCATATTCTACCCTTTACCTCTTTGAAAAAAGCTTCTTATCCCTTCTGCCTGTTCATTCTATTTCCAATTGTGTCTCATCCCGCCCTGCTTTCTCTCTGTTTCTCTATGCTCCTCAACCAGCACTGCATACACACGGCTATTTAACTGTAGCTGGGAAATCTGGTTATATGCTTTAAACCGTTCTTTGTCCATCGGTTTTCTTCTTTTTTCCTTTTCCTTTCCCCTTTTTGACCCTTTTATGTATTTTATACTCCCTATTATTCGCCCTCCCTCCTCCATCTTTTCTCTTAACTTTTTCGTTTTCCCTCTCGCTTTGCATGTTAGTTGAATTAGCCTGTGCGTTTGTGTGCTCCTGCTCCCTGTGTGTTTGTCTGTCTGTTTTCTTTTCCAGGGCTACCTCAAGAAACAAGCTAGAGTGCACAAGGTGGAGAGTCCCAAATATCACTACGAATAGGAAAATAAAATAACCAAGGTCCCAACAAGAGAGACCAGGGGATACCATTCAAAAAACACTCTCTGAAAGGGTAGGCCCTGGAAAGTCAAAGAGCCTTCTTGGATATAGCAGTGCTCATAGAAACAGAGAGAATAATAGGTCTTTAAAACCAACAAGAGCCGGAAAGCTAACTAAAATGACGAAACGAAAGACCTCTCCTCCAAAGAAACTCCAAGAAGAAATGACAGCTAATGAACTGCTCAAAACAGATATCAGCAGCATCACTGAACAAGATTTTAGAATAATAATGGTAAAATTAATAGCTGGGCTTGAAAAAAACATAGGGGACATCAAAGAAACTATGGCTACAGACAGAATGGAAAATAAAAATAGGCATGAAGAATTAAAAAATGCGATAAATGAGATCCATAATAAATTAGAGGCCTCCAATGCACGGATTGAAGAGGCAGAAAGGAGAATAAGTGATTTAGAAGACACCATTATAGAAAAACAAGAAGCTGACAAAAAAAGAGACAAACTGATCCAGGAACAGGAAAGAAGAATTCGAGAGCTCAGCGATACGGTCAAACGCAACAATATCCGTATCATAGGAATCCCAGAAGAGGAAGAGAGAGGGAAAGGTGCTGAAGGAGTCCTGGAACAAATTATAGCAGAGAACTTCCCCGACCTGGGGAAGGAAGTAAATGTGGAAGTACAAGAGGCTCAGAGGACTCCCCTCAGACGTAACCTGAATCGATCTTCTGCACGACATATCATAGTGAAAATGGCCAAATACAAGGACAAAGAGAGAATTTTGAAAGCAGCTAGGGAGAAAAGGGCCCTAACATACAAAGGGAAACCTATCAGAGTGGTGACAGACCTATCTACTGAAACTTGGCAGGCTAGAAAGGAATGGCAGGAAATCTTCAATGTGATGAACAGTAAAAATATGCAGCCAAGAATCCTCTATCCAGCAAGCCTGTCATTCAAAATAGAAGGAGAGATAAAAACCTTTCCAAATAAACAGAAATTGAAAGAATTTGTCACCACGAAGCCAGCCCTACAAGAAATCCTGAGGGGGATGCTCTGAAGGAAAGGTTGCAAGGAACAAAGATACCAGAGACACCACCACAAACATGAACCCTACAAAAGATACAAAGACTCTAAACCCACATATTTCAATAATAACACTGAATGTAAATGGGCTGAATGCTCCAATCAAAAGACATAGGGTAGCAGAATGGATTAAAAAACAAAATCCATCAATATGCTGTCTACAAGAAACTCATTTTAGACGGGAAGATACCTTCAGATTAAAAGTAAGGGGATGGAGAAATATATATCATGCTACAGGAAATCAAAAGAAAGCCGGAGTAGCGATACTTATATCAGACAAACTGGACTTTAAATTAAAGACAATCACAAGAGATGAAGAAGGGCACTACATAATAATTACAGGGTCCATCCATCAGGAAGAACTAACAATCATAAATGTCTACGCACCGAATATGGGAGCACCTAAATATCTAAAACAATTAATCACAAACAGAAACAAGCTTATAGATAAGAATGTGCTAATAGCAGGGGACTTTAATACTCCGCTTACAGCAATGGATAGGTCAACCAGACAGAAAATCACTAAAGAAATAATGGACTTGAAAGACACATTGGACCAGATGGATCTGACGGATATATTTAGAACTTTACATCCTGAGGCCAGGGAATTTACTTTCTTCTCAAGTGCGCATGGCACATTCTCCAAGATAGATCACATACTGGGACATAAAGCAGCCCTCAATAAATATAAAAGAATAGAGATCATACCATGCACACTGTCAGATCACAATGCTTTGAAACTTGAAATCAATTACAGGAAGAAGTCTGGAAAACCGCCAAAAACATGGAGGTTAAAGAACACCCTTCTAAAGAATGAATGGGCCAATCAGGCAATTAGAGAGGAAATTAAAAAATATATGGAAACAAATGAAAATGAAAACACAACAATTCAAAATCTATGGGATGCGGCCAAGGCAGTCCTAAGAGGAAAGTACATTGCTCTCCAGGCCTATTTCAAGAGATTAGAAAAAGCACAAGTCCAAAATCTAACAGCTCACCTAAAGGAGCTAGAGGCAGAGCAACAAGAACGCCCTAAACCCAGTAGAAGAAGAGAAATAGTAAAAATTAGAGCAGAAATAAACAACATAGAGACCAAAGAAACAATTGAACAGATCAATGAAACCAAGAGTTGGTTTTTTGAAAAAGTAAACAAAATTGACAAACCTCTAGCCAGGCTTATCAAAAAGAAAAGAGAGAGCACCCAAATAGACAAAATTATGAATGAAAATGGACTTATTACAACCAACCCCTCAGAAATACAAGCAATTATCAGGGAATACTATGAAAAATTATATGCCAACAAATTGGACAACTTAGAAGAAATGGACAAATTCCTAAACACACACTCACTACCAAAATTCACACGGGAAGAAATAGAAAACCTGAACAGACCCATAACGAGTGAAGAAATCGAATCAGTGATCAAAAATCTCCCAACAAATAAGAGCCCTGGACCTGATGGTTTCCCTGGGGAATTCTACCAGACATTTAAAACAGAATTAATCCCAATTCTTCTCAAGCTATTCCAAAAAATAGAAGTCGAAGGAAAACTCCCGGACTCATTTTATGAAGCCAGCATCACTCTGATTCCCAAGCCAGACAGAGATCCAACAAAAAAAGAGAACTATAGGCCAATATCCTTGATGAATACGGATGCAAAAATTCTCAACAAGATCCTTGCAAATCGAATCCAGCAGCATATCAAAAGAATCATCCACCAAGATCAAGTGGGATTCATTCCTGGGTTACAGGGCTGGTTCAACATTCGCAAATCAATCAATGTGATCCATCATATCAATAAAAGAAAAGATAAAAACCATATGATCCTGTCAATAGATGCAGAAAAAGCATTTGACAAAATACAGCATCCCTTCTTAATAAAGACTCTCGAGAAAGTTGGGATAGAAGGAACCTACTTAAACATCATCAAAGCCATCTATGAGAAGCCTTCAGCTAACATCATCCTCAACGGGGAAAAACTGAGAGCTTTCCCCCTGAGATCAGGAACACGACAGGGATGTCCACTCTCACCACTGTTGTTTAACATAGTGCTGGAAGTCCTAGCATCAGCCATCAGACAACAAAAGGAAATCAAAGGCATCAGAATTGGCAAAGAGGAAGTCAAACTTTCACTCTTCGCAGATGACATGATACTCTACATAGAAAACCCGACAGACTCCACCAGAAGCCTACTAGAACTGATCCAAGAATTCAGCCAAGTTGCAGGGTACAAAATCAACGTACAGAAATCGGTTGCATTTTTATACACCAATAATGAAGCAACAGAAAGAGAAATCAAGAAACTGATCCCATTCACAATTGCACAAAAAACCATAAAATACCTCGGAATAAACCTAACCAAGGATACAAGAGATCTGTATGATGAAAACTATAGAAAACTTATGAAGGAAATTGAAGAAGACACAAAGAAATGGAAAAACATTCCATGCTCATGGATAGGAAGAATAAATATAGTTAAGATGTCATTACTACCTAAAGCACTCTACACATTCAATGCAATTCCAATCAAAATTGCACCAGCATACTTCTCAAAACTAGAACAAACTATCCAAAAATTTGTATGGAACCACAAAAGACCCCGAATAGCCAAAGTAATCCTGAAAAATAAAACCAAAACGGGAGGGATCACCATCCCAAACTTTAGCCTCTACTACAAAGCTGTCATCATCAAGACAGTATGGTATTGGCACAAAAACAGACCCATAGACCAATGGAACAGAATTGAGAACTCAGAAGTGGACCCAAAAGTATACAGCCAACGAATCTTTGACAAAGGAGGAAAGAATATCCAATGGAAAAAAGACAGCCTTTTTAACAGATGGTTTTGGGAGAATTGGACAGCAACATGTAGAAGAATGAAACTAGATCATTTTCTCACACCATGCACAAAAATAAACTCAAAATGGATATAGGACCTGAATGTAAGACAGGAAACTATCAACACTCTAGAGGAGAAAGCAGGAAACAACCTCCTTGACCTCCACCGCAGCAACTTCTTGCTTGACACATCCCCAAAAGCAAGGGAATCAAGAGCAAAAATAAATGATTGGGACCTCATCAAGGTTAAAAGCTTCTGCACAGCCAAGGAAACAACCCACAAAACTAATAGGCAACCAATGGAATGGGAAAAGATAGTTGCAAATGACATATCAGATAAAGGATTAATATCCAGAATCTTTAAGGAACTCACCAAACTACACGCCCGAAACACAAACAACCCAGTGAAGAAATGGGCAGAAGATATGAACAGACACTTCTCCAAAGAGGACATCCAGATGGCCCACAGACACATGAAACGATGCTCAGCATCCCTCCTCATCAGGGAAATACAAATCAAAACCACACTGAGATACCACCTCACGCTGGTCAGAGTGGCTAAAATGAGCAAATCAGAGAACCCTAGATGCTGGTGAGGATGTGGAGAAACGGGCACCCTCCTGCACTGTTGGTGGGAATGTAAACTGGTACAGCCCCTCTGGGAAACAGCGTGGAGGTTCCTCAGGAAACTAACAATAGAACTCCCCTATGACCCAGCAATAGCACTGCTAGCAATTTACCCAAGGGATACAGAAATGCTGAGGCATAGGAGCACATGTACCCCAGTGTTCATAGCAGCACTCTCCACAATAGCTAAAACATGGAAAGAGACTGAGTGTCCATCATCAGACGAATGAATCAAAAAGATGTGGTTTATCTACACCATGGAATACTACATGGCAATGAGAAACAACGAAATCTGGCCATGTGAAGCCACATGGATGGACCTTGAGGGGGTTATGCTGAGTGAAATAAGTCAGGCAGAGAAGGACAAATATCACATGTTTGTACGTATAGGAGGATTAGGAGGGACTTAACTGAGGAACAAGGGGGAGAAGAAGGGTGGAAATGGTGGGGGAAAGGGAGAGAGGCAAACCATGAGAGACTCTTGAATGCTGACAAAAACTGAGGACTGATGGATGTGGGGGGAGGGGGGATGGGCATGGAGGAGGACACTTGTGGGGATGAGCACTGAGTGTTATGTGGAAACTAATTTGACAATAAACTATTTGTAAAAAAAAAATCATTGGAATCATAAAAAAAAACACAATTTAGTGGAGATTATATTTTACCTTCAGCTAGTAAAACCTAGTTTCTGCTCAGCTTTTGAATTTCCTAATGGACTTCAACAACATGCATCTGTGACCCCTGCTCATGTCCCTTGTTCCAAGTTCCCTTTATATATCAGTTAGTTTTTCATTCTGCTTTACTTTTGTGTTGATATCCTTAGAGAGTCTACGATAGTTTTTCAATAGTTCCAAGTCTGCAGTTAATTTTCACCAATACATGCAATCTCATTTTTACCTTTATTTGACTTATATCACAATTGATCTCAACACTACCCGAAGTTTGAGATGCCCCCCCCACCATTTTTGACGTGGCTACTGGTAGCAATGAAAGGAGGAAGTATTTAATTTTTTGCAATCCTAAAACATCTTATCTTTTTTTACCAGTCACATATATTACTTTAATATAAATTCCATTTATTGCAAGAATCTGAGAACACTTTGAAACAATGAAATAGGGTACTTGACATCTTAAAAAGTAATTGTAAAAAATATATACGAAGTGCGTTTCCATCAGGTTTGTCATTCCTAAATAACAATATGAAAACAAACAGACTGAATTACCCAAAGATTATAAAATACAATCCCAAGAAGATAAAGGAAGAATATAAGTAGACTCTCCTTAGAGAACTTTAAGTAGTTAGCAGCTCAGCATTAATGTAGAAAATCAAGGGGACTCATCACTGTCATGGTTAAATTTAAGTGTCAACTTAGTTAGATCAACATGATCAGTTGTTTGGTCGACTAACCTAGATCTTTCTGTAAAGGTATTTTTTAGAATGTGATTAATATTTACAAGAAGTTGACTTAATAAAGTATATTATTCTCCATAATATGGGTGGGCTTCATCCTACAAGTAGAAGTGCTTAAAAGATTGAGGTTTCCTGAAGAAGAAGGAATATTGCCTCCAGATGGCAACATAAAATTCTCCCTCATTTTCCAACTGAACTCAACACAGCAACATCAACTCTTGCCTGAATCACCAACAAGCCAGCTTGCCCTGTCTGTTGATTTTGGATTTGTCACCTGCCATCTCTCAAAATGACGTGAACTGATTCCTTAAAATCTCTTCCTCTCATTCATCTCTCTCATTCCTCTCTCTCTCTCTCTCTCTCTTTCTCTCTCCCTCTCTCTCTCATGATGCATACTCTTTCTCTCTCCCCACACCCCATCTTACTTTTTATTGGTTCTCTTTAGAATTCTGTCTAACATAATGGGTACAACAGAATCTTCCAAATTTTACCATAAAAAAAAAAAAAAACAAACAAGAGTCACCCAAATCACAGTCAAAATTAAGATACAAGAAGATCTCCTTAAAAGGTTACCCCTCACTTGTGATCAAATCATTCTCTGGACAGAGGTTTCATTTAGAATCATCATTAACAAAGGGTCATTAAAATAGGTATTGGTTATTTTACCCTGAAAGTTGATATTAATAGAAGCAATTAATAGAAGAGATCTTGTGATGTTTCATCAACTCATGGTCTATATTTTTTCTGAAAATTTATCTCCCATCCTGCAGAGTTAAACCACCTCCTGTCATACTTGCACAGATTGAAACCCACCTCTAGTCATCACTGATTGGGCCAGAGATGAGCCCTGATTCAGGCTGGATTCACCATATCTTTCTTTCTTAGAGATCTGCTGGTAGGTTTCAAAGTCTATAATGAGCCTCTGTGAGTCTCCATGGGAATGGACAGAAACCTGGTTTGAGAAAAAAAGAAGAAAATAAGAAAACATTTAATAAAAAGTAGAGACAATAATCTCTCAAAAACCAGAACAATGAAATAAACCAAAATCTTAAAATTAGTAACTTAATTAAAATTTAAAAAATTATTTTTTGCAATTAATAATTATATTTAGTAAAAAAAGAATCAATAGCATTGGATGATATGTGTAAGTGATAAATCACTAAATTCTACTCCTGAAACCAATACTACACTAACTTGAATTTAAATAAAATATTGGAAGAAAAAAAAGAATCAATAAAAGCTAGATTCAGTTCCTGAGGGGATTAGAAATAGGTCTTTCTTCAGGGTCCACAACATATCTCCATAACCTTATACCAAAATCTTTCCTCCTTTTCTTCCTCTTTTTACTTCTTTGGTTTCTTCTTCTTCAAGCTAATTTGATTGTGATTGAGATAGACAACTGTTTCCTTTTGATAAAATTACCTATGACTTATCATTTGCTGTCTTATATTTTTATTTTTAAGTATTTTGAAGAGATAAAAATCAATGCCTCATATTTAATGCACAGTCACTGTATGAATCACATTATCATTTTTCCTAATAGCATTGAATGTATTATCTAACACACACAAAAACACTGTAGATGATGTGAAAATGTAGGTTTTGGTTTTTACTGATTGTTTTAAGACCTTAAGAACAGAGTCACAAGTCAAGCTGTGAAACATCTCGAATTTATTACATCAGGAGACAGTTGCAGTAGCCGAAAAACACACAAACTGAGAAAATGATTCAAAATAATTAGTATAGAAAATTTATTAAGAGGGGTGCCTGGGTGGCTCAGTCGGTTAAGTGTCTGACTTCGGCTCAGGTCATGATCTCACGGTTCGTGGGTTTGAGCCCCGCATCGGGCTCTGTGCTGACAGCTCAGAGCCTGGAGCCTGTTCAGATTCTGTGTCTTCCTCTATCTGACCCTCCCCTGCTCACACTGCCTCTCTCTCTCTCTCTCTTTCTTTAAGAAAAAAAAAAGAAAATTTATTAAGAAAAACATAAAGTGTTTAGAACTTAAACTTGCTAGCATTTAAGGTAGCAGTTAGATGTTTGGTATTTCGGTAAATGTTTCATATACAATCTTCTGAAGCTCTTCCAATTTTAGCCAACAACCCAGAAAGGACCTTTACTATGCACAGTGAAAGAGGTCCACAGGAACAGACCAAGGAACTGTAGAGCTACTGCATGACAATTTTGGAGACCTATATGTTTTTAAGATAAAAAGCCAATAGCCTTAGTAATTATCCAGCTTACCCATTGCTTCAGTTTAATCAAGAACCTGTTTGTAGAGGCCATTTAATGGTGACCTGGGCTTCCTCAACATAGAGGTTTGGAGTAGAAATAATCTTCTCTGTCCCTGGTACATAGTTTTCTTTTATGACAAAAGTTCAGAATAAAAGCAAATCTTTGAATGTTTCCCAGAAAGAATTCTTTCTATCACAGAAGTAACAAAGTGTCTATAAAGTATGTTATATGAGAGACAATATTTAAGAAGAGCAAAAATAATAACTATCCATTTTCCTACTCCAGAGAGGAAGTGATAGAATGACATTGACATATGCAAAACCATAGGAATGAATAGTTTTAGTTAGTGAATTTGTCATTTCAGATTTCTGTGACAAAATTTTCAACAAGCCAGTCATATCTGAATGTTTCTAAATAATAATTATGCTGATGTCAGATAAACTTAGTTGATTAGTATATAAAAATCTCTTTAAAATAATTCATAAATGACTCACCATTTCATAGGCTGAATCTATGAAGAAGAAATTCAGATACATTTACTTAAAAAGTATCTACTAAAGATGTTCCTGAATGTATGACCTTTGCTACTTGCCTATTTTTAAAATCTTTGTATTTACATGGTATCTGTCACTTACATTCACTTACATTTAAATGAAAGTGTCCAGTACAGCACAATTTCACTGAATAACAATTTGTTCTTCACTGATATGGTGTTGGTTATTTGTTTCTTTGTACCAAGGCAACTATAACATCAAGTATTTCCTGTGCAACTCATAGGAGCTTAGTATTATTTGAGCCTAAAATAAATCCTAAGTGAAGAAAGTTGGTCTCAAAATCTTGGTCCAATTATAGTAGTCTATGGTTGAATGAAGGGCAATGCTGAGTACAGTATGACATACACTATACAGACTCGTCCCATGCACTCACTCCCATCCTCATGGGCCCATGTAAATCTTCAATTAAAAACAAAAAGAACTTAAGAGGATAGTTCACATGACACTTTCTGTGGGATGAAAGAGCAAAGAATCAAAAAATCTGAAAAGAATACAGAGACAGGAAAAATGGATTCTCTTCAGTGCAGTGGTATGGCATTGGCCATGCCTTAGACAACTCTATCCAACAGGGGATGCCAGTGACATCAATTGTGGTGGCATCAGAGTCTGATGACTGACTTAAGTGTAGATGGTAGCAGTTGCAGTTGAAGTACCTCTATCTTTGCTATAGCAGTCTCCTTTCATTGAAGTTTCTTGGAGGTATAGCACCGTTTTGGAGCTTGCAGGGTGCTGCATTACAGCAGCTTTCACCACTTTGATGACAATGGTATCCAACATTCATGTGATTATGGTTATAGGGCCAGCAAGAGAAGGTGACTCCACTACCAGCTCTAGCGGCAGGAATAAAGATTCCTTTGTACGACTTGTGGAAAAAAAAGCTTTCTGAATATAGTTCAATCTTTAATTAGTGCACATTGTTTCATCTGCCACAGCCTACACAGAACTTACTCATCACTTTCCCGACCCCCCATCACATATCCTCCTATGATGCTCTGTTATACTCCTTCAATGAGCATACCACACCTCTACTTGTTTAGTACCTGCCCCCTCTCTTAGTTCACAATTGGCAGGAAACTATGTATCTGGCTTGTCTTCTTCACTGCTATATCCTCAGAGCCTGGCTTATAATAGGGACTCAAAACGTGTTTATTAATCAATAAAAAGTATATACTGGCTGGGCCAATCCCAATGTCCATAGAGGTCTTCCATATGCAGCAAACAAGGCCACCTTCAATATAATAGAATGTTCTATGACACATAAATAGGGGCTGAGCTCTATCTCCTAATTGGCATAGGAAGCCCCTTGGAAAGTTAAACTATGCTCGCAATCAGAGCTCACACACCTGTGCATATAGATGGCCACAATGGTAATGGACAGGACAATGGCAGAACTAGAGTAAATCAAAGGGTCAGGAGACCCAGCCTACCCATGGAGTAAAATCATCCTTAATACAAATGTTCCCTTGGCCTTTATGTATGAGGACCTTACATAATGTTAATTATACAAATTCCCTCCAGATCTGTTGAAAAGAACACAGGAAGATGCTGACAGAAAATGTTCACAGTGCTGAGTGAGAAGCTCCCTACCTTTCACAGTTCTTGCAGGGACAGCACTGGCTATAATACTGTCCACTTGAAGATTTAAGAGACAGAACTTCGTGAAATCTTTGTACACCTACCCCCTCAGCCTACCTCTGTGGCGTCAATATTGTTTCCACTACCTGCATAAGAAACCAAGCCCTTTACCTGAGCAAACTTTTCCTCTGAAGCTTTCTCAAATGGCTACTTTCTGCTGTTTTAACCCACATTATGGCTATCACTGCAACAGAGAATGTTTTTCCTTTTTTATTTCATAGAAACATAGAAGCAATGGGAAGAGAACTTATATATTCTTCCTAAACCACTTTCCAATCTACCTGCATCTGTAACCACAGATTCTGATGTTTCTCTAGTCACAGAGATGCACTCCTCAACTTCTATCCTGGATTCCAGTATGTCTAACCTATTTGCCCCTCCTCAATCTTCTTCTTCTCAGTAAAGCATAAGTCTATGCAGCTTCTCAAAGTTATTTTAGTCCTCAATTCCTTGTTCTCACTTACCCTCCACATCTGAATCCAACAATGAGCACTGCAAGCTCTGTCACTAAACTATATCCCCAAGCATTCACTTTTGCCACTTCCTCTGACACCACTCTAGCCTAACCTCCACCACCCAATGCAAAGACCTCAATGTGACAGCTTCTGGCCAGGTCTCCATCCTGATGATCATGATACCCCAGGACTTATTTTTCATACAACAGCAGCTATTTACAATATTAATTTGAGCACATCAGTTCACTGCTCAAAACCCTCCAATGGCCCAAACCCTCCTTATACTCAAATAAAAAGTACCTTACCTTTTCCCCATATCCACAAAACCCCACAAGATCTCATCGTTATATTTATCTGTATCCACAATATACAACATTCTGATCCGTGCACTCACATTAAAAACACAGGGTTTTTCATTTTCCTCAAACTCTCATTTCTGCCTCAAGGTCTTTCTTACCCCACTGCCTAAAATATTCTGACTGAAGAACTTAAAATTATTCATTTCCCCACTGAGGATTTTGCTTCAATGTTAACATATTCAGACTTCAACCAGAGAAGCAATGAATTATATATGTACATATATATAATATATTATATACTATATATTGCATATTATATATTACATATTGTAAGAGAGAAAATTTGTTAGAAAACTGGCTTTTATGATTCTGGAACTGGCTTAGGAAGTCTAAAGTTTATAAGGTAGGCCAACAGAAAGGGAAGATCATCAATAGACTGTACCTCCACAGGCATGAAATTGTTGTCCACAGGCAGAATTTGTCTTGTCTCTCAGGAAAGATTGATGTTAATTCTGACTTTAAGGCCTCCCAACCAATTAAGTCAGGTCCATCCAGAATAATTACTTAAAGTCAAGTTACTAAAGTAACTTGAAATTACTTAAAGTCAACTTACTTAGAGTCAAAGTAAGTCAATTACTTAAGTCAACTGCAACTTTAATTATTACATCAGCATAATTTCTTTACAAGAGCATCTAGATTACTGTTTGAATACCTGGGAGCAGTAGTTTAGTTAAATTAACATATCAAAAAGCCATCCATAGTCATTTGTTCAGAGAGACCTTCCATAAACATCATGGCCATATTAGGACCTTGCTGATCTCTTCATTCTCTGAGTCCATCACTTTCTTTCTTTTTTCATAGCATATATCACAAGCTGACATTGTGTATTTGTTTATTTTCTGATCCTCCACTAGCTCCAAGAAATCAGGGGCTTTTATTCAACAATCTACAGTCATTTAAGATTTTTTTAATGAATGAATTAAGCAATGGAATGGTTATTATAAATGTTCTAAGAAAAGGGAGTCTTCAGGGTATGACATAACTCTCTACTCAAAACTCTGTCCTCATTCCTTGCAAATGAGTATCATTAGCCCTTTTATTAAGGACTTGGTGAGGAGAAAATTTACAGGCGTTTGTAACAATAACCTGAAGTGAGACAGTAAGCACTGGTCATGGTATGTTTTATTTTAGTCTAAAATGTTTTAAAGGGATTTGATTTCTAATGTTTGATTGTTTTGTTATGATCAGATTTCTGATATCTGTTAACATTTTTTTCTCTACAATTCAAATCTTCTGTACTCTTTTGACCATGACAGAGTACCTTTCGTAGGTACAGAAATTAACATTGTAGTTTTCAGTTAGGAAGAAAAAAAAAGGAACAAAAAGAAAGAAAAGAAGGAAGGAATGAAGAGAAGAGCCTAAAATTAATTCATGGTCAATTTAATTATTTTGTTTCTCTGTTTAATTTTCCCTTTAGTTTAAATGAACAACATAGAGAAAATTGCATTGCTTTTTGTAATCATTGTCTTTATTTCATATAAGTGCCTTTAAAAATGCAAACAACATTGTTGTAATACATTTCACATTATTTAGTTACCCATTAAAAAGAATGGCCTGTGTGGTCTGAAAAAGGTGAGTTGGGGTCCTGAATCCTACTTTAACTGATTTGTAGCATATACTGAGATTCTATTATGTGACAGGCACAAACTGGGTAATGTGAGAGACACAAAAAATGGCCTCTGCTTGTCTGAATCTCATATTTATTACATGTGTAAATCTTTCTCTTATTTTTCTCTGAATTTACTGAGCACAAATTAGGTTTGCCATTCTTACATTTGTTTTGTAATTAACTTTAACTAACTAACTAACTAAATAAATAAAATAATCACAAACCCAGTTAAAGCATGCATCTTTGCATAGAGGCCCTATAAAAAAAACCATTGCTGATGTGGTAGATTAGGTTATAAAAATCAAAACTCAAAACAAAACAAATTCAGAGTTCCTTGGAAGGAAAGAAGCTATGTATTACTGAAAATAAACACTTTATCAACCAATTCTCTGAGTAGATGAATGGATGAACTATTCCCAAGGAACAGTAAGTTGAGTCCTTTCAAAGGTATGGTCTGTCTCTTTCAGGCTACTCAAAGGCTTATTCAGAAAAGGAAGCCACTGTATATAAACTGTACAAGATAGTCTAGAAATCAAAGTGCCTCCATATCACTCACCAGGCAGGTCTGGCAGATTGATAGTTGTTCCAGAAGAAAGTATATTAGATAATAAACATCTCCTTGAATCATACCCAGTGTAGGAAATGGGAGAGTTTAGAAAAATTCCTTTGTGACCATCAGTACACAAAGATTCTCAGAAGAACAACAGTCAGAGTTCTCAAATAAATGATTCTCAGTGGCCTCATACCTTGTGTCAGATTCCTTTTACAGGAGAACTTCAAAGCTTGCGTGAATGTCTTCCCAAAACCTCCTAATTTCTGCTCTCTAGATGGGAGGTTCTCAAAACTTTGACTTTATTGCATACTTTAAAATACAGACGTTTTCCTCATAAGCCAAATTTTCATAATGCAAACTTGGTATGACTTGATCATTTAATGTTGGAAATAATTATTAATTTCTATCATATAAAATGGCATGATAAAATTTGTTCTATTCAGTGGTTCATAAGAAAAGACCCATGAAAAAAATTAATAATCAACTGATGCATCAAACAGTCATTCTCTCAGTAAGATTTACATTAATCTGTAACAATTAAAAATAAAATTATCACTGTGCATCACTGACTAGACCACATATGAAAGTGGCATTTTGCTATCATTAAGAAAGAAACACCAACAGTTTTAAGCCCTCCTTCATTTTCTGTGAGATGCACAAGGAAAAACACAGATTAATACATAAAATTATTTTAGAAACATCAACATAAAATGTATATCAATTTGTTATAGAAGACTTCCCTGATCATCTGAATTGTAATAGCCAATATGTATTGAAAATTTATTAACCTTCCTCCCAGCTGCTGCTTTAGGAAATAACATACATTTACATATTAATTCTTTCCATCTTTATTTAACCCTGTGAAGCAAACACTATGTTTTTACTATGACATAGATGAGAAACTAAAATACAACAAAATTAGCCAACTTGCCAACATAACAGAGCTTGGAAGTTGGGAAACCAGACCCAGGCAGACTGCAGAGGATAAGTTCTTTTCTTTAATATATTTGATGGAAATATATTTATTTTTTTATCATCAGTTTCACATCATAGGTAATAAACCTTTTTAAAAAATTTAAATCCATGTTAGTTAACATATAGTGTAATAATGATTTCAGAAATAGAATTTAGTGATTTATCACTTACATAACACCCATTGTTCATCCTAACAAGTACCCTCCTTAATGCCCATTGCCTATTTAGCCCATCCCCCTATGAAACACCTCTCTTGCAACCCTCAGTTTGTTCTCTGTATTTAAGAGTCTCTTAAGGTTTGTCTATATCCCTCTGTTTTTATTTTATTTTCGTTTCCCTTCCTCTATGTTCATCTATTTTGTTTCTTAAATTCCACATATAAGCAGAATCATATATTTGTCTTTCTCTGACTTACTTCGCTTAACATAACATATACTAGTTCCATCCACATTGCTGCAAATGGCAAGATTTCACTCTTTTTGATGACCAATATTCCATTGTGTGTGTGTGTGTGTGTGTGTGTGTGTGTGTACATCTTCTTTATCCCTTTGCCAGACACTGGACATTAGGGCTCTTTCCATAATTTGGCTATTGTTAACAGCACTGCTATAAACATTGGAATGCATGTGCCCTTTCAAGTCAGCATTTTTGTATCCTCTGAATAAATATCTGGTAGTGCAATTACTGGGTTGTCAGGTAGTTCTATTTTTAATTTTTTGAGGAATTTCCATACTGTTTTCCAGAGTGGCTGCACCAGTTTTCACTCTTACCAGCAGTGAAAAAGGGTTCCTCTTTTTCCACATCCTTACCAGCACTGAGATGTTAATTTTAGCCATTCTGAAAGGTGTGAGCTGTATCTCATTGTTTTTTTTATTCGTATTTCCCTGATGATGAGTGATGCTGAGCACCTCTTCATGTATCTGTTACTCATCTGGATATCTTCTTTGGAAGAGTGTCTATTCGTGTCTTCTGCCCATTTCTTCACTGGATTATTTGTTTTTTGGGTGTTCAGTTTGATAAGTTCTTTACAGATTCTGGATATTAATCCTTTATCTAATAGGTCATTTGCAAATACCTTCTCCCATCCCACTGGTTTCATTTTAGTTTTGCTGATTGTTTCCTTTGCTGTGCAGAGGCTTTTTATCTTGATGAGGTCCCAAAAGTTCATTTCTGCTTCTGTTTCCTTTGCCTCTGGAGACATGTTAAGTAAGAATTTGTGGCCGTGGTCTATGAGGTTATTGTGTATTTTCTCCTCTAAGATTTTGATGGTTTCCTGTATTACATTCAGGTCTTTCTGCCATTTTGACTTTATTTTTCTGTTTGGTATAAGAAAATGGACCAGGTTCATTCTTCTGCATTTCACTGTCCAGTTTTCCCAACACCATATGCTGAAGAGACTCTTTCCATTGGATATTCTTTCCTACTTTATCAAAAATTAGTTGGCCATATGTTTGTGGGTCCATTTCTGGGTCCTCTATCCAGTTCCATTGATCTATATGTCTGAGTTTATTCTTGTTTATGTTTGGTCTATATGTCTGAGTTTATTTTTGTTTATGTTTTGTTTGTTTTGTGTCAGTACCATTCTGTCTTAACGATTACTGCTTTGTAATACAGCTTGACATCTGGAATTGTGATGCCACCAGCTTTGGTGTTCTTTCAACATTACTTTGGGTATTTAGGGTCTTCTCTGGTTCCATACAAATTTTAGGATTGTTTTTCTCTAGCTCTGTGAAGAATGCTGGTATTATTTTGATAGGGATTGCATTGTATGTGTAGATTGTATGGGGTAGTATTGACATTTTAACAATATTTGTTCTTCTAATCCATTAGCATGGGATGCTTTTCCATTTCTTTGTGTCTTCTTCAATGTCTTTTCTATAGTTTTCAATGTATGTATCTTCTACCTCTTTGGTTAGGTTTATTTCTAGGTAGTTTATGGTTTTTGGTGCAATTGTAAATGGAGTCAATTCCTTGATTTTTCTCTCTATGGCTTCATTATTGGTGTATAGAAATGCAACTGATTTCTGTACATTGATTTTTATATCCTTGGACTTTGCTGAATTCATGTATCAGTGCAAAGGATAAGTTTTTAATCACTATATAATATTTCTTTTATAAGGTCACTTTGGTGTCCTCAGTTTTTTTTCAAACTTTATTTATTTTGAGAAAGAGTATGGAGGGGGAGGGGCAGAGAGCGTGAGAGAGAGAGAATCTCAAGGAGGCTCCGCATTGCCAGCACAGAACCCAATGCGGGACTCCAACTCACCAACCGTGACATCATAACCTGAGCCAAAATCAAGAGTTGGACCCTTAACCGACAGGCACTCCAGATGTCCTCATTTTATTAAAAAAAAATCTCAGGGGTGCCTGGGTGGCTCAGTTAGTTGAGCCTCCGACTTTGGCTCAGGTCATGATCTCATGGTTTGCGAGTTCAAGCCCCACATCAAGCTCTGTGCTGACAGCTCAGAGCCTGGAGCCTGCTTTGAATTCTGTGTTCCCTCTCTCTGCCTTGCCTCTGCTGTGTTCTTTCTGTCTCTCAAAAATAGACACATTTTAAAAATTTTTATTTAGAAACCCTCTGTATTCATAATTATCACAACTTATAATTATATTTCTGGTTGTTCTCATTGAGTTAGTATCTGTCTTTCCCTACGGTCTCTAAAATTCATGGTACACTGGGCCATGTCTGTATAATGCAGTTTCTGGCAGTAAAAAAAATCATCATGAACATGTATTAACTATATGAATAAATAAAAGAAGAAACCAATGAATGAAGAAAAAAAATTACAGAAACTTGTTTTACCTGATATTTCGTGGTTTTTCAATTAAAATAATTGCAAGCAAAACTTGCTTTGATAACCAATTAACCAAGAAACCTTTGGTCACTTGATGGTCATTTTAAGGGGCATATTTAAAAGGATTTCATGGCACCATATATTGCTCTCTATATCCAAGCTCTGTTTCACTGTCTAAATAAAATTGATGCAGGGGCACCTGGATGGCTCAGTCAGTTGAGCGTCTGACTTTGGCTCAGGTCATGATCTCACGGTTCGTGGGTTCGAGCCCCACGTCGGGCTCTGTGCTGATGGCTAGCTCAGAGCCTGGCGCCTATTTCAGATTCTGTGTCTCTCTCTCTCTCTGACCCTCCCCTGTTCATACTGTCTTTCTCTCTCAGAAATAAATTTTTAAAAAAACATTAAAAAATTTTATAAATAAATAAAATTGATGTTTCTTTTTAATTACAAGGCAAAGCTCTCCTATGTTCTTCTACGTTACATGCATACTGCTTCTGCAGCTATTCAACATGCACTACCTATACCTTTTTCCTCTTACTCCTGGCAGGTAATATCTTGAATTACATTTACAATGATTCAGCTCCTCAGTCTATATGAGAAAAACTGTCATGATAATATTGGACTCAATATGGAAAAAATATATTTTATAAATTCATCAAACCTATAAAGAAAAATTGGTGGTGATGTCTAAAAAGTAAAAACCTTGACAAAGTAGAAACTAGAAAGATATGAGAAAAAAGCAAGACCTTGGAGGTATCAAAGGAAAACTTTCCTTATGATCTCCTTAAGCTAGTCAGTGACATTTTTCTTGTTATTACCAATCTCCAGACCTTCAGTTTTCATAATTTTTTCTAAATTTGAGGGTATCTTTGGCCCCTCATTAGACTGCAAACACCTTAATGTTAATGGAAAGAACTATTCTATGATATATATGCAGAGGCTTAAATGCTGGGAGTGTGGTCAGGTCTCATGGGAAGAGCTTACAAAAACTGTCTTGAGGCCTGTACATGCTCAGTGTGTAGGAGAAATAGTGTGGGTATGCCCAAGTAGCAAGTAGGAAGAGACAGTTCATAAGCACAAGAGATATTGCAGTGAAGAAGCTGTGTGGGTGAAACAAAGAAGAAAGTGCAGTAGGTGCTCCTGAAAGACATAGAAACATGCCTAAAACAAATTTTAGGAACACTTCTGTATGATCAATCTGCTTCAACTTTTAAGAAAGTATCGCAGTTATTCTCTGACATCTCTGATTCCAGGCTGCACTTTCTTTACTCACTGCAGAATTTGGGCGGTGAAGGTACAGAGTTCTCTCTGTGTGATCTACCCATGGTACTTAGTACTTTGTATAGATCAGGTATCTTAATATGGTTTTATAACTCAACAAATTACTTAAAAGTAAAGAGGAGTAAGAAAGCTGGCCTGAACTTAAACTAATAAGGTCTTATTTTTCTTAGGAAAAACAGGGACATCCATGTAAGATGATGTATTGTGGTTTTATTTATATTATCACACAAAAAAGCAGCATTTCTTCCAAACACTAATGCTCAGCAGATAGATGTTCAGTGAACATACAAAATGAAAGATGATGACTTAAAATAGAATACAGTAATTTATTCAAAATACAATAGTCATATAAAACCAGAAAAATAAGAACTTTCTATTAGCACCCATTAAAATAAAACAGGAGTTGGGGTGCCTGGGTGACTCAGTCAGTTGAGTGTCTGACTTCAGCTCAGGTCATGATCTCACGGTTCATGAGTTTGAACCCCGCATCGGGCTCTGTGCTGACAGCTTAGAGCCTAAAGCCTGCATTGGATTCTGTGTCTCCCTCTCTCTCTGCCTTTCCTCGGTTTGTGCTCTCTCTTTCACTCTCTCTCTCTCTCTCTCTCTCTGTCTCTTTCACTCTCAAAAATAAATAAACAATAAAAAAATTTAATATTTAAAAAATAAAATAAAACAGGAGTAAAGGAGTTGAGGCAAATTAGCCTTTGTTGGGATAATATTCAAATCTATATCACCTAGTTGATACACACCCAGAAAAGCAATTTGTCCTTTCCCCCATGAAGCAATAGCTGATGAAACAAAATTGAAAATTATGTATATTTGTGTATATATATATATACATATACATACAATACACATTTATACATATACATATATATATACACATATAATTTTAGCTATTTGTGTATTGTGTTGCATTCTAACATGAATTGATATAGTCACAAATTTGTCTCTTTCATTTCAATTGGAGAGAGTAGGGTTTACCAAATTACAATAATCATAATGAAGCCATATATGACTCAGTTCCCAAGAACTTTGAGACCAGACTTGCCTCTTTAAAGCCTATGACCTGTTGCAAGTTTCCATCATTTGTAGAAAGTTTATCAAATGGAAGCTGATATGCACTGCTGCCAATATCTTCCACCTCCTTGTAAATCAGGATGGCCTGTCCTAGCTGAAAAATGACCAAAACCTATTTATTAGCCAATGTATTGAATTATTCCTTTCTCATTTTTAGAAATTGCTTTAGATCACTTAATTTTCCTATAGATCACAGGTTAGCAACCTATGACCCATGGACAATACCATTTAATTAAACTTTAAAAATGTGTTTTTAAAAGCATTTAGACAGCAAACATCTCAAAGCAGAAACTCTAATATTCAATTTGTTTATACCTAACACTAATGGAGTACAATGAATATTAACAGATTCCAAAATGATGCATATGCGTGTATCCCCAAATTTGAATTAAAGGATTTTCCTAGCTGAGGAACTTAGCTTTCAGAGCACAGAAACACAGCTCATGACTCATCATTTGTTACATTTGGGCATGACCATTACCGTGTAGTTATTCTGACAGCTCAGGAACAAAGAGACCCCAAACTACAGCATCATCAGAAAGAAACACATTATTCGTATGGAAGAATTTTAAGAATAGGATGGTTTAGGCAAGAGATAAAGAATATGGATATATGTCAATGAAGTATGGAGAAGCAGGGCTACCATGTTACACAGTTCTATAGCACAAAAGTCAAATTGAAATTTTGCTATAGAGAGAACCATTTGCATAGACTAATGTAAACATCGTTCATATTTTACCTCCTGGATTTGTTCAACTCAGCAGCAGAGCAAGATAGACCACCCTGAATATTCTCTTAAAGCCCAGCCATAGGATTTGTAATTTAGGCATCAAAGCTTATTTAAGGCCTATGGAGCCAATTCCTTCTCTGAGTTTGGGATCAGGCCACCTTAACACTGAATCTCAAGAGTCCTGAAGGTCACTAGCTTTCTGTGCCTTGCTTTTGCTGATCCAGCACTTAGAATTTTCATTTCCATTTTGAAACCAATAAATCAGCATATCTTGCCAGAGGAGTTTTAACCTCTTAAGATGCAATCAAATAGCCCAGTCAGAATGACTCCTGAAAATTGATCTGCACATTGCTAAGAATGGAAAAGAACTTTCATGTTTCTAAGGAATATAAATTGCTGATTTATAGAATAATGCTAGCTGGATCCTGCAGGATTAAGTAATGCTGTTGTAATTAAAAAGATCTGAGATTATCTGTACCAAATAGAGCAGAAAGTTGTCCATCAGTGATAGTGCCCCATTACATATAGTTAGATAAACAATGTAATCAATGCGTTTGCTGATATACTGTTTTGTAATTATCTTTATGTCATTCTGAAATTTTACTGTCTTTGATCATTGTTAATTTCTGAAGTACTTCACTCAGTGTTTTATATAACATACCAAAGGCTTGAAAGTTACTTTTCGTTTCTATGATGTTTGCAAGGAAAGAAGGTACGTAATTTTATTATTTTTATACTGGTTTTTCTAGTTTGATCCAACGAATTATCAATGGATAATAGTTTCCTAAAATTAGGCCTTTGAATAAAACAATTTGTATTTAACATATTAATTTTCCCCTTCAATGTGTGATCTAAAGCGGTAATATTATCAATATATTGCTTCTCAGTTTTTTTCATCCCAATTCTGTCCTATTTCTTTGGTCAAAGCTGGCTCAGCCTCACAAGGGAATCTAAAAAGATCATTCATCTCTCTGCTTGAACATTGGGAGGGAGTTGAGAAATGACCACCTCCCCTAAGGCCCTATATCTCCCTTTAATGAAGCAGTATCCATATAATTAATCTAATCAGACTATTACAGAGATTAGCAAGAGAACATGTTCTAAGCGTCCTGTGTTATTTAGAGAAAGGGTTTATGTATACAGAAGGAACAGCATAATTTTATCTATGCATTATTCCCTCAGCCCTTAAATTGACTGGCTTTCAGCTTCAGTGCTCAAAATCAAGTGAGCATAATGTCAATGTAAGACTCAGATAAAAGAACAAGTGAATTGGCAACCACTAAAATCACGAAGTAATGTCTGAAACTTATGGACATGAACAATCAGCCTGCAACCGGGAATCTCAAAATGACAATTTTTTTCTTGCTGAGATTAGTGCTAATTTCTCACCTCTTAACTGCTGGATATCACATAAAATGTAATCTGTGCATGTTTTTGCTAAACTAGCAAGGCAGTTAGTATTGTTTCTCTCTCTCTATAGAAGGGAATGCCAACCTCCCCCATTACAAGTAGGGTAATCAGGTAAGTACAACAGAACAATCTTTGCCTCTGAAGTTTTTCATTGTTATGAACAGAAAATAATAACATAGTTTTTGTTACTGTGTTATCACCAGCTCATGTTCTGTTTAAATGCAATTACTGCTAAAATATAAATGGGTAAAGGGAATAGAATAATGAAAGGAGTCATTAAAAGAGGGTTGTGAGCAAGTCTAGTAAGACAGCTGCAGTGCATTAAATTGTAGTTTAATCATTTCAAAGTTTTCCTCAGAATACTTAAGGGAGAATTGCAGGAATATTGGACAGGAAAGACCAAGCTGTACTAGGGATTCTGAAGGAAAATATAATAAGATTCTCTACCTCCATTATTTTTCCATATGTTTTCTGTATTTGCAGCCCATGTGAGAAGGAAAAGAATGAATGGATACTGCTCCCATCCCTATGCCCTAGTTCTTGGTTGCAAAGCCTCAAAAATAAGCTGTCCCTTTGAGCTTGCTCTGTAATTATGTCATGGGCCTTTTACGGAAGAACATATGAAATAGTCTGAAGAATAATCTTTTAATATCACTTTGCCCAGAAGTGTTTTCATACCATCAGAAACTGTGCAAATTCCTTGCTGGTCCCTCAAGAATTGCAGAAGTTAAAACTGGGATTAGGTGAAACTTCACTCTTGTTCACATTTAGGAAATTTTGAAAGAACCAATATAGAAAAAGAGAAATATCAGCCTTGGGTCAGAGGGCCCACTCTAGTTCTCATAAGTTGATTGTTAAATGTTCTGGTATTTTATGAGTCAGTTGTTAAGCCACTGGTAGCCTTAAATTGGGCTTGGTAAAAATATTTACACGATGAAAATGGATAAATAACACATCAGACCCTGAGTTTCCCAGAATCCCAGTGAAGTAAGAAAGCTGAAGGGGCTTTGTTCCAGAAAGGCTCCATCTCTGCTGTTTTTCTCATAGGCCCAATTTACTCATGTTCCATGTTTTGCCACTGAATAAGCCAAAGAAGGTATGTTCCCACTTCAAGAGAGAAACAAGAAAATTAATCATTCTCTGAGTTTTGTCCTAGGCAGAAATATCTGATAACACCTAAAAAAGACCCAGATCTCAAACATGTTCCAGGACATTAGCTTTAAACAAACTTTGGCTGACGCTAGCATCAATACCCCTACCTTCAGTACTTTATGGGATAACATCTATTGTTCACCTGACACTTGCCTTTTTGATTAAATCTTACTATGGATTCCTGAAGGAACACATACCTAGGCTCATTCCCAATATAATCTCCTACCTCCAAGCAATGAATGAGTCTCATTCTTCTCTCCTTTCTGAGTCTCCCAGATACTCCATCTGTTATTCTCTGTTATTCATGCTATTCAATAAACTTTGTTTTCACTTTCTCTGGCTTGTATTTGATTTCTATCTTGTGTGATGGCAAGAAGCCTCTTAGCTGGTTCTGTGGGACCCTCACCTAGGTTCTCAGACCCAGTCTCCCTGCATTACCAGCATGCTGGAAAGAGAGGCAACTGGAATAATAGTGACAACCATGTGGACCTTATAGACTTTCGTAAAGATATTCCAGTGTAATAAGATTAGTGTAGGTACTTGTTAAGCTCTAACAAGTTAGAGGAATATCACAGGAGAAAAATGATGAAATAGCAGGATGACACAGCAGAACATAATGCAAGAAAAAAATGTCTACAAGTAGCTCAAAAATTATCTTTAACCACCTGTGACTGATACCCATTCCAAGATAGGAAACTTCCTTTAAATTCCACCATGCTTGCCTGTTTTAATTAAATGCTGTTCAAAATAGCAAGTAATTCAACCAAATTTTCTCTCCACCTACACTCACTCCCAAACAACTCTCTTAATGGTGTTCTACAGCCCAAATTTCAAAAAATATTTTTAGATTCTGTTAAATCAAAATCAACCTATACATTCTATAAGTCATTGCCTCAGGCTTTTGCAGATAGTAGCCTAAACGAGTACCTGACAAAATTTAGTTTTACATTTATTCTTATAAGTGGACAGAAGCAAGACAAATAACCTATACAGATTTGAAATTAGAGTTAACAATTGTACACTGCTTACAACATACTAAATGTTCATAAGACCCTGTAAGGCAACTACTACCAATTTATAAATGAAAAATAAAACCAAAACAAAAGCCTGAGTCATAGGGAGATTAATTACCTTGCTAATATCTCACAGCAATAAATCTGTAATAAACTAGGAGTCCAGAAGGTCTGGTTCCAAAAAGTAAGAGCTTAACCATTACACCAAAGTTCTTCATGGAATAATGATGTCTGTGACATTCAGAATTTCTAAGAATGTTCCAAGTCAGTTTTTCCTTTTACTAGAACTCAATGCATATTATTTTTTTCTTTCTTATGTATAAAGAATGTTAATTTATATATAAATATTTTGACATTTTTATCAATTTCTTGTTTATGATACTCATCTGTATAAATGCAAATTTACTCTAATTCAGTTTGGTACAATTAATGGTTAAGAATTTACTAGAAACTGGGTCACTGGGTGGCTCAATCAGGTAAGTATCTGACTCTTGATTTTGGCTCAGGTCATGATCTCACAGTTCTTGAGTTCTAGTACCGCATCAAGCTCTCTACTGATAATGTGGAGCCTGCTTGGGATTCTGTTTTTCCCTCTCTCTCTGCCTTTCTCTTTCAAAATAAATAAATGAGCTTTTAAAAAATAAATAAAAGAATTTACCAGAAACTACACACTCTTCTGAGAATTATGAAAAATAGAAAAGAAGTCTGAACAGTAACATGATATCTTCAAAAGACTTCATTACAATGGAAGTTGAGGGCCAGCACTTAATACACTTGAAACATTTGTAGATTGGAACAAGTTAAAATACAATGAAGTGCTTCTTCCAGGAAAGTTCATGTAAGAGAAAATATCTATGTGCAATCTATAAAGACTGCTATCAAAAAACATAAGACACAATAATTAGACATTAGGAAAACAAATGTTAAAAAAAAAATCCCCTTGATATAACATGTTATAGAGTTGTATTAAGGTGAATAAAATACATAATGATAATAATCAAAAGACCTTCCAGGAAAACTTGATACTGAGAAAAAAGAAAAAAAATCTGGACTAGATAAGGAATGAAAGAAGCATTACACAGAATCCTGAATGACTGAAAAAGAGAGGTGTATGATGAAGAATAAAGGAGAGCAATAAGTATAACACAAAGCTGAGGATACAAGGGAAAAATCTTAAATTAGAAATTCAAGAGATGGCAGTATTTCTTTCATTGGGCTAAGGCAACTGGGCCAAAAGCACAGGAACTCTCAGCGTAGACAAACAAAAAAAAATATGATTTATATTCAGTGAAAAAAAATATTTTAGAGTAATATTATTAATGGAAAAATATATTTTAACATTAAATAACTTTCGATGACTGCTTTGACTAAATCTAACTTTAATTTGAATTAAAATAATAACAAAGTGATTGAAATTAAAGACTTTTAAGATAATTTAAAACTTATCAGTTTCCTAATTTATGTCAATATTGATGGAATGATTAAAGAGATACCAGACATT
Organism: Hyaena hyaena; assembly: GCF_003009895.1. Lineage (NCBI taxonomy): Eukaryota > Metazoa > Chordata > Mammalia > Carnivora > Hyaenidae > Hyaena > Hyaena hyaena. Next base: position 506,996 of record NW_024081747.1, read on the forward strand.
CAGAAGATGAAGAAAGAAATCAGGACCCATGGTGTCATTCTGAGGAAGAAATTAACTCATAAAAGAAATTATGGAATTGAGATATAGTAAAATATTTCCCAATAAATAAGGAAATGGATCTGATATTCTTTGAAAGCCTGGGGGTATATACAAGAGAATAAAGCTGGAATGTAATGTATGAGAAGAGAAATTTTAGAGGAATCAAGGAACTTTAATAAGAGAAATGGATCCTTCTTGACTCTAAAGAACATTTATTGGCAAAGTGAGAATAAAAAGCATTGATGAAACCCTAAAGCCTATTATCAAATTGAATTTTATTTATTTTCAGTCATACGTACACAGTGATTAGGCTAATCGCATAATGTATTTGTTAGAGTAAGCAACTCTAACTGTTGCAACAAATAAATCCTCAAATTTCAAAGGCTTATTAGCCAATAAAAATTTATATCTTACACATGCAATCTAACATGGATCAGTCACCCTTCCTCTACAGTATTACAACATCTGTATTACTTGGCCTCCAGAGTCACCACTATAGAGAAAGTCTGATCTGGGTATTTATGCAGATATTTTTAAGTCCAGGCCAAGAAATACTACACATAATAACTGTCCACATCTTATTGGCCAAAACTCAATCTCAGTGACACAACCTAAGAGCAAGACAATACAGACTCATCCTATGTGCCCAGGATGAGAATAAAGTAAAGTGACAAACAGCATCTCTTCTGCCAATATATATGATTAAGACACAAGAAACAATAAATAAATTATGCCTGATGCACATTCTGCTTTCATTACTTGTGACTCAAAGAGAACATCAAGATATGGGATAAACTGAAACAATTAATCACCAGTGTCTTCACAATGAATCTAAAATATCCCATGGGTCACCTGGGTGGCTCAGTCGGTTGAGCACCCTACTCTTGATTTCAGCTCAGGTCATGATGTCAGGGTCATGGGAGTAAACCCTGAATCAGGTTCCATGCCAAGCATGGAGCCTGCTTGTGATTCTCTTTCTTTCCCTCTGCCTCTCTCCCCTGCATGTGTGCTCTCTCTCTCTTAAATGAAAATTAAATAAAAAATTAAAGATCCCTGACCAGAGCAGTGTCTGAACAATGGGTGATGAGCCAGGCTTTATAGAGAGGAGAGTACTAGCTATTAACATAAAAAATTTGTCTTATCAAGTATCATTAGTAAGAATTTATATATAGTCCTTTTCTCCCTTCCTCTCTCTCTTTCTCTATGTATATACTTTCTGTAAATCTGTTAGGCTCTGTGTCCCTTTACCATTCTATATGCACAATTTACCATCTCTTAAGACTTACCAAGAAGCCATCCAATGTAGAATTACCTAATTATTTCATGGACAAAAGTATACCACAATAAGTAACTTGATATCCTCCTTCAGATTCTTCAAAATATATCTCCAACCTGCACTCAGTTTTGCTACCTACCTCTTAGTTCTTGCATCTAGCCCTCTCATATTCCTCACATCATTATTATACAAAAATATTTACCTTCAGGACAATGAATTCATAAATCTGAATCCTTAGGGCCATCACTTCATACAGAAAAAAAAGCCTGATATAATTGCCAGAATTTCGCCTTTAGAAGAAAGAGAGGTAGTAAACAAACATGTAAATGTATTATGTTTTACAGAGAGAGAAAAGGGGGAAAGAAGAGAGGGAAGGAGAGAGAAAGGGAAAGAGCTGGTTGGCTTAGAAGATCAGACAACTCAATCCCCACAGTAATTGAATCACAGACAGACATATTATACAAACAGGCCAATCTGGGTCATGTCTAGAAGTTTTCTGAAACTACCAAGAAAGACATAACCTCTCTCAGTTTGTGAACCCAAGATAATATAAGAAGTAACTAAAGAAGGGTCTTGTTCCATAGTATACATAAAACTTAAAAATGAATTCAACGAAGGTAAATAAAATAGCTGAGAGATGGACAAAGAGAGAGGGAAGTGAGAAGAAACAGAGACAGAGAGAACATGAATCCTCTATGCTGCCACGACTGAAGCCTTTTCTAAACATTCCAGTTACTGAACTAATAAATTCCTACACTATGCTACTTCAATAATTCACCTAAAGGGTTATATATATATATGATATGTATATCATATATATATATGGTAGACACATATATATTTAAGAATAAAATTTTAAGGGGCACCTGGGTGGCTCAGTTGATGAAGTATCTGACTCTTAACTCTGGCTCAGGTCATGATCTCACAGTTTGTGGGATCAAGTCCCATGTCAAGCTCTATGCTGAAAGGGCAGAGCCTGCTTGGGATTCTCTCCCTCCCTCTCTCTCATTACCCCACTTGCTCTCTCTATCTCTCTCTGTCTCCCTCAGAATTAATTAATAAACTTTAAAAAAGGATAAAACTTAAAGTTTACAAGAGAAATATGTACATAAGTACAAACAGTGAAACAAACTAAATTTTAAAAAGTAGTATTTTAGGGGCACCTGCGTGGCTCAGGAGTTTGAGCATGGGACTCTGGCTCAGGTCGTGAGTTCACAGTTCATGGGTTCAAGCTCCACATCAGGCTCTGTGATGACAGCTCAGAGCCTGTAGCCTGTTTCAGATTCTGTGTCTCCCTCTCTCTCTGCCCCTCCCCTGCTCACACTTTGTGTTTCTCTCTCTCAAAAAAAAATAAACATAATTTTTTTAAAAAAATTAATAAAAAGCAATACTTTAAGTTTCTTGTGTCAGGCAGGACTTAAAATGTCTTGTATTTATATAGTCCTTTGTACTTGAATTTTTTCCTATAAATTATTTAATTTAACCTTAGTATAATCATATAATAGCTATTACCATCACACTCTACAAGAAGCAAACTTATGATTCACAAAGAAAAGAATTTGTTCAAGGTCATGTAATAAGAAATTGAACAATAATTCAAGCCAACTCATTTCCACTGTGTGAATACAAAATGTTCATCTTAGAGCTAAAATGTATGAACTCTAAGTTAAACATAATAATATACAGTCAAGAAAGTTTACTTCCACCTCAAAAAACAATTATAGAGGAAAATTCATCATAGTTAACTTGGTCTGAGTTCACTTGGAAACAGAGCCTGAGATAAGGACTTGAGTACAGGTATTTTATTTGGGAGGTGATCCCAGAGAGCTAGAGTGAAGAAATAGAGAAAAAGAGACAAGGAAGAAAAAACAACAAAGGAAAAACCACTGTGCTGTCCTTAGTGTGGGCATCTGGTTGGGACCATCTGAGAAATCTGGTGCATATGCAAAACTTTTGCCTGGGTGATTGGAAGCTGCAGCTTGTATTCACCAACCCTCTATTCCTACCACTTCTCATGGCTACCCCGCTCCAGGCACGAGCACTCCCACCAGCTCCTTGAGGCCACACCTGCATGTGGGCCAAGAGTGCTTGTCCCTGCTGCTTAGAGAAAGACCCGAGGCTGAGTTGAGAAAACCTCAGCCTGCTAGTGAAGAGCCCTCACCGGTGCAGCACGAGTCAGAGGTGGGATGCTGGGAACCAGCACAGGGCACCAACAATGTCTGCTACAGTCATTCCCAAAACAGACTGGCATTAGAATCAACATGTTATCCTTACTCTGAGGTCCAATGAGGACCTGGTAGCTACAGAGAGAAAGGACAATGGAAAAGTCTGTATCAGCTCTCACAGATAATAGATAACATATTTTTCCTCCTCATCAATTAGAGTTCAATATCCATCTCTTAAAAGCAATTTGCAGTTTCCAAGACATTCGATTTCTGGCATGAGTGGTAAGTAGATTTATTCATAAGCAAAGAATGAAAATGAGTAAGAAAAAGATCAAACTAGTATATATAGATATAAATATGTTTCATTTATATCTTTAATTAGAAGTTGTAATAAATATTACCACTAAAAATGTCTAATACTTCATAGACCAAATTACCTTTAACCTACACATCAGGAGGACAATTTCTTTTGGGCAGTAGACAAAGATAAATATAAATAAGTCTGAAGAGAAATATAAGAACTTATTACATTTTTATAGTGGTACATATTAAAGATAAAATAGTTTAATGCTTAACTTAAAATTTATACAGAATAAAGTTTAGTTTCAAAAGAAAGTTGAATTGTAGAAACCTGCCTTTCTATTTAAAATATTGTTTTCTTTTATAGTCTTAAAAGCCTTCATAAGCATCAATACCTGCATTATATTTTTAATGTTTGCAAAAAAGTCAGGATAAAAAAAATTAGAGATTTCTATTGGGTAAGCCATTTATTAGTAGTTAGGACATTTTCTGATGTGATATTAACCATGAAAGTTACTCAAATTTTTGTGCACTCATGAATTATGCTCCTATTGACTTCAGTAATTAATACTTAAGATCACATAATAACAACTAGAAATTGTGTAAGCATACCTCCTATGATAATTTTACTTGAAGTAAGTTAAGAAAATAAGAGGAAAGTTATTAAGTGAAACTAACATTTAAAATACTACAAAATTTTATGGGGCACCTGGATGGCTCAGTCAGTTAAGCGTCTGACTTTGGCTCAGGTCATGATTCCTGGAGTTCGTGGGTGCGAGCCCCACATCGGGTTCTGTGCTGACAGCTCAGAGCCTGGAACCTGTTTCAGATTCTGTGTGTGTCTCTCTCTCTGACCCTCCCTTGTAGGCACTCTGTCTCTCTCTGTCTCAAAAATAAACATTAAAAAAAATTTTTAATGCCATAAAATTTTCAGTTAAAATGCTTGAAATCAGATTAATGTTATGAATGCTTCCTAATAAAGTAAAAAGCTTCACACAAATTATAATTCTAGAAATAAGAAACTACAGGGATTTTTCCATATGTTCAAGTATATCTATATAGGTATTATTCAAATATATTTTTAAATGTAAATACATTTTATTGAGTTATAACTGATATTCTGTAAAATATGCCCATTTTGAATCCACAGTGTGACACGTTTTGACAAATGCATTCCCATAACTACCACCAAGTCAAGATACAGAACATTCCTATCACCTCAGAAAAGTTCCCTTATGTCCTCAGCCAGTCAAACTCTCCCTACTATACCACCATGGGCTTTAGGCTATCACTGTATATTTTTTTGCCACTGTACATTGTCTTTGCCTATTGAATAATTATATACAAACAAAATCATATGTATTATAATATATTTTGGCTGGCTGATACAAAGCCCCAAACACAGAATAAAAATAGGTTGGGAATTACTGTCTTCTTCATCAAAGAATGAACTAGAGTAAGGAATGTCCCCTTGGGAATGGCTTATCTATCAGAAGTTCTGAGGGCATAAAGGTGTCAATAGTGATGGTTTTTTGCTTGCTGCAAGTTTTCATTTGATAGCTCTCTCTTCCACTTGGAGGGACTCTACAGGAAAAAAAAAAAAGTTTGCTTCTAAATCATTATAGTTTCTACTTCTTTTTAAAGTCCTTGTTCTAAAATCTGCCAAAATCTAGACATTATTCTTTCTGAGATAGTATTTTGATTCATCTATGCACAATGAACAAAACACTTCGTAGCATCAACAGGCAAAACTGATCAAAGAGTATCACATTACTATGTGTTCCCTGTCAAAACTCAAACAACATCCTAATATTACCCACACAGATTTCAGTTCTCTGCCCAGAGAGGGGGAACTTCAGTTTTGTCAAGGGATCCTGTACTCTGAGCAATAGTTGCTTGATAATGCTGATTAGAAAAAAGGCAAAGAGGAGCTGGAAGAAGGTGCAACAAGTGGAAAAGCAGTAATCTAAACCTTTTAGATTTTGCTGGGGACAAGGGTTTGGACCTCCATCTACCTCCCAATCCACTGAGTTATATCCTTGCAAATTTTCATTTTGCATTACGTGTGACTACTTTCTCCTTATCTAGTGGGGATGAATACATACATAAAAAGGGCAAGCCATCTGGGTTTCTACACAAATGAATTTTAAATATGGAATCTGCATATGTTATTTACTCTCCCTCACTGAAAACATGTAAATGTCTTAGGGGAAAGTCTGCAGTTAACTTTCAAACATCTTACTTAAGAGCAATGTTTGTAATGTTAGCATCCTCTATTCCCATAAAAAAAAAAATCATTATGTGATTGGGATTTTGGAATTTCAAGACACATCTAGAGAGGTGCCCAAATTTTCCAATAATAATCTATGTGGTCATTCATGCAAGGTGAATATTTTTTCTTAATACTTGAAGCATTCTTCAAAACTTTCCTTTTCTTAGATTTTATTTTTTAGGGTTGTTCTGTGGTTTCTCCAAATTGCTGTTTGTCCAATAATTGAAATCTCCAATTCTTAAGAGAATCTGAAGAACTTTTTCACTGTAATTTAGTTTGAAGATCTCTGTCCCTATCCATCTTAACCTTGTCCTTCCTCTTCTGAAAACAACTGCTATTTCCCCTACCTAGCTCACTTTATTTCCTCTTTTCAATGCAACAGAAGAGGGGTTGTTTAAGTCCAATGAGCATGTAGTTAGAAAACAGAAGAAAAATTGGAGTCATTAGCATGCATTAAGAATAAAGGAGATTAAGGTCCCTGGTAGGCTCAGTTGGTTAACCATCTGACTTCATTTCAGGTCATGATCTTACTGCTTGTGAGTTCAAGTCCACATCAGGCTCCATGCTGACAGCTCAGAGCCTGGACCCTGCTTTGGATTTTGTGTCTCCCTCTCTCTGGCCCTCCCCTGATCATGTTCTGTGTCTCTTTGTCTCAAAAATGAATAAATATTTTTAAAAAAGAATAAAGGAGTTTAGGGACACCTGGGTGGCTCAGTTGGTTAAGTGTCCAACTTCAGGTCAGGTCATGATTTCTCGGTACGTGGGTTTGAGCCCACGTTGGGCTCTGTACTGACAGCTCAGAGTCTGGACCTTGCTTTGAATTCTGCCTCCCTCTCTCTCTCTGTCCCTCCCCCACTCATGCTCTGTCTCTCTCACACTCTCTCTCAAAAATAAATAAACATTACGAAAAAGAATAAAGGCGCTTACTCATGGAGTTGGAAAAGAAATAATAATGAAGATGAGAGGAAAATAAAAGTGGAACGAGTCATATAGTCAAGGGAAAATCATCTTTAAAGAAATGGTGGCAGTTATGATTGGTGAGGTACATGGCACCACATCCTGGCTGCCCATCACTGCAAGGCTAAGGAGTTTGGATTTAAATCTATAGATAATGAATCATGATTGAACCTTTTGGACAAGAAGGGAGTGTAAGAAATACAAAGCTTTGTTTTAGAGAAATTAATCTGGAAGATATTTGTAGCATTAATTTTATACATGCAGACTTCCTTATATGGCTATCTAATGTACCCTAAAATTCTTCAGCTGAGTATATTGTGCATATGTGTGTGAGTATAAGTTAACTTTAGTCTATACTTTAAGAGCAGGTGGTTAATTTGAATGATCCTAATCAGGGATATCTACTCCAGAACTTGTTGGGCAGCTAGCTAGAGTTCAAATCCCAGAACTAACTATAATGTCTTCCATTATCTTTAGCTCCAACTGCTGTGGTGTGTTTGTTGATTAATACAAAAGATGTCAGATGTTAGAAATACTTTTTCATTGGTGATATGTGTTATTCAAAGTATCCTGATTTGTCCAGCAGGTTATACCTTGCAGATTAGTCCCCTAGGTACAATACTGTTGATTCAACCCTTGGTTCAGACATTTACTGAATGTATTCAACCAGGACAACTAGATTCTACAGTTAGAATATTGTAACATAAGCCTTAAATTAACCTTTCATGTGGATTCTCACTAGAATGCCTAAAATGATGAGTCACTCCACTGAACTTCTAAGAAAAAATTATGACTATTTTTGTCATTTTTCCTAACAGATTTTTCCATAAGTATCAATAATCTGAAACTTGTCTTTATCATATTTACTAGCAGGTAGTAGCATTTTCAGAAAACTAACTTGTGGCTCTCACTTAACTATTAGAGATGACTGACATCTATGTTTAAAATCAAAAACAAACAAACCGAAGAAACCTTGGTAATTGTGAATGGCCAAATTGCCTTGGGTCAGCACACAACTGATTGAAGATGTAAGGCCAATTTTTGAAAACACATCAGTAATAGCTATGTGAGGGAAAGATGGTGAACTAGTTATATGCAGGAATAGAAATATTTGGGAAAGACTGAATTCAAAGCCTCTGCAAATTCTAAACAAAAGAAATATAACCACAGATTTCATTAAACTTTCCAATTTAAGAAATAAATTTTATTCAGTAATGTTGAATGAAGAACATTATTATAAAATGCAAAACATATGTATCTCAAATTATTTAGTAATTTCGATTAAAATAATAAGAATCAGTAAGAAAGTGGAAATGCAATCATAAAATAATCAAACAGAAAAAAATTAGGTCAGGAAAAAGAAAGGCAGAATTTAAAAGATTGCCAGTGGTTTATCCAGAGACGTATTACAGGCCTTCTGGAAGAGCACACAGCATTGTGTGGGATGATGGAATTGCATTGTGTTATACAAACACAGCTGCACATCCTGTTCTATATAAAATGCTATGCTAGGGCAACAGATTGTACGTAGGTGCAGTGTATACTCAGTTTGTTCTAATAAAGGACAATTTTATGTTTTGCCATTTCTAGCATAGTTTAGTCCATTCTGAAAATTACTCTATATCTTCCCCAAAGAACAGGAAGAGAATTTTGGATTGAAATGTTTTCTTTAAAAAAAAAAGAAACAGACAATTGTATATTTAGAAAAACAAGAAGGTATACTGTAGCTCACTCTATATGCTCCTCACTCAATGAGGTTTTTCCCCATAGATTCGCTCTGCGGTAAGCAGAATAAAAACTACTCACATGATACGATTCCAAAGATATGAAAAACCCCTCTTGCATGCAAAGCATTTCTAAATTACTTAACGTTATTATTATGTTTTGACATGAAGAAATTAGCTGAAGCTATAGTTCAACATATAAAATTTTGCCTGGACCATAGTAGGTAGCAATGAATCATGTTGAATTTAAATATGCATATTGGAGCAAGAAGTGAAATAAAAGATAATTAGCTCCTATTTACAAATCAATACAGATTAAGTTATTGCATTAGCAACAGTTTCTTCTTAGGATAATTAGCTTCAAAAAAAAAAAGAAAGAAAAGCAAGTTGGAGTATGTCTGAACTTTGAACAATTATCTAGGGTTGGCAAACTGGGCAGGTGGAGTCAGGGAACTGCCAAAAAGTTAATGGATACGACCCAATTTACCAGTACCAACTTTAAATTGTCACAGTACTAGGAAACATTGCAAATACTTACATACCTTTATTTCTTAACTCTTACTTATAGAAGGAAATAAAATAAAATGTATTACTGGCAACCAACTTGCTTAAGTCCTAATTACTTTTATTATTTTTAAAAGGTTTACATACTTATTTTGAGAGAAAGAGAGTGTGAGCAGGAGAGAGGCAGAGAGAGGGAGAGAGAAAATTTCAAGCAGGCTCCACTCTGTCAGCACAGACCTTGAAGCAAGACTTGATCTCACAAATCGTGAGATCATGACCTGCACCAGAATCAAGAGTCACACTTAACCAACTGAGCCACTCAGGCACCCCAGTCCTCCTAATTATTTTTAAAATATTCCAATTCTAGTTATTTATTGAAAGTTAATATAAATTCACTTTTATCCATTAATTTATATTTTTGTTTTAGATCCTTATTGGTAGGAAGATAGTAATTCAGTTCCAAAGTCATAGTTAGCTTTTGAAAGTAGGATCTGGCAAGTCAGTTCCTGTATTTTATATAAAGATAAGAACAACTTTTAACTCTATAGTTCTAGAATAAAAACTTCAACAAGATGGACGTTCACTCAGTGAAGACAAATTTTATAGAGATGGGGTCTTTTTCCTCCAAACTATAGAGGAAATAGAGGATATATTTCAAAAACAAGGGTATTTAGGGGCACCTGGATGGCTCCATTGGTTAAGCATATGACTTCAGCTCAGGTCATGACCTCACAGTTCATGGGTTTGAGCCCCGCATCGGGCTCTGTGCTGACAGCTAGCTCGGAGCCTGGAGCCTGCTTCAGATTCTGTGTCTCCCTCTCTCTCTCTGACCCTCCCCTGCTCATGCTGTCTCTCTCTCTCAGAAATAAATAAAACATTAAAAAAAATTTTAAAAACAAGGGTATTTAAATACTATAAGTATAAGCAAAAAAAGAATATATACATATATATGTATGTGTATATGTGTTATATATACATATATTATAATTTTACTATTAATAGCATATTTAAATAATTAAAAACAAATGAGACTTCAATAAAAACAGTGATCTCTGAAAGATGAAAAGCAAATAAGCTGAGTCTTACAGTCGCCCAGCCTACTGCCTGGGAAAGTTTCCGGACTGCAGCATGGAATGAAGGAACCCAAAAAGAGCTTAGTGGAGTCCCTAAGTTGAGGGAAAAAATATGGTCAGAAGTCACAGGACAAAGGAACACAGAAGATGGTGGTAGACAGAGAACTCCAGATATCTTCAGATGGTCTCCCTCCAGTATTCAGCTGACCACTGATAGGTACAGAAATGCAAAGAAACTACTTGATGCCAAGGAAAGGACTGCCCCATACAATATAGTAGTAATTCTCAACCAGTGCAGTTTTACCCCTCAGGATACATTTAACAGTACTTGAGACATCTTTGTTGTCTCAGGCTGTGGGGAGGGTGCTACTACCATCAAGTAGATAGGGGCCAGGAATGCTGCTAAATATGCTACAATACCTGGGAGAGCCCCTCACAACAGTGGATTATCCAGTCTAAAATATCAGTAGCACCCATGGTCAGAAATCCCGTATTAAAGAAAACAGTATGGAGATCTCACAGAGGGCTGGCACATGCCCATACATCTTCAGTAGAAAACCTCGTTCTTCACAGAGCACCAAGTACAATAGTAAGCAATGGGATAAAAGTACCCCAGATGAAATGCTGACCAAGCTTCATCTAACAAAACATCAAGCACTCACTAACAAAAAAGTTAAATAATTTCCAAGTAACTTAACCACATTATAAAACAAATCTCAATAATATCTTCAAGCATACAAAACATCCTGTACACAATAGATACAATGTATCATATCTTGATCCAAAAGAAAAGTTACCAAGCATTCAAAGAAATACAAATATATGACTCATGAAGAAGAGAAAAAAAATTAATATAAACTGGCCTAGAAATGACATAGATGATGGAATTTGCAGTCCAGGCATTAAAACAATTATTATAACTAAATTCCATATATGCTAGAAACTAGAGGAAAGACTGAACATATTAAATAGGCATGAATGATGTAAAATAAACAAAAAAATTTACAAAGAAACAAAAAAAATTAAAAGGCCCAAACTGAACTTGTAGAAATGAGAATAACAATTTGATATAAAATTTATACTGGAAGGGGATATAATCAGACCTTATAGGAGAAAAAAGAAGTTGAAGACTTGCTAATAAAACCCATCAGAAATGAAACAGAAAAAACTGACTTTTAAAAAAGGAAGAGAACATTAGTTGAACTGTGGGAAATTTTTAAGAGGCCAAATATTTGTTTAACTGGAGAACCCACCGGAAAGAAGACACTGTGGGAATAGAAAAAACAATGGAAAAAATAATGGTCAAAATGTTTCAAATTCTGATTAAAAATAAGGGCGCCTGGGTTGCTCAGTTGCTTAAGTGTCTAACTCTTGGTTTCAGCTCAGGTCATGATCTACAGAGTAGCCAAAATTTAAAAACCCTGGAAAGAAAGAAGACCAAAGGACTATCGAATTTCTAAAATTATTATAATGCTATAAATAATCACAATCCATGTAGTGTGGCACTGGCAGCAAGACACAAGTAAATCAATAGAACACAGCAGAGAATCTAGAAATAGATTTCCAAAATATATGAACAACTGATTTTTGATAAAGGTACGAAAGCATTTCAGTAGAGAAATAACAGTTTTTTCAGCAAAAAATGGTGCTGAAAATTGGATAGTCCTAAAAAAATAAAAAAGATTTACAATCCATACCTTGCAATAAAAGTAGTTCATAAACTTAATGTAAAATCTAAAACTTGTAGAGGTAAACATAGAAAACAATCTCAGTGACCACGATTTGGAAATGATTTCTTAAATATAGCAACATAGCAACAAAAGCATAATCCATAAAATAAAATATTGATATGTTGGACTATCTAAATGTAAGAACTCTTGTGTAAAATATACTCTTAGTATAATGAAAATAAGAGCTACAGACTAGGAGAAACATACTTGCAAAGAATGTATCTGATGAAAGATTTGTATACAAAATGTATAAATAATATTTGTAACTCAGTAATAAAAAAGTCCAATTAAAAATACACAGAAGACTTGATGAAAGAAGATACATGATTGTGTCAAATTAGCATATGAATAGATGTTTAACATTAGCAGCCATTAAGAAAATAAAAAATTGAAGCCACAAGGAGATAGCATTACATTCCTATTATAAGATGTATAGTACCAAAGGCTGACAATAGAAAGTAATGGGGAGGAATGTGAGGAAATTGAAGCTCAATGCTCCTGGAAATAGTACAACCACTTTGGAAACAGTTTGAAAATTTCTTTTAATTGTTTTTAATGTTTTATTTTTGAGAGAGACAGAGTGTGAGCTGGGGAGGGGCAGAGAGAGAGGAAGAAACAGAATCCAAAGCAAGGCTCAGGCTCTGAACTGCCAGCAGCACCTAGCCCGATGTGGGGCTCGAACTATGAGCCGCGAGATCATGATCTGAGCTGAAGTTGGCCACCCAACTGACTGAGCCACCAAGGCGCCCTGACAATTTCTTAAAATGATAAACTCATACCTATAGCATGACCCAGCCATCAGCTGTAGGTGTTTTCCAGAGAAATGAAACATATTTCCACACAAAGATGACTCCCAAGCTGGAAATGACCCAAATGTCCATCAACAGGTGAATCAATGAACAAATTATTGTATATTACTTCAATGGAAATCGATTCAGCAATAAAATGGAGTAAACAACTCATATAAGCAACGAGATGAATTATTTCAAAATAATTATGCTGAGTGAAAGAAGTCAGACAAAAACCAGTATTACTATTTTTTTCTAAATTTCTAGAAATACAAGCTAATCTATATGTTAAAAAAGCAGATGAATGATCGTCTGGGGATAAGGAATGGTTGAAAGCCTAGGAAAGAAGATCACAGAGAAGCATGAGGAAATTTGGGGAGAGAGTGGTGAATATATTCATTATTTTGACTATGGTTTTATACACACACATATTTTACTATTGAAACATGTGATGTTTATTGTGTATCAATTACACCTCAATAAAACTGTTGTAAAAAACATACTTCTAGCTTCTGTGAGATAATTATGTAAACCTGAAGAATTTCCTATGAAAGCATCCTATTGCATAGCTCATGTTCCCTTAAAACTTACAGAAAAGAAGGAATTAAGAATAAAATTATGTGGAAGAAAATAAAAGGATGTAGTTTAAAGTAACATTTTTTGCTCTTGAAAGAAACCACAAACACTAAACAAGAGAACAATAGTTCCTAGCATATTACAGAATTCAAAATCACAGGAAATAATATAAGAGAGAAGCATTAAATCTAACTGCAAACTGATCAGTGAATAGAAAAAGCAGAATCAGGAAATGGTAAACTTCTTAACATGTCGCTTTTCTCTGCGTTTGAAGTGAAGATTGCCTAAGTACAAATTGGGGGAAAAATGTATTTTTCTACTGCTGGGAGAACTTAAACATAATCATTCAGAAGTAGCTAAGAAAGGGGGTGGAAAGAAATCAAATGCTTAAACCTATTCAGAGGGGTCTCTATAAATAGCAAATCCCATGGTCCTAAAAAGTTCTAAGGATAATGTGAGAGTAGTGAAGGAAACTTCTTAGACCATTACATTCTTACAAATGTCTGAAGAGTGAAGGAAACTTCCTAGACCATTAGTCAATTTTCATGCAACAAAATGGAAAGATTATTCCTAAGGAAACTAATGGAAGACACACTGTAATTGCTACAAATAAACTATCTAGATGTGTTTGTAAAGCACTTGTAAGTGCTTGAAGCCAGAGTCTGGGAGACTTATTAACTGTGTTTTGTTTTGGTGTTTGTTTTGTTTTGTTTTACCAATGCCAAACACAGATATACTGGTGGTACTCAACAAATCTTGGCTAAACTATTTGGTTTATTTTTATTCATTTATTTTTATTTTGGAAATCATGGCAGAGGCTAGTCTTAAGCAAATCAAAGTCTTATATAAGTCAATGTTGTTATAATAATAATAACAGTAATTTTTACAAAATCTCTTTTCTCCAGCAGCATATTTTTGCTGCTCCCTAAGTGAGATTAATAAAATAAATACAGGACAGCACAAGAGAAAATAAACACAATATCACCAAGACAACGAAAATAGAGGGGTTCATTATGACATAGGCTAACAAGCTTACAGTTAAAGCATGACAGAAAAGCAACAGAATCATAGAAGGGGCAAATAACCTCCAAATTAATAAATCAGTCTGACACAAAGATTCAAAGGTCCTTCATAATTTCAAGGTATTACACTACTGAGAATAGCAATAATCCAGAGGCAAGGTAATAATGCAAGAGTTAAAACTGATTAGATGAGAAGTTGGGAGATCTTTGTAATAAATGGCAGTAAAATTCTTAAATCATAGGGAACAGCAAAGAAATTGTAGAGATACAAGATCTGATGAAAGGGGATGGAAAGTTTGATAAGAAGAGTAAAGAATGTCAGTCTGGGCATTGCTTTTCAGGAATTTTGGGGGTGAGGCGACATGCACTTTAGCAGAGGGCTAGAGTTGATTAGGCTTCTGAAGTTAATGAGTTTTATTTTTACCATTGAAACATATATAAAAATGAATTGCCTATAAGTATGCAAAAAGAAAACATATAAGTAGCCAGAAGCTGGAAGACCAAACTATGGATCATTTCAACACTAATTTCCCTACCTAATGTCAAATGCAGCCATAATAGTTTTTCATTATACCTTGTAACAGTTTAGTAGGGCTGTCATAAGTACCAAGAACTGGGTGACTTCAAACAAGAGAAATTTATTTTCTCACAGTTCTGGAGTCCTGAAGCACAAAATTAAGCTGTTGGCAGGACCATCCTCCCTCCATAAACTCCAGGGGAGAATATGTTTCTTGTCTCATCCAGCTTCTGGTGACTGCAGGCATTCCTTGGCTTTTGGCCACATCACTTCAATCCCTGCCTCCAGGATCACATTGCCTCCTCCTTCTCTGTGTCTTCTCCATGTGTCTGCTTTATTAAGGATACCTGTGATTGCATTTAGGGTCCACCCAGATTATCCAGAATAATCTCCTTCTCTCTAGCAATACTAAGTAATACTCATTCTTTTGCCATATTATGTGTGTGATACCCATAAATTTTGGGAATTAGGACATATCTTTTGGCAGAACTACTTTTCAACCACTACATACCAGCTTTCTGAAAAAAAAAATATATATACACACACATATATATGTATGTATATATATAATATATATGGGGTAAGTAACCGTAATATATGGTTATATAAATGTATAAATTTTGCTGACTCTTGTATCCATAGCCAACCTATAGTTTTAATTCACAAAGACTGTTAACATTTTAGTTTATATTAATAAGGGTAAAATAATGAAGACAAATGTGAGAACTTAACTCATTCACCGATGCAGTGAGCAAATTTTTGCTGAACAGGTTTTTAATTCTAAAAGGGTATTTCCTCAAATATTCTTATGCTAGTCACAATGTAACAGCTACAGACAGCACATACTTGGAAGTTTAATCTGCATTATTAACATATTCTCCATCACTTTTAAGTCCAGACAATCAACAAAACAATAAATCAAGTACTGATCTGTAGCATTTACTGATTTCAGTAAGTATTTAAATTTTTGGTGTAAATACTACCGTGCCCAAATTCAAACTTCTAATATGAAATCACTAAAAGCAGAGTTGGGAAGAGATTTTCAGTAGCACATAATTATACAGTATTTCCTCCATTTAGATACCATTGAGTAAATGACCTCAAAAGTATACATAATAGTACAATACACTAAAATAATTAAGAAGTTATAAATACTGATATTTGTTCTTTCAATATAGTTTTTAATTTTTAAATTTCTATAATTTAATTTTCAATAACGGCCCTATTTACCAACAGGTTTGCAATAGTCCTGAAAATTTAAGTCAGCTCTCACAAATTATTATGAGCTGGTTTCAACATACTGCAATGTAACATGATGAGAAAGAATCAGAAGAAACATTTTCAAATCTTTACATCAGTTACACTGAAATTAATCAAAGGTTAGCACTTTTAGAGCAAATGCATTTTAAAGTATTCAATCTTTGCCAGGACTATTGATACAACTCCCATGCCAGGCTGGCTCCAAAGGAAAACACTAAGTTCTATACTAAAGGTCCCAATAATTCAATTATAATAAGCAGAACAAGAAGCCAACTTTCTTGCTCTACATTTTGAAAAGTTTCAGCTGTGCCTACTGATGAGTCTCCAGGTGAATTTCCTGAGAGAGCTTTACTGACGAATTCTAATTATGCCTAATTCCATATTCACCAACAAATTCACAGTTTTATTGTGTGGCATTAGGCAAGTCACTTCCTTTTCCCTGGCAGTTTCTTAATCTGCAAAATGTGGATGTCCCACCTCACAAGGGTGTAGTAAAGTATAACAAATTAAAAAATATTACATATCCAAAATGCAATTGCACCATTAAAAACAGTAATTAAGAAAATTAGTAGGAAACTATGACAACTCCTTTGGAACCAAGCCATTAATTTTTAAATAAGGAAAAAAGAAGCATAAAGGAACAGCCTCATCATGATCTTTTATAACCTCTCTTTTGGGAGGAAGGAATCATGCAACAGTTACTCTCTCACAGAGGAAAACAGAGAGAAGCATGTGACCCCAGCCTGTTTCTATTACGCTAGCATCTGCAATCATTAGGTTCAAGTGGCATTTAAAAAAATTATTCTCTGCAAAAGAGTCCCAAGGAAACAATAATTATCATTTAATGGGATTCACAGTGGCACAATAAATATCACTGCTCTTCCCCACCTGAGTTCTGAGCCAATTGAGAAAGGCAGATGGGCACCAAAATGTCTTCTTTATTACTGATTATGGAGAATGTGGCTTTTATTGGAGAATAAGTGGACTTTCTTAGAACGGACACTACAATAAAATAGACTTACCCACCATGACAAAGGCAAAAGGGGATCACTACATACTTCTGTCCTAGAGCAAGGCCCTTGGTAACTTATAGCATGGAGGATTTAGATAAGATATATACTTCCTGAGAGGAGAGAGACAGAGATATCCCTCACACCCAGCTGTTCCTTTTAAATTCACCCATTATGTGGAATACTACATGCAACGAGAAAGAATGAAATCTGGCCATTTGTAGCAATGTGGATGGATTCGAGGGTGTTATGCTAAGTGAAATAAGTCAGGCAGAGAAGGACAGATACCATATGTTTTCACTTATATGTGGAACAGGAGAAACTTAAAAGAGGACCTCATGGGAGGGGAAAGGGAAAAATAGTTAAGGAGAGGGAAGGAGGCAAACCATAAGATACGCTTAAATACTGAGGATGAACTGAGGGTTGATGGGGGTGGGAGAGAGGGTAAAAGTGTTGATGGGTATGAGCTCTGGGTGTTATATGGAAACCAACTTGACAATAAACTATAAAAGAAAAAATAATTAAATTCACCCATTATGTAAGTCTCTCCTCTTCACTGGGGGATAAATGGATGATAAGGCACAGAAAGTCCCAGAATGTCATGCTAAAGGAGCTCCCTCTACAGAAGGGAAACTTGAGAAGTAGAGAAAGCTCATCCTTCCCAACCCTATTCCACAATCACTCAAAATCACTGGTGTAGATAAACGGAGAGAGTTAGGAATTGTCTATGAGGTATCACCGTGGGATCAAGGAAGAGGATACTTCCCTTTAGTTCACCTCTAATCAATGCCAGACTCAGTACTATGTGCTCAGAGAGGTTGAGCAATTTAAGGTCAACCAGCCAGCAGTGGTATATATAACTAGACCACATGCTCTTTCAATGTGGAAATTATACCTTAATACTATTTAATAAAAGTAGCTTAGTAACAGCTTGGCACATTCTAAATATTTGTGGAATGAAAAGAAAGGAAAGAAGGAAGGAAGGGAGAGAGGGAGGGAAGGAGGGAGGGAGGGAGGAAGGAAGGAAGGAAGAAAGGAAGGAAGGAAGGAAGGGAGGAAGGAAACTTAAACCCAGGTCTGAATGGGTCCTCTTATCACTCTATATTGCCTACTTGTGATATCACAGCTGGGCTTTAATGATTTCTGAAATCTTATTACTCAGGAAGGAGGTACTCTTGAATGATCATATTCTTATTCTTAAGAATAATAATTCTCTCTCGGGGCATGTGTTCAGTGTTCCAACTAGCTCAGATATTGTATTGGCTGCATGCTGAGATGATATATAATCTCATGGGTCCTCAAACCAGACTGAGAAAAAAAATGAATTGCACCTAATACATAATGGTGTTTATAATCATACTTAAGATCAGCGTGTTCTGCCATAAATAACAGTGTAACTACAAGCTTGCATTAGCATATTTTAGGCATTCTTTTTCAACATGATATGCATAGCTAGGGTTGTCATTCTTTTCCTGTTTGTTAAAGATTGTTCTTAAAACATTGACAAACATTGATATATGGGATTAATCCCTTTAACTCATTTATTCAAGAGATGATTCTCTAGCAAATAATAAATACCATTAAAAAATCACAGGTCAAAAATTCATAAGAAGAAAAGTCAGTCATGGAGCTCAAATTCACATTCTCTGGGATTCAGGATTTCTACTTACAAAGAAAAACTAAGCCCTCCATATGCACAATGAGCTATTTTAATATTAAAGTGAAATCTCGAAGTGCTTTATATTAGAAAAACAGATACTGAATCACCTCTTAAACTTACATATTCAGTAAATGTGAATTTCTCCTTTTTTGAAGTTTCTCACACAGGTGTGCTACTAGGCCTGCATTGTAGCATCCACCCTGTTGATGACTGGCAGCAATACCTTAGACATGTGATGGTTCTCCTCCCGGTCTCAGTTACAGATTTTGTTTGCAAGGATGCTGGTCCCAAACGTGGTTACATGAACACGAAGGCTTGGACCAACTGACTTATCTCTTATAGCCTTAAATATCATGATCTAAGATTAAGCGTAAAAAGTTGCGATTTCAGACAAGTGACCTCCAAGGTAGTTGAGTGGAAAACTGTTGTTTTCATCCACATCCATCCTGTCCCTACAGAAGATTCCAGAGCAGTGCTACCTCACCCTGACTGGCTATTTGCTGCAATGATAGGAAGGATTATGCCTACGTAAGACTTGTCCTCCATGCAGGCAAACCACTCTCCTTTATTGCAGCCACACTCCACAATCAGGCCTGCATCTCAATTGTGCCTCTACAAAACTTATTCAAGCCCTATTTTTTAGTCTGTTGATCCTACCTCCTCAATAATAGTTTCCCACTGCTGCTGTAAAAATTATCACAAATTAGTGGTTTAAAACAACACAGATTTGCTTTTACATTTCCTTAAGTAAGAAGTCCTGCATGGATGTCTGTGCCAAAATCAAGACATTAACAGGGGTGTGTTCCTTTACGGAGCCTCTGGAAAAGATAGACACACTACCCTAAAGGCCACCACCAGTCCCTGGCTCATTCACGCCCTCTTCTCAAGGCAGCCACACCACTGCTGCCTGGCTTTTCTTCCATAGTCATGATGTCCCCAAGACAGGTTCTCCATTTTAAGAATCCATGCAATTAGATTGAGCCCACCTGGATAATTGGGAGTACTCTCCCCATCTCAAGGTCTCTGCTCTTAATCACATCTGCAAGGTCCTTTTTTATCTCTGTATTAGTATAGCTTCTCTAGAGAAGCAAAACCAATAGAGTGTGTGTGTGTGTGTGTGTGACAGAGAGAGAGAAGAGTCAGACAGATAGAGAGACAGAGACCTTTGTCTAGACATCTAGACATCTAGACATCTCTCTAGATGGAGAGGGATCAAGGGAGAGACTCATTTTTGGAAACTGGGTCATAAAATTGTGTGGATTGGCAAGTCTAAAATCTACAGGATAAATTGGCAGACTGCAGACCCACAGAAGAGTTGAAGTTGCACCTTGACTCCAAAGGCAGTATGAAGGTGAAATTCCCTTTCTCAGGGAACCCCAGTCTTTTTTCTCTTAAGACCTTCAACAGATTAGATGAGGTCCACTTACTTATGGAGGTTAATCTACTTTACTAAAAGTCCACTGATCTGAATGTTAATCTCAACTAAAAAGTACCTTCACAACATCTTTACTGGTGTTTGATCAAAAATCTGGGTACTGTTGGCTAGCAAAGTTGACACAAAATTAACCATCATTGCATGTAAAGTGAGATATTCATAGGTTCCAATGATTAGAACAGAGGTATCTTTTACACAAGAGAATATTATTCAGCCTGTCATCTCCTCTATGAAACTTCCCATAACCATTCTAGTCCTCACTTATTAAATTGTGCCTTACACTATTGGTGTCTATGTCCCTAATTATTAACTTAATTCACTCATTACCACCTTTTCCCTTTAAAAAATTTTTAATGTTTTATTATTTATTTTTGGGGGACAGACAGAGAGGCAGAGCACAAGCAGAGGAAGGTCAGAGAGAGGGAGACACAGAATCCGAAGCAGGATCCAAGCTCTGATCTGTCAGAACAGATCCTGATGTGGGGCTAAAACCCATGAACCCCAAGACCGTGACCTGAGCTGAAGTCAGACATTTAATCATCTGAGCCATCCACATGCCCCTTTTACTGCCTTTTTCAAATTTGAATGTTTTAAATGTGCTTTGGTTATTTTAAACTTCCTGATAGAAGACTTTCTGCTTTATGTGTCTTGTGTCTTCTCATTCTTTCCCTATCATGTTCACAGGGCAGAATATATAGCAATCAACATATTTCTTAGATATTTCTTTATAAGCAGACACAATTTTAGTGTCAAGAAACTAAGTTGTATCTTTTTGAACCCAAATTGAGTATCAGAAAGATCAAGTGAACACCTAAGGTGACATGGAGTATGAGAAGCATTCAGGATCTCATAGATTCTTAAATGATTATAAATAATACTATTTTAATAATCATTAGATAACAGACAATGACATTGTATATGGGTATATATTTCCCATGATTTACCGGTTTGAAAGTATACTATTTTCATAACCACTTTCATATATCATCCTGAAAAAAACAAACTTAACAAGAGGATATAAGGAATATTCTAAATACCAAGGGACACTATGATTCAGCATTATAAGTTTTGTTCTTTTATATTCTTATTGTTATGTAATGCTGATTTTTACCATAGGTTAATTTCAAAGTAACGTACAGTAATGAAGTCGTGTTGAAGTCCTCTCTATTCTCTGACAATACTTTAGTGATATCCAATACTAAAAAACAAAACAAAACAAAACTTACTGACTGTCCATGCCCACTGAAGATTCTCTGGTTCCCTTACAGGTAGGTCACTGAAATGTGACTGGTATTAAAGAATTTTCTCAGTCAATATTTAAATACCACCTGAAGTTAATCATCAATTCTTCAGGAATTTGTAGTTGGTGAAACAAGCAAAATAAAGCAAAAGCAACACACACACACAGTTTTTAATTTCCCATAATAAAAAAGAATTGATTTTCTAAGTGATCTGGAAAATAAAAGATGATCTCATTTGACTTGAGGACACAGAGCCTTTAATTTATCAATTAAAAAGCTATAAAGTTCATAAAGACACACTCTGGATTTAAAATCACATAATATATGGAAGCAAATAATATTCACATTTGTGATGGATTGCATTATGTTCCCCCCAATTCATATATTAAAGCCCTGCCCCCAATGTGACTATTTGTAGTTGGACTATAAGGTAAAACAAGATTTTACCTTTCTGGAGTAATTAAGGTTAAATGAGGTCAGAGGATGGGACCATAATCTGATTGGATTGTGGGTTCTAAGAAGAGGGTTTCTCTCCCTTTCCGCCATATTAGGACACAGTGAGAAGACAGCCATTTACAAGCCAAGAAAAGAATTCTGACCAAAAACCAAACCCTGCTAAAAACGTGGTCCTGGACCTTCCACTCAGTGTACAGTATTTTGTTATGGCAGCTCAAGCAAACTAATATAACATTTAATTTATAAAATGGCTTCAGTGGAAACCCGATACAATTAATCACAATATTTGCACATGTAATTATTTCTCCAACAGGAAAAAAGAAATCTCTAATTAATAAAACAGGAGGGAATATCCACTGCAAAAATATAAATTAGACACTGACCTTAAACTTTAAAAAAATAACTCAAAATGGATCAGAAACCCACATGTAAAATGCAAAGGTATGAACCTTCTACAAGACAATAGTGGATAAAAGGTGATTTTTAGTTTAACAATGATTTCTTAGAAACAACTCCAAAGGCATGATTCATGAAAGGAAAAGTTGATAAATTGGACTTAATTACAATTAAAAACTTCTGCTATGCAAAACATATTGTTCTCAGAATAAAACAGTAAGCCATAGACTGCAAGAAAAATATTTATTTGTATCAAACGAAGGTCTGTATCAAAATTTATATATATTAAAAAATTAACAGTAAGAAGGAAAATAATCAAAATAAAGTGTGGATAAAAGATCTGAATAGAGACCTCAACAAAAAATTAAAAGAAGCAAATAAACATATATAAATATGTTCCACATTGTGTGTCATTAGGGAATTACAAATTAAAACAACAATGATATATCACTACATACCTATTAGAATGGCTAAAATCTAAACACTGACAACACCAAGTGCTGAGGAAGATATGGAGCAACAAAAACTCTCATTCACTCCTGGTAGGAATGATACTTGGTACCACCACTTTGGAGGACAGTTTGGCAGCTTCTTACAAAGCTAAACACAGTTTTTCCATACAACCCAGCAAGCATACTCCTTCACATTTGCCAAAATGAGATGAAAACATGTCCATGCAAAAATCTGTACATAAATATCTACAGCAACTTTTTTCATAATTACCAAAACTTGAAAACAACCAACATGTTCTTCAATAGGTAAATGGATAAACAAACATGGTATATCCATACAATGGAATATTATTTAGTGCTGAAAAAGGAAATGACCTATCAACCCAGAAAAGACATGGAGGAACTTTATATGAAAGAAGCCAGCATGAAAAGGCTGAATACTGTATGATTCCAACTATATGACATTCTGGAGTAGGCAAAGATATAGAGACATTTATAAAATCAGTAAATAAAGTACATTAATTTTTAAAAAATAGGCAACATTAAGATAGAACCTATAGAAAATAAAAAGGTTTTTATAGTGAAAATACTGAACATAAAGGGCAGATATTTCTTTTATATCCCTTATACACATAAGCCTATGTTACTAGAAAATACAATGTTATGGAATGTCGACTCATAAACTTAATGGAACAAAAACCCATGAGGTAGAGAAGAAATAAACACAGCTATAATTCTATGAGTGAGATCTTTAAAAGGGAATATATTTATACTCTACAACTCGTATACAGCATGAAAGTGAATTACTTTCAACTCCTAAAAGTAACATAAAAGTAGAATGATAAGAAGATACAACATTTGGAGTTTTAATTTTAATAGAAAAGAAATCCATATCTTGAGTGATGAACTGATACAGTGGACTCAGTGAAAGGTTTTCAGAAATGCAAATTGTACCCTGTGTAGGCTAAGGGAAACTATTTACTGCCCTCCTTGCTGCATCCTCACACTGGTTAAAGGAATGTCTTTGTTCTTCACTCATGGTGGGCCAGAAGGAGGAAGTTTTGTGAGCCCTTGTTCAGAAGTAACTACAAAGTTTTAAATGACATGTACCATCTCAAAAGGGAGATGGAGCATTTTGAGCTCTTTGATTCCCTTGTTCATTTATTCATTCATTCAGAAAATGGCACTGGAATTCCTACTTTCCATTCTAGACAGTGGCAGTAGAAGAACAGTGATCAAAATGGACCAGGTCTTTTCTCTCAACAAAGTGAAATAAATCTTTTACTAGTTCTTTCAGTAATATCCTGCAAACATATCATCACTGAGAAATGACCACTCTATTATCTTCTGGCATCTGCTTTTGGAAATGAAATATCTGCTTTCTGTCTGTTAGCTCTTAAAAGGAATTTGTTTATTTCTTCTAGTGACTTCAAAATTTATGTTTGTCTTCCAGGTTGTATAGTTTCATTTTAATGTCTATAAATGTGGAATTGCTTTTATGTGTTCTGTCCAGGGCTTTGTGTATTCTTCCAATCTGGTAAATTCTGCGTCATTGCTTCTTGAAATAATCAATGCACCTCCACCCTCCTCTTACTTTTCAGATGTTCTAGAGAACTCTTTGGGATTTCTCATTCTATGTACCATACTTCAACTGCTCCTTTGTATTTTCAATTTATTTTCCCTTTCATGCTCTATTTCCCAAATCCTTCTTTTAACCCATTTACTCTGCCTCTCTTGGCCTCTACTCTGTTTAATTCATCCACTGTTAAATATTTATCTCTAGAAATTCACTTCATGTTAAGAGTGTATGCTTGATATTTTACAGATTAATCTATTCCTTTGTCATATTTCCTTAAACAGTAAACAATAATAAATCATGTAAAAGTATGAGAGAAGAGTTTGTTATATTTAAGTAACAGAAGAGAGGATGGCATGAGAGGGAAAAGATGCTATAACATGAGATCCAAGAAGTAAGTAATAAACATATCACATAGGGTCATCTAGGCCATTTTAAGGAATTTGGATTTCATTTAAAGTGTGTGAACCAGTTCTTTAAGATGAGGCATAATATGACTTCATTTACATTTAGAAACATGCCTTCTATAAAAATGAGAGAGTTGGCAGGGAAATGTGACAGGCAATTATTTCAGAGGGGTAGGAAAGAGATTATAGTGGTTTCTACTAGATAACTAATAAAGTTAAAATATGATCCTTAATATACACTGGTAAGTATTTATAGCTTTATTCACATTATCAATTTTAAAACATTTATTATTGGGAGAGAGAGAGAGAGTGAGGGAGAGGCAGGAAGAGAGGGGGACAGAGGATCCAAAGTGGGCTCTGTGCTGACAGCAGAGAGCTCTATGAGGGACTCAAACTCAGAAAATGAGATCATGACTTGAACTGAAGTCAAACGCTTAACCAACTCATCTCCCCAGGTGCCCCATTACCATTTTTAATCTTCACAACAATCACTAAGTTATCATTAGTCCACTTTTGTATATGTACAAAAAGAGCCTTGGCCATGCTAGAAAACTGCTAAATTCACCCTGCTGCAGAGCATAAGCTGTTTCTGACTGAGGTCTCATAGTTTAGGAACTCTGATAAGAGACAAAATTCATGAACCAACAAACAAGATATATTCAGACTGTGACGTCTGCTGTGAAGAAAACACTGCATGTTAATCAAGAGAGACTAGTGTTTGAGGTGGCGATATTTAGCAAACTGAGCTAAGAAATGGCAAGAAGACAGGCATGAGTAAATCTGATGGAAGAAGGCTTTTGGTGAGGATTTAAAATTTTATAAAATGTTGTAAAACTCTCAGCATAACATTCTTGGTACTAGAATGCTTGGATCCAACTAAGAGAACCTCTTTTTAGGTTTACTTTTTTTCCATCTGTAGTGAGCAACACCTTGGTCCCTTCTGCTAATTTCATGTCTTATCCCTGTGTTTCTTAATAATGAGTCCTTCAAAAAGAGGACCTCTTATCTTAGCTTTGGGAGCAGCGAGCAGCACAGGAGGATGGTATGTATATCCTGTGAAAGGAATAAGGGAATTGATAAAGGAGACCAGATCCCAATCTACAGCCATGTGTGGTGGAGAATTTCTGGAAAGTTAACATTAAATGACAGGTGTCTGCCTTAGGAAAAAGTAGGGAGAAAACAGACAAAGTCTGAGAATGAGGCCTTGCTTTCTAACAATATTTCTTAATTAATGAATGCCCCTTGAAGAACACATTTCCCTCCTCAAAAGGTATCCACATTTTAAGTTATTCACTTGGGCCTTTATGTTCACTGGACAAGTCAACCTACTTCTAAGAAAAATACTTAGTATGTCTAAATTACATAACTTTAATTGTTCTCTTAAAGTCATTGGTTTGGGAATTGAACGGCATGAGAAGAGGCAGAGTTAGTAATGAAAAGCATGACCTGATGCAAATCTCAGTGTATTTTCAATTTCAGAAAAGGTATATAATTATGGAAGTAATATATGAACATACAGGTAGAAACGCACACATGCACACACACGCACACACACACACACACTCAGGACGTTTCTCTCTGGCAATCTTTTATTGGCTGATAACAGTCAAACTGCATTTTCTGGCCCACTCTTATGGAAATACTAAAGAAACTGAAAAATCACTACTTGACTTGATAGATGACAGGACTCGGAAACAGTGTTCACGTACTTGACTGCTGTGGCTGCAATCATTTTCATTCAGTGATAAAGCACAAGTCTGTATCTGGGAATATCTTATTCAATGTTCACCAGCTATAAAACCAAAGACAATGTTCTTCCTCATCAATAGCTCTGCAGAAAGAAAAAGGAGCTGTCTGGATAAGGGGAATGGAGGCTTTGCTGCAAACCAAAGCCCTGGCACCGTGCCCAGAACTCTTTGTGCATATAAAAAACTGCACTTGCTCTTCCATGTTGGAGATGAGGACAAGTAAGAAATCCAGCCATGCAGTATCAGTAGCTCACATTCTGGAGTCAGAACGCCTGTTTCAAATCCCCTGTGTGCTTCTTGTTTGTCAGACTGACTTGGACTCGTGATAGAATCACACCAAGTCTCACCTTCCTCCTCAACAAATGGGTTTAAATAATTGAATGCCCCTCCCCACATAAGGGGGGATTAAGTGAGGATAATTTGAAGGCTTCAAATTGTATGTGATCAATAGCAACAATTTTCAAAAGTACTCTCTTAATATGAGACATAGAATAAGTAATCGAATATCACCCTATAATGGGAAACTTACTGCTTATTGATATGGGTACCAGACTCTTGACTAAAATTTTTTATTGGGCCATGCCCAATATACATGACTATTTTAATGGTGTTTGATTTTCTTTCAATCCAGGACCTCATAAACACTCAGTTATAGCTGAAGCCGCACTGTAGAGTAAACTACACACTGTTTACCAGACAATTATTAACTCAAACATAAATATATATTTCAACAAGCCACAAATAGTATTTAATTTGGCACTTATATTGATTTTCTGTTTCCCCTTTCTTAAATTAGCAAGACCTTTTGGCCAGAAATCTCTGTTTATCTCTCTCTTGGTTACATTTATACCCCCATCTTTCATTGTTGATTCCTAATGTTGTCCCAAATTACTCTCCTATGTATCCCATGCAGAGTTAGGACTTATCATACCAATTCCTGGAGTTCTTTAGACTCTGCTTCTTCAATAACAGCTCTGTGGAATGTTGGAATTTAAGACAATTTTTCTCTTCTTTAGTGTTTTCTCTTTAAAATGCTGCCTACAGATGTTTATCCCTTATTACACAGGCTACAACCCAGGAAATAACTAGTCCCTTTATATGCAAGGTACTGCATTTCTGCACAGTATCTCTTGGATCAGAATTCAAAACTATAATCTTGACCCTGTGTCAACATGAGATGGGAGGGATTTTTATTACCTTGGCTTTTTGCCAAAAGCAAAGCTATTTGCTGGGTGAGAATAATATCTAAGTAGTTAATGTGCTACCTAGAAAGAAAAATCCTCACTCATTGGATGTGAAGAATTCATCAGTTTGCATAACCCATAGAGTAGTGCTAATGTGCCCAAACGTTTTTCCTAAGAGTCAGTAAGAAGTTAAATTTTACATTGTTTACCACCTACTTTCACTTTTTGTTTAGGTTATACTTTCACATATATCATGAACACCGGGACTACGTAATCACCCTGTTTGGTGATCTGGACAAGTGTGTCTCTATGAGGACACCCAGGCCTGTGGGATGCCCTGGAGATGGCTCTGCTGGTGACTGGGAGGAGGACCAGACTATGAATCCACATCCAGTATGCGCTTCACACGTTACCATCTTACCATGCCTTTGTCATGTGTAATCTTTTTTTTAATTTGTCTACTTGTTTTGAGAGGGGGAGAGGGGCAGAGGGAGACAGAGAGAATCCCAAGCAGCTCTGTGTGGTCATTGCAAAGCCTGACATGGGGCTCAATCTCATGAACTGCAAGATCATGACATGAACTGGGATAGGGTGTCAGATGCTTAATTGACTGGCACCCGAGGTGCCCCATGTCACATGTAATCTTTATTGAACACCAGTCAGTTCATGATCTTTTGTTTTAATCCAGCAAAATAAAACTCACTATGGGAGAAACTCACCTTACAGTTCTATTTTTCTTCTTTTTGTTATTAACTGAAGTTCTAAATGCCACTTAAAGCCTTTGGGCTCATAATAAGTCTATTATATCTGTTACTATTATTCCTACCTAACAATAAATAGAAATAATAAGCACAAAACACAGTATTTACTTCTCTAAAAATATGACGACTCATCCTAATGGCACCTGGTATAAATTGGGGGCACTTTAATACAATTAAAAAAGCATGCCCTTTATGGGCAGGAAGGCATAAATTCAAATCAACCCTGCCTCTTGTTTGTTGTTTGACTTTGGCAAGCCATTTACCTTCCCTAATCTTTAGCTTCTTCCTCTGTAAAATGAGGATTATGACTCCTACTTCACAAGATTGTTTTGACTGTAGTAGAGTATATAATGTGTGTAAAAGAGTGCATGACTCACATTTAACATTCAATAAATATTAAATGTTATGAAAATTAGTTGATTATATGATTCAATAAATAGGTGCAGACAGAGAAATTAAAAAACTTTCCTAATGTCACAAAATGAACCACTTTAAGGGCTGGGAAATTAATCCACATATCATGACACTGGTGTTTATTCATTTCAAATAATGCCAGCAAACAAGTGTCCTATTTCTAGAAAAGTTTTAGTAACATATGCTCAGTATTATACAGAATTAGAATCCAGGGATACACAGAAGACATGTTCTACAGAGAGAGATACTATACTGGTGATAAATCAATGGTGGAAAGATTACATTCTACCTTCTACTATCATAATTGAAAATATAAACTAAAGATAATCTACATAATTCTAGTATCTAAGTATGTATTCACTCTCTCCAAACCTTGCTTAACTCAACAAAATAAGGGTATTAGATTAAT
This sequence comes from Hyaena hyaena, assembly GCF_003009895.1. Lineage (NCBI taxonomy): Eukaryota > Metazoa > Chordata > Mammalia > Carnivora > Hyaenidae > Hyaena > Hyaena hyaena. The sequence goes on from NW_024081747.1 coordinate 536,348, forward strand.
AAATCTTTTCTGGTGTAGTCATGTTGTTAACTCCTGACTGTAGAAGGAAAACAAATTCTCGAATAATAAGGCAATATTGTGAATTTGGTAGGAGACTTGGGACTCAAAAATATTTTGTCAAGATTGTGAAAATCAACTTAATTAAGTAGAGCTACGGATTCACATATATGTAAAGGAAATAAAGTCATTTCTGCTAACTTTAATATTTGATTTGCTGATAAATCCTCTTACTCTTGAACATAAATACTGTGTGCTAGGCAGTCAGAAATTGAGAAATGAGTCAATGAATTTACCTTCTTTGTTTTAAAGCTAACTATAATTTTCCTGTTTTTAAATACATATCCTACTTGTATTTAAATTCATGCCCTACTACAGAAAGTATCTCACACAGAAGGGAGAACTTTGGACTCTATCATGGGAGAAGCATTTGGGGTTTCCCCCTGCAGGAAAACAAGTAGAGAATTTTTTCTCATTTCTTGGATTCAAAGGCTTTAGTGTTATTTTCTGAGAAGAAACATTAGAGAAACTGCACTATAAGCTTAATATAATGTCAGTCTCTGTGGGTAGTCAATTTTTTCCCCTAAGTTCATGTTCTTAGAACATATATACATATCTTAGATTAAATTTAGTTAATCACTTAACAATAGGTGAAAAATACCATCAGTATTCCTTTAAAATGGGAAAATTGTACTTCCACACTTTTGTATAAAGTGCATTCTCAAGTTTAACTTAATGCCATGTAATTGTTATGACTATATAACATAGAATGGAATTCAGCCCTAGAACACATCACAGAGGAGTCTTAACCAGCACTTGATGTCTGTTGAATCACATTTCTGCAATACTTAGTCTTGGAATTGAAACAGCCTCAGTAGGAAGACTATTGCCTGGAAAGGTCTGATTTAACATTATGCCAAGGAACAGCTAAGAGCTTACAAGGGTTGATTTTAAAATGGGGTGCTGCTTATGATGCAAATGCTACAAAAATGTTTGACATCATCTTGAAAATGGTACCATGGTTGGAGATGACGGCAAATAGAACAGCAGTGTTTCCACTGTGTGTGGAGATTGAAAAGGATAGTTCTCCCCATTAAAAAAAATTAAACATTTCCTATTTCATATCCAATTAAAAGTGGCTCAAATCCATCCTCATTCAGAAATGAAAACAGAAGACTGAAGGAATCACTGTGTATTCAAAACTCATATTTCTTAAGCACATTTTAAGGATGATTAGTTTGAACATCTGAAGCCATAATTTTAGCATATTAATAAGAAGATTTCAGGGAACTCTACCAACTTAAAACATTACTTTCTCTAACTGCTAATAATACATTGAAAATAGATTTAAATATAATTAAGTTTCCGAGTATAATAATCTGAAAAGACCCATCACCATCACAAAATGAGAAAAATAATCTTAAATATGTTCAATCTTTATTTGTTTGCTTAACAAATACTTTCTCCTTTAGATGCAGTACCTCTGGGCAGAATTGCACTGATTTATCTAAGAAAACTGAAATGATATGAAACCTTATGATGTATTCAAATTCCATTGAACTGGTGCTTTCTGACCCTGCATTTTCCACTAAACTATTAAGAGTCCTGTGCCCCTTCTGCAGCCCGAAAACAACCTATTTTTCTTAACAGTGTACTTTTGAGCTGTATGTCAAGTCTAAGATGATTTTTTCAAAACTGGATGTGTCAAAGCACAGAGAGGCAGAGGGAAAAGAAGGAGAACATAAACACACATATGTCAGGAGTTCACCAAAAGTCTCTTCCAAAGAGAGTATGCCACTGGAAAACTCATTCCATAAAAAATAACAGCAGAACCATCAGTGTGAAGAGTGTGCAATTTACTTTACACATTGTGTTCCTCTGATCATGGTGTCTTCAGTCCCCACTCTAAATGAAAACATAATTTCTAGATGACTAACAGAGAAAAAAGTTTATAGCAAATTCTCCAACAGAACAGTGTTTATTACTATTCTTTTCAAAATTCATCCAAGCTAAAAATGATGGATTAAATTTGTTAAAAAAATAAAATGTTTTTAAAATGATCATTTTCTTATAAATATTTTGATGTAATGAAGTACAAAAGATGTTAAATTTTTATGCTATTTTATTTATTTTTAATGCTTATTTATTTACTTATTTATTTAGAGAGGGGGAGAGAGAATTCCAAGCAGGAATTCCAAGAAGGCTTCAGAAGAGCCTGACACAGGACTTGATCCCACCACCATGAATGAGATCATGACCTGAGCCAAAATCAGGAGTTGGACATGCAACCAACTGAGCCATCCAGGCACCACCAAATCCTTATGCTATTTTAATATTTGAATTGTTCATTCACTTTTACAATTGAATCTGAAAAATTAGGAACACATACACAGAAAAAAACTGATGGAATTAACAAACATGACTGCAGAAGTATAATTGTAACTTTATGAACTATCTCTCATAGTCCTTTAAAAATTTTTAATAGGAAATACTTCTTGTTCTCAGCTTTAAAAAAACCAGTTTGATGCTCATCTTACTCCACAAAAATGGTCTGAATTATTTATTTAGAAATGTCTTATACATTATTTTAAATCGTCATTGAAAAGTAAAGTTTTTGGTCACTTCTCTTCACAATCTCCAACCACCCCAATGGCTACTGAGTAGCAGGAAGGCTGTCTCTTTTTTGTTTGAGGGGTATGGTTGACTTTTCCCCTTTATTTTGCTGATAATTCCACCTCAAGCTTTTATTCTGTCTTGGGTTGAATTTGTGGTAAGGTAATTGTTATAATCTTTGGGTTTGGCATAAGTGGAAAATTAAATCTTGGTCTCATAGTTGGCTTCATGGAAACCTCCATGACATTTTATGGGAACCCCCTGAGCAATGACTGATATGGGGATATGGGGACCACACAATCTATCCTATACTTGTCCTGCCCTAGCTGACTGCTCTCCTCATTCCCATTATCTCCTAACCATCCACCACTAGCTGTCTAGTTACTCATTCCCACACAGTCTTTCAGACAGGAATTTAAAGGGCCTCTCTCCACTGCGGCAGGTGCACTGCAGAAAAAGTAGCCCATTTTTTCTTTATGGACAAGTCTTACAGTACTTTCTGGTAGGAAGAAGCACCCACCACAATGCTGCTAAAATCACTGGTTTTCTTACCCTGGGTCAGGAATATCTTCTGAGTTCCCAAGGTGGGCATACTCTGCGGATGGTCTCTTTGGAGGAGGTTGTCTGATTTTCTGAGGGTCAGAGGGTAGAATCCCCATAAGCTTAAATAAAATAGAGGATGCCCTGCTAAATCTGAGGTTCAGATTAAGTAACCATGCAATATTTAAGATAAAAAAACCCACTCATTGCTTCTTTGAATTTCAAATTTTACTGAGCATCCTGTAATTTATCTGATTACTTTATCAATCTTTCCCTTTAGCACCTCTCCCCAGCATCTCCTTTCCAATCCTTCTTCCAATTCCCCCATTTAATCAGGTTATATCCCTAACAAGTGAAGGCAGGGAGCTTAGTTCTTGGATATTTCCTTTGACTAATGCATTCTGGTATATTTTACAACTTAAGTATCAGAAATCTATCTTATTTCAGTGCGTCAGTTGAAACTTTAAGTTTAGCTTCTTGTGTAACAAACATGATATAATGTATCATTATGAGATATTTAAAAAATCCTCTAAAATCTTCATATTTCTAATGCCCTATAGATTTAACTTCATGTATTTTAAAATCACAGAGCATGACAATTTACTATGATGATAGACTTTGATTGTAATAGCTTTATATATTTCTATTTCAATATCTATTTCTATTTTTATATATATGTATTAAACTTGAACTTATAGAGTTTGTAATTTACATAATAATTATATTTTTAAATGCTTATTTTTGAGACAGAGAGAGAGTGCATGTGTGTGCAAGCGGAAGAGGGGCAGAGAGAGAGGGGGTCCCAAGATCCCAAGTCGGCTCTGTGCTAACAGCAGAGAGCCCAATGTGGGGCTCAAACTCATGAACTGTGAGATCATGACCTGAGCCAAAGGCAGACGTTTAACTGACTGACCCATCAAGGCACCCCATTAATAATTATAATTTTTAATCTAATGCTTCAATTCTTCTAGGAACTGCTATAGTAACCTCATTCTTCCTGAAATGTCTCCCTTTCTTATCTCAACTATGATCTTCTATGACTCTGCTCTTTAGTCCATTTGACTGGCCCAAGATGGGTCTCTGACCCAAGTTAAGCCAAATAGAATTGTGCACTAGTAATTTACATCAAATCTGAGAGAAATCAGTTACAGTAAACTTTCTCATATAAAATTCAGAATCCATAATTGATCAAATTTCTTACTTTCTGGAGCTAACTGAATTTCAGTAATGATTATGGAGGCATCTGAGGCTCTGCTCTATTTCTATGATCTAGGTGGCACTTTTGTACTACTTAGACATGCAATGTCTAAGCCCTCCTTGTTTTTTAGAGTAATAAATTCCTTTTTTTTTTTTTTTTTTGTCTAACCTAGTTGGAGCTAGGATTCCCTTACCTTATAATCAATAGATTGCTGAAGTGTTGCAATTCAACTCATTATTTTAATATTGTGTCCAACAAAATTCTATCAAGATTTTATAAACCTTTAGGGAAGATGATAGGCTCAAAATAGATCAACTAAAATAATTGAATTGGTCCTATTTTACAAATAAAGCTTGAAAAGGGAGAAAGAAAGAGCATCACAACAGTCATGGTTAATACTTGAACACACAGATATTTCACCCCGCACACATTCCATTGCATATATATCACATCTATATGGTATATAAAACCACATACCCAATGGAAGGTTATAAGTGAGTATATAAGATAGGAAGAGAAGAACTAAGAGTACAGGTTCTAACAATTCTCAAAGATGGCATCAAATATTCTCAGTAACACATTTTTTAAACATATTTTACACAAGAAATTAAAGTTAAAATAAAAATCCCTGCATATATGAACATTGAACAATGGCATTGTTCAAAGCTTCCCCCGAAAAGACTCTAACAATGGCAGGCAGATAATTAGAAAAGTACAATTGCCAATTTTATCTTCATTTTAACATTATATCTAGAGTTGGCTCTGAGAAATATTTCAGGCAAATGCTTCGGTTTTATACTCTTTGCCCTTTATAGAGCTTTCCCCCTCATTTGATTAATGTTCCTCCAATAGCTTCCTAGTGCTCTCACTCTGTCCTATTTTCTGTGGCACAGACAGTGAACCCATTATTTCTGCACCAATCCTAAATTTACGTCTAAAGACCCACCCTACATTATCACTCACAATAGTGAGCGCATCATGATATAAGCAGGTATGAATTAAGCAAATCACCTTTACAAATGTTCAAATGAAGTGTCTGTTTTTGTGGAAAACACACTGAGAATATAAAAATCTGTCCATTTTACTACACTTCTTTTTTTCCATTATCTATATCATTTTATTCATATTTTCTAAACAGTGCAAGAATTGTTGCCTCTCAGATCTATTGTTTGGCAATAAACTTCACATAATTTTATGGCCATGCAATGAATCTTTGAAAGGATTTTAAAATTAACTTACAGAATTTTTATATAATTTATTTAATATTTGTCAGACTGGTGTTGTATACCTACAATCGTTTCAGAGATTGTGTAACTATAAAAAAGGCAAAGCATGATCTGAAATGATATAAAAATGTATACATTGTAAATAATCAAAGTGTGATAGAAAATTGAAACTATTCCAATTGGGGGGAAAAAAGGTGCAAAATACCTGTATTCTCAGGAAACTAATGTGTAGTTATATTAGAATGATATTTTTCTTTGGTGTTCATACTTACAAATTCAAGAAAAATATAGCAATAAAGAATATGGAACACTCTGAGAAGAACTTTGCCTCTGAAAGAACAAGAGGGGAAGAAAAAGGGGATGGGTAATGGTATATTTATTAAAACAAAAGGGAAGTAAAAAAAACAGCCTGTGAAACACAAGAAGGGAGTCAGATTCTCCAGTGGAGGTAAACTTGAATATTTGATTAATATCACTCCGTGTGACATGTGAAAGTCACACAACTGGGGAGAAGGAACACTGCAGTTAAAGTATTCTCTTATTATTATTATTATTATTGCAATTTTTATATAGAAGATAATGGCTGTCATAAGAACATGCTTTTTGAAAGCATCAGATTTCAAAATAAAAGAGCTAAGGTGAGAGGCAGAGGTCTCTTTGAGAGGGTAAGCATTAGGAGATAATCTTCTGGTTAAGTAATTACCCTAGCAGCAGGCTTTATACTCAGGCTACTTCAAAACAAACAAACAAACAAACAAATAAACATATAAATAAAACAGGGAGCAGAAGTGGGCTGTTATCATATACTGCACTTGACTTCTCACATTATACCTGAAAAGGAGAATTCAAGACTATTTTATTTGTAAATTAAACCAGTTAATTCTATATCAATTTTTAAAAAAGAAATTGAAAAACAGAAGAATTGCCTATCTGCACATTCTGCTTTCTGAAAAACCTTCCCACTTATATTTCTCTTATCTATATAGCTAATAAAAAAAGTATTCTAATTTCTACTTTGAGTTTAAAAAATGGTTTCACAATGCGTGAAAAGTGTGTTCTAATTTCTACTTTGAGTTTAAAAAATGGTTTCACAATGGGTGAAGCAAGATATGTTTGTGTCTTTTTAACATTTCTCCTTTAAGGAGCTACTTCATCTCTATGTGTGGCTGGACCTAGGGCCTGCACTCATAGACTTTCCCTGCCTATATCTCATTCCCCCCTTTATTACCTACTCCAACAAATGGTGATCATGTGATCCACAATAGCCAATAGGTTGGGCTGCCTTATGCAGTCTGTGGTGCCTAAAGATGTCTGGCCAAGGGAATAAGTGGGGCCTGAAATCTAGCCATGCTTCTCTCCCCAAGCTGTGTACCTTGGCATGGGGTGTACATGCCCAGAGAAAGGTCACCTTTTTCTAATTCTCATAAAGGCTCCATCTGCTTGCCAAGCTGTTCACCTGCAGGGCTGCCTCTACCTAGTGGGGAAATTATTTGCTCATTTGTACAAAGGCTATGGAGCCATATGGACTAGCAGAGGTCCTGCCAATGAGAAAACTCCACATCCTTTGCCTCAGTGATTGTTTCATGGATGGACTTGAGCTCAAATCTGGTCAATTAGAATTCTCCCCTGGACTTTTGTATGACAGTTAGCTTAAAATATTGCACTTAATGGCAAGGGTTGCTAAGCCGAAAGGATGATCACAGTCATACATGGAGTGTCTATTTTGTGTTAAACAAATACAAAGAGAGAAGGAGAGCTGAGAGATGAAAAAAGAGAGAACAAGTTCTGGTTAGAACTTCTGGTTTCAGCCCTCACTGGAGTATCTACCAGCATTTCCCAGTAAGATGAGCCAACGGATTCTACTAAATTAACTTGGTACAAGTTTGCGATTCTGTCATATTCACATGAAAAAGTTCTGACACACACTTGTGGTATAGCGGTTAGTTCAGTTGTTGCAATTCACTACAAAGGATTTTCCGCAACATGGAATGCTACTAATCGTCCCCTAATAGCAGTGCTATGTGTTCCATGTAATAACAAACATCTATTGCTCTGCAGTTTGAACCTGTATATGAAGGCTGATGCTTTCAGAGTAAATGATGGATTATAGTGGGATGAAGTTAGTCAGGAAAGGACCTCTGAAGACAGATCAGTGCTATTGCCTAATCCCAATGTAATGAAGCTAGATTGACAAAAGAGTGAAATAGAACATTTCAATTTGAAGAAATATGAACAAAGTCACAAAGGAACAAGTTAGAAACATATGGCTTTTAAGCTCTATGAAAGATGAAATGAAATGCAGTCACTTATGTCAAAGATTTTAAAAATGGAATGGGGAGGGCATTAAAGGGGTGTGCCTCATGCACATCCTCATGGGTGGAACCATGAATTTTTGACCTGGGCCAAAACACAAATATTCCAAGGACTTGATTCAGCCCAAACACCTGTAACTTGGCTAAAGTGGGAGACTTTGCTTAGTGACAGCCTTAGAAACCATTTATATTCAGTCAAGATTAGTTTTCTATAGTTAATACCAATCAAATTCTTCATGAACATATATAGGCATTTACTTTTGCCTTTAAAAACCCTTGACTTTTGTTCCCTGTTGGGAAGGGAACAATATTTGGGTTGCTGCCCAATTCTATGTTCCCCAAATTGTAATCCTAAGATCCCAAATAAATGCTATTTGTTTTATTTTAGCTCCGACTTTCTCAGCTGACAGTTCCAAATGAATGAATTTATTACCTCAATACTGAAAATCTGCATGGATAGTCTGGAATCAGAATCATCTTGATTCATATTTACATATGATTGACAGGGCTCACACTCTCTCACAATGTCTCTCTCTCCCTCTCTCTTTCTCTCTCTCTCTTTTCCTCTTTTACAAGGAACAATACCCTTTCTGTTATTCTATCAAAAGTTTTAGGAGTAGTTATAACCAACAGACCTTAGGTCATTGGTCCAACCTTCAATGGATCTGTCTGACCAGAAAAATATGAAATCTGATGAGTATCACCTAGAGATGAAGGTTGAGGCAGTACCATCTGAACAAAGCACATTGATAGGTGGTTGCTCAAGGAAGTGGGCAGAGCCATTACTAGAAAAAGGAAAATAGGTGATGGATAGGTAAATATCCAATGTCCAGAGAAGACAGTAATTGACTAACTAGGTGCAAAGGAGTGATAGCATTAAAAAAATAATGTTGGATAAATTAGGGGAACAAGTTCAAGAAATTAGGGAGTGGTAGAAGTGTAAGGCATTTGGACATCAGTTTTGCACATACAAATGGAGTTTACATACGGTAATCTGTTTAGAACTGGAAGAATATCTGTGAAAAGGTATACCTATATTGAATAGGGAGCTCATATAATTTATATTCCAAGCTGGAACACTTTTGAGTGTAAAGAGAAATAGTCTTAATGACTATACCAGAATAGGAGGCTTATACAGGCTTTTCCCCAGAAAACTGGAGCAAATGGTCACTCTTCTGAGCAAAGTGGTCAGAAAGAATATCTCTCACACACATTCCACATGTAGCAATATTTGACCCTGTTATCATAGCCAGAATCAATTCCAAGAATCTGTGACTAAACTTATGGCAGTCACCTATAACTGAACATAAGAGGGACCAGGTGATTGGCAGGAAAATCTGTGCCAGAATGGAAGACTTGATCAGATGGTAATCTACAAAGCCAATTGGATCCTCTCCCTTGAGAAATTTTAGATGCAAAATACACAGAGTAAGACTAGTCAGAATGAAGCAGAATTTAAAATAAACTCACAGATAATGCAGAGTATTAGTTGGTGTGGGCTACAGTTCTATAAAAGATAGAACCAAATATATGTGTTTCAACCAACAGAAGTCATACCTCATTCTTGTGACAGTGAAAAGCGAGTGTTCCCAGTCATTGGGAAGCTCTCTTTACAGAATGATTCTGAGAGCAGGACTTCTCCAGTTTATGGCTCCTTTGTCCCCAGGTTGTAGATTACCATTTATTCAGCCAGCAGAATGGATAGATAAGACATTGGAGGAATCACAAAGTTTTTCTTAAGAGTCTTAGCCAGGAATGGCTCACATCATTCCCATTCACTTTCCATTGATGAGAATTAGTCACAGGAGATACAAAGAAACAAGGAGGGAAACAGGATCCTGGAAAAAGGCACTGTGCTTGGGATACCTGTATATCAAGTGAGGGACTACTTAGTCTTCTTTGTCCAATAAGCAGAACCTCAGCAGACAACCTGAGAGGTAGAGATGGACAGTTGCAAGTGAGTTAGTATTGGACATTGGCTTAAGAAGCAAAGATAGAGAAATGCTGACCTAAGCTTCTCAGTCCAGCCTCTATAAATTGCTGTTTGAAAGATGTTCTTCTAGCCTGCTTGCTTAAGTTCCTACATGCTTATATGCATTAATCTGGGAGAAATTATTCAGGAATCTTATGAATTGACCAAGCTTAGGAACTACCACTTTCAACTCACCAACTAACACTGTCTACTTTTGTGGCTTCAATTACTCTTTTCATGGTGATGACCCCCCCATTTACTTCTCCAAGACAAACCTCTCTCTTAAGCTCTAACCCATCATACTTAGTAGTACACAGCAGCTCCACACTATCGTGTATCTCAAACAACTCAGCAGTCCACACTGAATCCATCACTCATTCTCCTCCAACCTGCTCCTCTTGTATTTTGCATCTCAGTAAATAGTACTGCCACTCATGTGGATGCTCAGATGAGAAACTTGGAAATCACTCCTGAACCTTCTCTCTTCCTCACTCCTCACAAAACTGATCACGACCAGACCTCACCTCCTCTCATGCAACTCTAGGCTCACTGCAGATTTGATAGCCCAAGTCATTTTCCTTCACCCAGACTTTCACAGGAACCTTCCAGCTATTCCTTCTGCCACCAGTCTTGCCACTCTTCTTATTCTTCACACATCTGCCAGTGTGATCACTCTATAGTAAATGTATAACCAGGTCACAGGTCCCACTTAAAATACATTATTGCCATTGCTTCCAGAATAACTCTCATTTTCCACAATGTGACCTGCGAAGCCGTTTTATCAGTCAGGTTAGGAAACCAGAATCCACACAAGTTAATTCAAAAGAGTTTAGTGAATATAACAAACAATTAAAAATGCACTACAAAAAAAAAAAAAGGAAAAGAAACAGAAGGGATGCTAACACAAGCAGAAATTGGCATCAGTGGGAAGTCACTACTACTCGAGGAGCTGTGAACAAACAGAATAAGTAGTGTTACCAGAATTTATGATCAGATTCCCTGAAGAAGCTGGAACTTCTGCAGGAACTTGTCTGACAGGAGCTGGGACCATGGGAGAGGAGGATCTGGTGGGGGCTTGAATCGTGAGAAGATACAGCCTTTTCAGAGAAAAGGAGGGAAAACACCCTTGTTCTTCTCCTACCCTCTACTCTAGTGCCTTCTATCACTGAACTTACCTGGAAGCCAATAGGGCAAGGAAGCCTGAAGGATGTACTTTTCAGAACAAAAGAAGGTTAGGAAATGAGTGTGCACACACTTCATGTTCTGGCTCTGCTTATCTTTTTAGCCCCAGCTCTTCACACTGTTCTCTCTCTTGTATGCTCTTACTTTACCCCAGCAACCTCATTTCAGTTCCTCAGTATATACTCTTTGTTCTCTCTGTGTTTGTAACCCCCAATTTATGGGGTGGGACATAACTGAGGTCACCCTTTTGCCTTCTCTCACTTTCCTGAATATCCCCCTAATAGAGCTTTGAGTTTTAGCATATGCATCACATATGCTAAATCCCCACCACAGCATGATTAACAAAAATTAAAACATAATAAAAATAGATTTGCTTGTCTGTATCTTGGGCCAGCTTATAAATTCTGTAAGAGCAAGGAAGAGGTCCAGTACTTACTAGTCACCACGGCACACAGAGTTGCTCAACAAGTAATCAGTTAAATATGAGTGTGGATCAACAACTGAAGGCATGCGAGTCAGAGAAGGGCAGTGGCTAAAAGACAGTGGTGCAGGTCTCTGCTCAGGGCAACCACAGGAATTGCAGTTAGGGCCTCATTGTTCTTAGATTTTGAAAGATAAAGTACATTGCTCTCATTTCCCATGATATTAAATGTGTGATTGCTACCTTAGGACTTTAGAGCTACCTTATTTCACCACTACACTTAAAATAAATCCCTTACTCATTCACGTAGGCAACACACATCACACTACATGAGATAGATCAAGAAGAAGGACATAAGGAGCAAGGAGCTTGGCTAAAAGACTATAGTAGAAATCTAGGTATGAATTTATAGGAGTAATAAGTTATATGTTAGAGAAAAGAAGAAGAATTAAGATATCTTTTAATGGAAAAATAGTTTAGAAATAATTCTGCAAGGAGTAATCAGAGAAGGCCATCTTTACCTGGGACATTATTAGAAAAATTTATTGCAATCCGATTTAGATACCTGTTTTCTTTTTAAGTTTATTTATTTGTTTTTTGAGACAGACAGAGAAAGAGAGAGAGAGAGAGTAGGGGAGGAGTAGGGAGAGGGGGAGAGAGAGAATCTCAAGCAGTTTCCGCATCAACAGTGTTGAGCCTGACACAGGGCTTGATCTAAAGAACAATGAGCTCATTGCCTGAGCAGAAATCAAGAGTTGGACACTTAACCGACCAAGCCACCCAGACGCCCCAGATACCTCTTTTAATAATAAAGGCACATTTCTCATTTGAATGTGGACTCATTCGTGGGAAAACATCAAAAAGGTTAGCTAAATAAAAGCTAACATCACAGTCTTGGAAAAAAGTACATAACTCACAGATAATTATTTTAAATATAATGTATACCCTAAACTACAAATAAGAGACAGTATGGTTTGGGCTTTACTTATTATTTCCTCAGGCACAATGAAGTTCGGTGGTTCTCTGTCCTCATCAATCTCTACCTTTTACTTCTATATACCATTTCTGCTTCTGGGAACTGAGGTAACTATCCTATGGAGTGCTTTTATAACGGTTGAATGACTACCTTTTATTATGATAGTCCACTTGTTGGCAGTTTTCTTCATTTCAGTTCATAGGTAATCTCTTCCTTAGCCACATAGATTTATCATTGCCTAATTCTGTTACATAGATTTATGAGGATGAAACTCTTAAGGACTTCTAGTGTGACTGAGTAATACATGAATGTGCTATGCCAGTAATATTCTTTTCTGTGTTGGAGGGGATTTCAACTGCTCCTCTCTGTAAGCAGAACATCTTCTGGAGTAGTCCATGAAGAAGGATACTTCTTGATACACAATGCATTTGTCCAATGGTTTCTTGTTTCTATACCACAGTTATCAGCCTGACCTGGGAGATATAAAATGTCCTGCTCTGTAATAAAATTTCCTCACTCGGTCTTTGCTTACTGTAAATTGGTTCCATATATTTTCAATATTAAATAAAGAAGCAAAATAAAATTGAAGTAGGATCTATTTACAAAAGATTACACAGCTCAGTCACAAAAAAAACAAAAAAACATAGGTATGATACAGTGTCTTTTGTACTCTCTAAAAAATACTACATGAATAAATTCTCCATAAAATCTGGCACTGTTAAAACGGATATTCAAAATCAACAGTCCTTATGCATTAAAATATAAACTTAATGGTTTTCTTTTTACTCAACTATAAGATAAACAATTATATTACTTGTAAAATATCTGAACAGTTTGAAACTTGCTTTATAGAAAAATAATATAAGCCCTCAAACAAGAGAAAAAAGCCTAGAAGTAAAGTAGTGGTCTGCTGGCATCATTTCCCAGGGAAGAAATATTATATCTCAGATATATTATCACCCAATTGCCTACCCAAATGCCCACAAAGCAATTATGCAGCCAAGAAAACCAATAACAAATAAAAATATAACCAAAAGAGCTCATACTGGAGTTTCCAGTCATAAGGAGTTCTATTAAGGAAGTTGATTTTATGATGCCTTGTGAATGAGAGAAAATATATTTTCCAAACACAAACATTGCAATGTTGCCTAAACATTTTGGCTAGATAGAAGTCAGAAACCATTTTTATCTAATGGAGATAAGTATCCTTACGTCATATGGTTGTTGTAGAGATTAAATAAGAGTAATACAGTACCTGTTGTGGGTTGAATTGTATCCCCCAAAATTCATATTGAAGTCTTAACACCCAACATTTCATAATGTAATCTTATTTGGTAACAAGAATTCTTGCAGATGTTAACTAGTTAAAAAAAAGATGAAGCCATACTGCAATAGGGTGGACCCCTAATCCAATATGATTGATATCCTTATAAAAATAAGTCAGATGAAGACAGAACATGTCTTTACCTTCTAAAAGCCCAGGAACACCAAAGATTGCCAGTGAACTATGAGAACCTAGGAGATAAGCATGGAACCGATTGGCCCTCACAGCTCTCAGCAGGAACCAACCGTGCAACACCTTAATCTTGGATTTCTCGTCTCCAGAATTGTGAGACAACATATGTATTTCCATTGTTTAAGCCTCCCATCTTGTGGTATTATGTTACAGCAATACTGGCAAATAAATACAGTTCCCAAGAGTGACTAGCACATAGTGGGGACTCAACTGATGCCAGTTCCTCAAGTGACATTCTCACATGAACACATTCATGTAAATAAAGGAATGTGGTACTACATTTAGTACCGCAATAAAAATTTAATAACAGTTTTGAGAGCTAGAATTTCAAATCTCTGCCCTAGTTTCCTAGAAGACAGAGGACAGCAAGACAGAAATCTGAGATCCAAAGGAACTGAGATATTTAGCAAGGACCCCAGCACAGTGCTCATCAATACAGGAATTCGGCAGTTCATCCTGTTGACAAGAAAGGACCTTTGGCCACAAGGAAGAATGAAAACTTTGGTATAGGAATCAGGGTCACATTAGTTATTCACCATTTACAGCTTTTTCACCATATGTTCATTCATTTCGGTAGGTGCAGAGGGCATAAGAGTAAATGATTTCTGGCTTTCCCACCTAAGAGCTAACAGTCTATCTGGGAAGAAGTCATAACAATGTCATTAGAAATTTTTCATAGGGATATGAAGTAGAAATTATTGGAAATAAGCAAAGTAATTCCGGATACACTGAGGATTTAAGTATGGTTGGAAACTGTGTGTGTGTTTGTGTGTGTGTTTGTGTGTGTGTGTGTGTGTGTGTGTACACACGTGCACGTGCGTATGCTATTCCCAATTGTCAACATGAAGTTGTTCTGAACATCAATTTTTTTAATGTTTTATTTATTTCTGAGAGAGAGAGAGAAAGAGAGACAGACAGCATGAGCAGGGGAAGGTCAGAGAGAGAGGGAGACACAGAATCTGAAACAGGCTCCAGGCTCTGAGCTAGCTGTCAGCCCAGAACTCGACACAGGGCTCGAATCCATGAACCATGAGATCATGACCTGAGCCGAAGTTGGACACTTAACCGACTGAGCCACCCAGGTGCCCCACGTTGTTCTGAACACTAGAACACTTTGTGGAGCTCCTTACATCTTCTTTGGCTAGAGCAACTTCATTATTTGGGCTAAATCATAATCATTAGAACTGAGTATAATCAGTGAATGCCTGAATAAGTAAATCATTACAATATGCCTTTCCCTGAGTTTTCTATGTGCCTGACACTTAAGACATAAGTGTTTTTGGTGGTGATTTATTTGTTCCTGCTATTCACCAGCATCTTTATTATAAGTGTAAACATTATTTATGAAGAGCTAGTTAAAATACAACTATTTTTGCTTCTCGGTGGCCTTTCTTAAACACTCTGCAAAGATATCCTTCAAGGCTGAATTCAAAAATTCTCTTCATGTGGTCCACATCTCTTAGACATTAGCTGCATTTAATTCACAGCTCTACATTAGAATTTGTCATATTATATTATGGTTAGTTATTTCTTCTTTTTTTAATGTTTAGTTTTGAGAGAGAGAGAGAGAGAGAAGGTGAGGGGCAAAGAGAGAAGGAGATACAGAATCAGAAACAGGCTCCAGACTCCCAGCTGTCAGCACAGAGCCTTATGAGGGGCTCGAACTCACAAACTGCAAGATCATAACCTGAGCCAAAGTCAGAAGCTCAACCGACTGAGCCACCCAGGCAACCCTGGTTAGTTGTTTCTAACCCTTGGCATTTAAACTTTGTGTATGATGAGGGGAAACAATTTACTTTTGCATTTCTAAATGTGCTATATCTTTTTTTTTTTTTTAATTTTTAATGTTTATTTTTGAGAGAGATAGAGAAATGGGGGAGGGGCAGAGAAAGAGAAGGGGACACAGAATCCTAAACAAGCTCCAGGCTTTGAGCTGTCAGCACAGAGCCTGACATAGGACTTGAACCTGGGAACAGGGAGATCATGACCTAGGCCTAAGATAGACACTTAACTGACTGAGCTACCCAGACACCAATAAATGTGTTATCCCTTTAAGAGTGGTATAAAAGTGGTAATTTAAACCTCTGAAATATATGGATGTATCTGTACTTAGAACAATCTTTCATTTGTTTAGTTTAAACATTAGTATAATCTGAATCAAATGTCCAGATCAAATCTTTATGTTTCCAAATTCAGTGTAGGAAAAATGTGACAAGGCAGTGTCTGGATGCTCAGTTGGTTAAGTGTCTGACTTCAGCTCAGATCATGATCTCACAGTCTATGAGTTTGAGCCCCGCATCGGGCTCTGTGCTAACAGCTCACAGCCTGGAGCCTGCTTCAGATTGTGTGTCTCCCTCTCTTTTTGCCCTTCTCCTGCTCACACTCTGTCTCTCTCTCTCTGTCACTAAAAATAAATAAACATTAATTTTTTTAAAAAAAGAAAGAACATAACAAAATGCCTTGGGTAGTTCTGTTTTTGGTACTGCATTTTGTAAAGGCAGTGTGACAGCTATAAATAGTTTCTAAAAGTAAACTATTGTGATTTACTTGCTAGTTGGCACTAAGAGTTGACCTCTCCTTGTGCAGTTTTGTTCTAAACGTGTATAAATAATAATTGTGTATATGTCTCTCTTCTACCTTTCAACAATTGCTTCAGCCTATGTTATAAATAACTACTATAAAAATTCTTTATATATAATATACATATATATCAAATATATATTTAATATATAATACAATTATACTTTTTAAATATATTACACTCCAATATATTACTTTGTGTGAAAGGCCCACATCATGAAGTACATCCTTTATTGTTTGGAAATGATGTTAGAATATGACAAAATCAAGGCAGCCAAGGGCGGTATCAGGACAGATCACCAAGCAGCTGCCCAGAAAGGTAGGCTATTTGGTGCCATGGAGCCTGCACCTGGTGAGAAATGGACTTGCATGTTGACATGGCATAAATGAACAGTCTAGCAGACTCCACAGTACAGAGGTTCTGCACACAAGTGAAGGGAGGTGGTGTGCTTGGCAACAAGTTGTGAGGCTGGAAGCTCAGGGACAATACTCTGGTTCTGGACCATGTAATGAGAGCCTGCGATAGGCTGCAGGTGGTGATAAAATGACTCTAGCTGTGGAGACTAAGGGATAGGGGGAGGGGACAGGCAGATGATACCATGGACCAGGAAACAGGAGCAAAGACTCAAACTCCACACAGACTGGATAAAAAGAGCAAAGAGAGAGTCTAGATCCTCCCTAGAGTCCAGGATCCAGGTGGGAGGGCTGGCAATATGCTCGAAACAATGAACAGCAAAGCAACACGATGGCAAAGGTGATGACAAAAGAGTCTAATATTCCTCCTGCCCTCCTTTCAGGGACTAAAAATGGCATCAGAGAATAGCTGTCAGCAAAAACACCTGCTTAGAAGAGGTGCAAGTTTGCCAAGGCAAAACGGTTTATGATGAAACAGATAGGTATTTAAAGACAGGAGTACAATATAGTTTGTAAGCTGAATCTGAATGATGGAATTTTGGTAAGCATCTGAAAAGTTTCAGCTAAATTAATATAATCATGATTCACGTATGTAAGGGTAGCACTCCTTTAAATGTAGCTAATGTATTATTTACATTTTAGAGGAAGAAATGATGACAGTGCCAGGAGAGGAGGTATCATACCTAAGTTTTTCAAAAATTCATTCTCTTTTTGGGCTAACTTCAGCTACTAAAACTTTATAGTCAAACACTAAAATGTTTGAGGAAACAAAAGTTACTGGGCAAAGATCCTGGAAGATAATACGGGAAGGCTGAGAAGGCAAATGACTGCTCTGAGTCTAACGTAAGACAGAATCATGGATCTAGATTTAGAACTACACTTGAGTCATTAGGAAAACCAGAGTATCTGTACATATTTGAAATAATAAGCACATGTTTGATTAAAAAAGAAGATGTAAATAATTTAAGTTGATTTAAAGATTTTTATCCAACATTAGTTTATCATAGAGGAGTGATTCTCAAAGTGTGTTCCTGAAACCAGATGGACCAAGATCCTCTAAGAAATTTATTAGAAATGCAAATTCTTAAGGCCCACCCAGATCTACTGAATAAAATACATTTAGAGTGGGAGCTGGAATCTGTGTTTTAACAAGACCTCCAGGAATAGAATTGCCAGATATAGCAAATAAAAACATGGTATACACAGTGAAGGTGAATTTCAGATAAATAATAAATAATTCTTTAGTATGTTCCATGCAATATTTGGGATACACACTTCTACTAAAACTATACATTGTTTATCTGAATTTAAAATGTAATTGGGCGTCCTGTATTTTATCTGTAAACCCTAATCAAGTGACTCTCATGCAAGTTAAAATTTGGTGCATCTGTCTGGTAGCATGTTGAATTTGGTCCTAAAATATTTTGGTTTGAAAGATATAAGAGATCTGTATGATAAAAACTGTAGAAAGCTTCTGAAAGAAATTGAAGAAGACACAAAGAAATGGAAAAACATTCCATGCTCATGGATCAGAAGAATAAATATTGTTAAAATATCATTACTACCCAAAGCAATCTACACATTCAATGAAATTCCAATCAAAATTGTACCACCATTCTTCTCAAAACTAGAACAAACTATCCAAAAATTTGTATGGAACCACAAAAGACCCTGAATTGTCAAAGTAATATTGAAGAAGAAAACCAAAATGGGAGGCATTACAATCCCAGACTTCAGCCTCTAATACAAAGCTGTCATCATCAAGACAGTATGGTATTGGCACAAAAACAGACCAATGGAATAGAATAGAGAACTCAGAATTGGACCCACAAATGTATGGCCAACTAATCTTTGACAAAGCGGAAAAGAGTGTCCAATGGGGAAAAAAAACAGCCTCTTTAACAGATGGTGCTGGGAGAACTGGACAGCAACATGCAGAAGAACGAAACTATAATACTTTCTCACACCATACACAAAAATACACTCAGAATGGATAAAGGACCTGAATATGAGACAGGAAACCATCAAAATCCTAGAGGAGAAGCAGTCAACAACCTCCTTGACCTCAACCGCAGCAATTTCTTACTTGACACATCACCAAAGGCAAGCGAATCAAGAGCAAAACTGAACTATTGGTACCTCATCAAGATAAAAAGCTTCTGCACGGCAAAGGAAACAATCCATAAAACTAATAGGCAACCGACAGAATAGGAAAAGGTAGTTGCAAATGACATATCAGATAAAGGGCTAGTATCCAAAATCTATAAGGAACTCACCAAACTCCACACCTGACAAATAAGCCAGTGAAGAAATGGGCAGAAGACACAAACAGACACATCTGGATGGCAAAGAGACCATCCAGATGGCCAACAGACACATAAATTATGCTCAGCATCCCTCATCATCAGGGAAATGCATATCAAAACCACACTGAGATACCACCTCACACCAGTCAGAGTGGCTAAAATCAACAAATCAAGAGACTATAGATGCTGGCGAGAATGTGGAGAAACAAGCACCCTTCTACACTATTGGTTGAGAATGTAAATGGGTACAGCCCCTCTGGAAAACAGTATGGAGGGTCCTCAAAATATTAACCCTAGAACTCCCCTATGACCCAGCAATAGCACTGCTAGGAATTTTCCCAAGAGATACAGGAGTGCTGATGCATAGGGGCACATGTACCCCAATGTTCATAGCAGCACTCTCAACAATAGCCAAAACACAGAAAGAGCCTAAGTGTCCATCAATGGATGAATGGATTAAGAAGATGTGGTTTATCTATATTATGGAATACTACATGGCAATGAGAAGGAAGGAATGAAATCTGGCCATGTGTAGCAACGTGGATGGAACTTGAGGGTGTTATGCTGAGTGAAATATGTCAGGCAGAGAAGGACAGAGACCATATGTTTTCACTTATAAGTGGATCAGGAGAATCTTAACAGAGGACCATGGGGGAGGAGAAGGGGAAAAATTAGTTGGTGAGAGAGAGGGAGGCAAACCATGAGAGACTACTGAGAACAAACTGAGGACTGATGGGGGTGGGGAAGAGGGGAAGGGGGGTGATGGGCATGGAGGAGCGTACTTGCTGGGATGAGCACTGGGTGTTACATGGAAACCACCTTGACAATAAACTATGAAAGAAAAAATAAATTAAAAATTTTGGTTTGGCCCAATATTTTGTTTTTATTTGTTCTTTGTGGTTTGATGTTTGAATTATTACAATATTTAAAATGTGAAGTATCACATAAAATCATGATATTAGGACGACAACACATGAATGACATATCAGGATGGCAACAAATGGGACTATTAGCAAGTAGAGTCCAATGTTCTGCAATCCCCAAACCCCCTATTGTGTCTCTACCATGAATCTGGGTATTGCTTGTCATTTATATCTTCAATTTGCCTATGTCCTCTTTAAATATATAAATTTTCAACTTCTTCAAGGTTTCCCTCCAGGGTTGCCTTGGTAGCTCAGTCAGTTAAGCCTCTGACTTTGGCTCAGATCATGATCTAGCCGTTTCTGAGTTTGAGCCCCATGTTGGGCTCCATGCTGACAGCTCAGAGCCTAGACCCTGCTTCAGATTCTGTGTCTCCCTCTCTCTCTGTCCCTCCCCAACTCTCACTCTGTCTGTCTGTCTGTCTGTCTGTCTCTCTCTCACACACACACACAAATAAAAAACATTAAAAAAAATTTTAAGGGGTACCTCGGTGGCTCATCAATTATGCATCCAAATTTGGCTTAGGTCATTATCTCATGGTTCACAAGTTTGAGCCCTGCATCACGCTCTCTGCTTACAACTCAGATCCTGGAGCCTTGTTCAGATTCTGTGTCTCCCTCTCTCCCTCTGCCCTTCTCCTGCTTGTTTTCTTCCTCTCTCTCTGTGTCTCAAAAATAAATAAAACAAAAAAAATGTTTAAATTGTTAAATAATAAAAAAAAATAAAGGTTTCCCTCTACACGTGGACCTTTTGGAATATGAAATATTAAAAGACTTCACAAAGGAAATGGGTATTATGTCATTGGCTACACCTCCCAAAAAATAACCTATTAGAATTAGAAATCAAGGTTGTGATGGAGTCCAGCAGAGAAAACGAAACTTGAATTATATATGGGTCAATTTAAAGAAAAAAATTATTAGGCTTCTTTTACTAGTTTATTAAAATTGATAGTATTATTATTAATTATCTTAGTGAAAATGCATATTGCAAATTTGATGTTTTGGTGACGAAAAGATTATAAATATAAAAATTAACAATGATTTTTAAGGTCTAAAATGTTAACATTGGAGAATATTTAGGAACCAAAACAGAGGGTATTTTCTGACATTTCATGCTAAAACTAAATTTTGGGTCATACCTTGAATGTAGGCCATTTACCTGCACTGAAAGAATTGTGATTTTCTAATCACTGTTCTCTACAAGCTTGAACTGATACGTAAATGCGTAGAATAATTGGCTACTGCCTTGTTGAATTTGGTCACTGGCACATCTTAAGAACTGTTGTGGTTGTTGAAGTCATACCATTTAGTCATACTATGCTTATGCTTATTTATTTCTTCTTAAATATTTTATTTATTTATTTTGAGAGAGAGAGCACACACACACGAGCTGGGGAAGGGCAGAAGAGAGGGAAAGAGAGAATCCCAAGCAGGCTCTGTGCTATCAGCGTAGAGCTCTACATGGAGCTCAGTCTCACAAACCGTGAGATCATAACCTGAGCTGAAATCAAGAGTTGAACACTTAACTGCCTGAGCCAGCCCGGGGCCTCAATGCTTGATTTACTTTAAATAAACTACTGAAGAAAATTCAACTACTTTGTACTTAATCCAATTTTGTGCCTTCATGATTTGAATTGTGCAAAGTCACTTTCAATTCAAACTTTTTCTGCAATGTCCCTTTTACCATCTCAAGAGCTTTCCCAGAATAAATCTTCCCTTTCCAGGCAAGGCTTGGAGAACATGTGCAATGCTTTTGTGACATATGGGCCTGTCTACAGTAATTAATTCCTAGTTTGTCTGACCTAATTGCTCCATGTTGGCAACTCTTGTTATTTTATTAAAGGCAACATTGTTAAATAGGAGCAGAATATTGCCAAAATAGTGATTTATTTTTTCAAAGCTGCACACATTTTATATTTCCTCTATGTTATCAATTATTAAATTCTTTATGTTCACTAAAGGCTTCCTGTGATCTCAAGTGCTATTACATACTTTAATTTATCTTTTAATTATATTGATGATTAGTTGTGTTCTCAGTCTATTGTGGAGGCAGAAACTATGTTTAATTTTCTTTTCCCATGCTAGAATATATATACTCTATCTTTACTCTTTATAGGAAAGTAGAAAACCCAAGCATTTCCTCTTTTATGTAAAGTAGATGTGTTCCCCTGGGCTTGGATGATGAGGAAGGGCATTTTGTCCACCTTGAACTCCCTACTTCAAGTTGGTAGTTGCATCTCAGACCCATCTGGGCTTTTTTCTCTATGCACCTACATCTCCAACTAGTCGAAACTCCACAACAGTGACTTATGGTAAAACTTGGTTTGAGATACAGTAAGGAATTTACAAAACCTCGCAGTTGTTGCTGTCACAGTTTGCAACGGAGGGGAAAAAATCCCTGAAAGAATAAATTTTGTTTATCATTCTCTAGGTTTGGGAAATCTTTTAAAGCCAATTCTTTAAGTCTCATGTGTTATGTTATAGGATGCCCTAATTCTATATGCTTAATTCTAATGCTGTCCCTAATGTATCAAAATATGTTGGTTATTTATTTATAAATAGTAAAATAGTTATAAATTCACATTGTTTTCACTTCTGAA
The DNA here is from genome assembly GCF_003009895.1 of Hyaena hyaena. NCBI lineage: Eukaryota > Metazoa > Chordata > Mammalia > Carnivora > Hyaenidae > Hyaena > Hyaena hyaena. Next base: position 559,121 of record NW_024081747.1, read on the forward strand.
TTCTAATATACTAAGCTTTTTAAAAATCCTATGGAATTTGTATAGCCTCCAGAACAACTTTTCATGTAAAACAGTTAATTACTCTATACAGGACCTCTCAGTTTACAAATCATCATCACCACCATCATCGTCACCATCATCATCATCATCATCTCCGCAAAAAAACAGGTGGAGCAGTGGGAATATAAAATATAGTAGTCTCTCCTCTCTACCTCCATCCTCCCCCAGCATCCTAAAGCTGGCAGAGAAAAATAGTTTTAAAACATTTTCACTTAAATTTGAATATTCTGTAAGTCTTGATGCCATTTGAACTTCTCACCCCTTGAAAGCAATAGGACCTGATACTTCAGTGAAAAGGCAAATAAGTGCTAGAACAAAGTAGAATATCTCAGTCTTCATTGTCTGACTTGATTTTGTAGCAAGACAATGTAGACTCTATAAGCAGGCTTTGTTAAGGGATGGAGGGTGGGGGATTCTAAATCCTTTTAGCCTGGAGGATTTCAATCATAATTTTAAGCATGGGAAAAATGCACTTCCACTTAGGTTGTAATGTGTCTCCCATGGGGATTGAAGGACAGAAACTACAGGAAGGGAAAGCACGAAAGCCTGTGTGTGGCCAGGCTCTCCCGTCCTGAAATATAAGGAGGAGGGAGGGGAGAAGAAAAACAAAGGGAAAACAAGTATGTCAGCTACCCGTATATTTGTTCCTGGCACCCCCACTTTACTCTCTCATCCCCTCTAAAGAGAGAGGCCTTTAGAAACATCCAGATGGCTATGCTAGAATAGGACTTAGAGGCATATGTGTGGGGGGTGGGGAGGGGTGTCTGTGTTTGGGAAGGAGGAAGAGCCGACTGAAAGCTCCCAGCAGAAGCCTGCATGAGGCCACTGTCAGGCTATTATGGGTGATTGTACAGTACCATCTATGTAAGGAGGACGAGACAAGGGAAGCACGCAGTTAGACAGTTACTCAGGAGAGGAGATATTTTTACAAGGATAAATGTCAAGGTCATGAGGCCCACCTTAAGATCTAGGACTTTGGGAGGTCATTTCCAAGACTCTCCAGGCACTAGCTTCTGAGGCTCGTCCACAGTGAAGTAACAGCAGCTGAACATTAAGAAGAGGAATAGCCAGAGTTCAGTTTCTCCTGTCCATTTACTTTGCTGGTGATGAGGCCAGGTCTCAAACATGGGCAGACACAGGAGCGAGCTCAATCTGTTCAACTAAGCTTCATACATGGTGCTGTGAGGGGCCACAACGGGCGAGAGCTGTAGCGGCTGCTGCAGAGACGGAGACGACGCAGGTGGTGTCACCAGAGACGGGCTGTCCTTACTCCGCTCTGCCCCAGAACCGGCGCTTGACAAAGACCGCGTGAGAGAAAAAATAGTCTCACTTGGACTGGGAGCCCGGGATGCCGCAGTCCCACAGGGGCTGGAGCGGAGTCCCCACCTTCACCGCCAGGTGGCAGCCGACTTGGGAGGTAGAGCTGTGGCTGCGCGGTCCCCAGAGAACTGATACTTGGGGGACTGGCGTGACTGGTGAGGCTTGGGGAGCTCTGGTGACTGGAAGGTTCGGTTGGCCTCAGGAGAGCCATGAGGTTGGCTTGCCCCGGGCTAGTACCGAGCTTCGATGCTGCATGAGTTTGAGGTCCTTCTCATCTTCTCACTAGCGTCGTCAATACCTCCTGTCTTTGTCACAATCCACGTGCGGGTTTTGTCCAACAGGGAAACCCTGGCGTTGCTGGCGAAGTGGGGGGGAGGGGAGGCCCAGGCGGGGCGTTCCATCCGGGACTCTGGGCGCCGGCAAGTGGCCCGGCTTGAGAGGCGTGCCTGGAGCCGGACAGCCCGGAGGCTAAGCCCAGGGCCTCCTTCACAGCCGCTGGTCGTCGGTTGCACGTCCGGCACAGCGCACACCAGCGGGCAGGCGGGACCGCTCCGCTCCTGGGAAGCCCCTGCCGTCGTGCAGCGTTCGCCGCACACTCTTGAGTGCAGCCCCCTTACCACGCAGACCCTGCAGGCTCCCGGTGCGCACCTCTTCTGAGTAGGGCAGGCTCCGTGGCCCAGCAGGGGGCGCTGATGTCTGGTTCCGAGACTAGCAAGGGAGAGGATCTGAGAGTGCATAGCTGTAAGTGTTTTCATTTATTTACATTTATATACATTTATATACAGACATATATATATTAAAACTTTTTGGGCAGCAGTCGGAATGCAGACATGCATACCTAAATATAGTGTGTGTGAGGTTGACACAATGTTGCATTAGGTGTACAACATAGCGATTCAACAAGTTTATATATTATACTATGTTCACCTCAATTGTAGCTGCATTTATATGTTCAAAAGCTTCCAAGTGTTGCTTCATGCTGTCTCATGCCCGGTCATAAGGTCATACGTCCCTGGAAGTTACTGAAGCATTCATAGCCTGCCGGTGGGAATTTAAATTGGCACAATCTCTTTGGAAAACAGTTTGTAATAGTTACTGAAGTTGAAAATTTGTGTGGCCCTCTCCCAAGAATTTAACTTCCGGTTATTTAACCTTTAGACGCTCGTGCAAAAAGTGTACCAGATTATAATTCAAGGAATATTTCTAGCAATGTTGTTTATAATCAACACTGGAAAAACATTGCCCATCAAAAGTTAAAGTTAAGTTTGATATGTTCACATGACAGAATATACTACAGTACTGTAAAGTTGTGTTCATACAATTGGATACAATTCAGTGAAAAAGAAAAACAAACTAGAGCTATGTACTTTGTATGGATTAATTTTGCAAATATAAATTAAGTGCAAAACACAAGACATGTTTCTTTACAACATGATTTATTTGTGTAAACTGTAAAGGAAAAAAATCTAAACTGTAAATTTTATCATTTAGGTATGTGTATTTTGGTGCTATAGCTGTACAGGAAAACAATAAATACATGAACTGCACAATTTCATGATAGAGGTTACTTCTGAGAGAAGTAGAGGGTCGTTTGTAGGAGGTAGCATAGAGGCCTCAAGGGTGTTAAGATGATCTTTATTTTAAGTTTATTTACTTATTTTGAGAGACAGAGAGAGAGCACAAGTAGGGAAGAGGAAAAGGAGAATCCCAAGCAGGCTCTGCACTGTTGGGCTCACTGATGCCGGGCTCCAATTCATGAACGATGAGATCATGCTCTGACCATAAACCAAGAGTCAGATACTTACCCAACTGAGCCACCAGGTGCCCCCCAATTTAATTTTTCGACCTGGATGAAAAAACAATGGTTACATTGCTGTTCGTTTTACAACCACTCCTAACACAATTTATTTGTGTTTTATACACATTTCTTTAAATTGTTACAGTTAAAAATAAAAAACAAAAATCAGTTTTAAGAGCTGGGGAGTTTTTCAGAGATGGGTCCCCACATAATGGCCAAAGTCTTCTTATAGCAAAGGAGTCATGGTGGACTGAGTGCCAGGGCTGCCAAGCCTGGTTGTCATAGCCCTATGTCACGACACTCCCAATCAGCAGGAAGAACTAGATGCGACCAGATTTACCAAAGAGGTCTGTCAGGCCTTGTCATGACAAGGAAAAAAAAAAGACCATAAGCTGTACAGTCCTCAGAGATGCCAGCCACGTGTCCCTGGAAATTCAGTGAGTAGCCAGACCAGCCACACCTCAGCAAAATCCAAAGATTATGCAGAGGACAACCAGTCTGTGTATAGTTACTAGCTCCCTTTATGAATCTACTACCCTACAAAACACTTAGATTTTACCTTGGAAAGATGTGGAATAGAGCTCTGAGTACTTTTATTTTAAGAAATTTAAGCATTTACCTAACAGTAAAGTTTAAATTATTACATCCACAATGCTTACCCAACCGGACTAAAATTTAGATGTTTTTGTAAAACCTCTAAAAAAGTATAGAATTGTAAGGATATTTGTATCAGTAATATACAAAATAAACTACACTTTCTTTATATATATATATTTCTTTATATATATAAAGAGGAGTTATATATATATAAGTATATATATATACATATGTATATGTGTATATATATATATATATATTTTTTTTGCTTGTTTGAGAAATCTTGAGCCAGGGAGGGGCAGAGGGAGAGGGAGAAATTTTTTAAATGTTTATCTCTTTATTTTGAGTGAGAGAGAGAGAGAGAGAGAGGACGAGGCCAGGAGAAGCAGAGAGAGAGAGAGAGAGAGAGAGAGAATCCCAAGCAGGCTCTACACTGCCAGCAGCGTGAGACTTGATCCCATGAACCACGAGATCACAGCCCGGGCCAAAAGTAAGAGTTGTACAATTAACTGACTGAGCCACTCAGGAGCCCCAGGTGAAAGAAAATCTTAAGCTGGCTTCATGCCCAGTATAGAGCCTAATGCAGAGCCCAATGTGGAGCCCAACTCAGTGCTCCATCTCAGGACTATGATGAGATCATAACTTGAGCCAAAATCAAGAGACTGACACCTAACCCACTGAGCACCCAGGCTCCCCAATATGTATATGTATTTGTGAATGAAAATAGTGAGGAAAGAGGCAATCTTCATTGATTTTAAGTATTTCATTGGAACAAATTTGGAGTCCAATTTACCCTGCTAATTAATTGCGACTGCAGATAATTCTCTCACCTACTTTGATTTTCAAGGTTTACAGATCCTAAATTTGTTGTGAGAAAAAAGGAGGTTTCTCTTTGTGTATATATATATATATATATATATATATATATATATACACACACACACACACACCTTTCTTTTAGCTATGGCTTACATGGGAAACTAGACCATTATAGTTAACACTTTAAATAGAAAACATAAAAAATGAATATGGATGTTTATGGTTAATTAAAGCATCAGTATCCCTTAAAAATATCATTCAAATTATGAAGTAAAATAATGAAGCAACTTAAGGTGCTTATGAATCTTTGAAGAAAAAACTGCTTTAATGATTTTAAAAAGTAACTCCATTCTTTGTATGACATCCTCTTTTTCTGTTTAACTCAATATTATTTATTAGAATGTTATTAAAAGTGGCAAATAGTATTCTTAACTAGAAGATTTTCATGACACACCTACTTACACAATGTAACTATAAAATAATGTGTGTGGCTCATATCACAACTCCTCTAAAACAAAGATCCCACTTAGTATGGCTTTATACTTTCCACCCATATAAGATTTTCATCAATATTTGAATGAATTAATGAATGAACAAATAATATGAAATCTCGCACATTTTGGAGTTTATAGTTCAGAATAATACAGTAATGAATTTTAAGAATTTTTTTAGGGGCACCTGGTGGTTTAGTTAAGCTCTTTGCTCTTAGCTCTCTGCTCTCTGCAGATCCTCTGTCTCCCTATCTATGCCCTCCACCCATCTTTCTCTCCCCTAAAATAAACATTTTAAAAAATTAAAAGAATATTTTAATCCAAATGTAATGGTTTTAATATTTTTATATTTGTTTGCATTTATACCCAGATGCATTTAGAATTTCCTAATAATCCACCTATAAATATAGCAGTCTAAATTCTGTTACAATCAATGATTAAAAACTTTTATTTTCCTTTCTAGTGCTGAATCTTATTATAAAATTTTATCCAAGGGCTTCAGACAAATTGTTTTACTTCCTCAGACTTAATATGAAGCATATAGATATGATGATGTCAATACTTAAATAGTTTCGAATGAGCTGACCATCTTGTCAATTGCTCATGTGAATGAGGACATAAACTTTGATGTAAGACTTTCTAGAGAAGAGGATGGATAGAGAGGCTAAAAATAGGAATGTGGGTAGGAGTGCAAAATTCTAGTTGGTAATCAATGGAAAGAGAAAGCTAAAGTAAGTGGCCACAGGCTCTTTAATCTCTGGGGAGACACAAAAATACTGTTTGTTGATGTGAGGAGAGGGTCCAAGTATTGAATTTGAATGAAAGTAGCAGAAGGGACCAAGTAGGCAGATCTGATGCAGAGGGGTGAAGATGCAAATATCGAACAGGATTTCTGATTCTGTCCCTGATTACATTTCCTAAGAAGTTTGAAGGGACAAGAGCTCAGTACCAGCAATCAGGCTGAGGCAGATTCTGCAGTTACCATAAAGACTAATAATGGGAGAGTCTTCCAGATGCTCTTCTCTCTGCAGAGCCTGCTTCAGATCCTGTCTCCCTCTCTCTGCCCCTTCCCCATCTCTCTCTCTCAAATAAATAAACATTAAAAAAAATTAAAACCGTGTGCAGCAAAAGCAAGGTTTCCAGGTTTCAATATTATTTGTTATATTAGACTTAAAAACCATTATGTTTATCCATAAGTTCACTAGTTAGCTTCAAAAGTACATCAGTACCAACACAAAACCTCAAGGTGATTGTAGTATCATTAAGTCTTAAACTAGCTTAATAATTTTTGGCTTAGTTTCCCTGCAAATCTGAGAGGTATTGATTCTCTATAACTCTACACATTCCGAATCATTTTTAAATGACATGAAGAGGCATATATTGTGTCAGCATTTCTCTAGACAAAGGAAATGGAAATCAGGGTTGCCATATTAGGGTGGAGAATTAAAAAAAAGCTATTTTTCACAAATATCAGGTTATTGAAGAATTTTAAGTTATATACTTTATCAGTATGGTGAATATAACTGCCGTACTTCTTTTTATGTTAACACTGTGACTCTAATAATTATTCTGTAACATCTGCAGAACACAGATTCTCATCAGGATGCCCCTACTGCATCCTACTTTATAAAAGAAAATCTTGAGCCTTAGAAAAAGTCGTTGATTTATTTTAAAGTCTATTCAATATTACAACATTCTTTCTACCTTTCTTACAGTTATTTTCTTAATATATCTCTCTCATCCTTTTCCTTTTGCCTATTTTATCATTGAATCTAAAGTCAGTCTCTTGTAGATAGCAAGTAAGTTGGATCTTGTTTTTTTAATCCAATCTGACAGTCTTTTGGTTGAATTGGTTAATCCACTCATATTTAATATTCGTATTGATAAAGTTGTATATACATCTGCCATTTTACATTTTGGTTCTATTTTCATGTTTCTACTTCTGTGTTTAATGTTTTTTTTCTCTATTCCTCCTTTACTGTTTTATTTTTAATTAAGAATATATTCCAGTATAACGTTAATATCATAGTATATAATAATAATAATAACAATAATAATTCCTTTAGTGATTTTTCCTGTATTTTTTAAGCAGTTTCTCAGTAGGTGCCAGAGAGCTTATTCTATACATTTTAACTTTTCAAATCTACTTCAGATTTATACTAAATTCCACTGAGATTTAGAAATATATCTATATTTTATATATTTTATATTCTATAAAACTATTCCTTCCTCACTTTTGTGACATTTTTGCATGAAAAATCATATATATTATGTATATATTTATATAATCACTTTATAAAATTTTATGTGGAGAAAAGAAAGAAGAGCAAGTATATTCTTTAGAGTATCTTCTATTTACCTTATTATCTGCCATTTCTGGTTCTAGTCACCTGTTCCTGTAATGATATGGTGTCATTTCCTTACTTCAACACAACTCCACTCCCACCCACCTTCTTTGTGCTGTTGTTGTCAAAAACATCATATTTCTATATGTTATTGGCCCAACAAATACATATATGATTTTATACACATGCTTTTTAACAATTAGTTAAGAGATGAAAAAAGGAAAATATACATTTAAACTGTCTTTGTATAATTAACTTTACTGTTGTCTTTTGTTTTTCTCTTTGGATTCCAATGTCTATTTATTTACTTTCACTGAAAAGATTTCTTCTAATACTCCTTGAAAAGATGATCTGCCAGTAACAGATTTTTTCAGTTTTTATGTGGTATTGTCTTCTTGTTGCCTTCATTTGTGAAAGATGGTTTTGTTGGATACAAGATTCTTGGTTAATAATTTTGTTTTGTTTTGTTTTTGAGCATTTTCAGTGTCATCTATTACCTTTGACCTCCATTGCATCTGATGAGAAATTAACTAAGTCATACTGAGGTTCCCTTGTATGTGATAAGTCATTTTTATCTCACTGTGTTCACATTTCCTTTTTGTGTTTAGGCTTCAGCATTTTTACTTTGATGTGTCTGGTATGCTTTTTTTGTATTTATCCTACTTGAAATTCATTGAGCTTCTTGGATATACAGATTAATGTCTCTCGGCAACTCAGTTGCATTTCTATACTAAATAAATAAATAAATAAATAAATAAATATTTTATATATAGAAATATCTGTATCTATAGATATATATGGTTCCTTTCTTTCTTCCTCTCCTCCTGATATTTCAAATACACATGTGTTGGTACATTTAAAGGTGCTCCACATTTCTCCAAAAGTCTGTTGTTTTTCTTCACTCTATTTTCTCTCTGTTGTTTGGATTCCATAATCTCTATCAATTTACTTTTGAGTTCATTAATTCTTCTCCCAATTCAAATTTGTTGTTGAGCCCTCTAGTCAACTTTTCACTTGTTATTATAGTTTTCAGATACAGAATTTTTATCTATATCTTTTAATGATTTCTATATCTTAATTGATACTCTCTATTTGATGAGATACTGTCTTCATGTTTCATACCTTTCTCTATTCCTTAAGCATGGTTTCTTTTAGTTCTTTGAACGTATTTGTAATGGCTACTTTCAAGGCTTTGTCCATTAAATCTGACATCTGGTCTATCTCACAATCTCTGTTTCCTGCTCTTTTTCCTATGTTTGGGTCACATGTAGCATATCTCACAATTCATTTTGTAAAATGCTAGCCACTTTACACACTGTATTATAGGAACTCTGGATCCTGATTTCTCTCCATTCTCTCTAGGGTTGTTTTTATTGTTTGTGTGCTTATTTGTTTTGCGACTTGACTAGGCTACTTGGTAAAATCCATTTCCCATGCAGTGTAGTCTTTGGTGGCACTCATCTGAAGGTGTAACCTTGGGCATGTGGGCATGTCTTCAGTCACCCTAGGATGACATTGATTTTACCAGGGCTCTCTGACTGTCTCCTTCTCCAGTCTCTCTGTTACCTGCTTCCTTTTGTCTTAAACCTTACTCATTTAGGCTTTATTAAATAGTGGCTGATTTCTCTATTGTTTTCACCATTACTCTGGAGCATAAATTGTTTAGCAGTCTGGTCCAATTAAATTCAGATAGTGGTAGTTTTTGAGACCAGTTTCTAAAGTTTTCCCTTTCCCCATGAAGGGTCTTTTCAGTTGCCTCTTTGCATGATTGTCTCTGGAAAATTGGATGGCCAATGGTTTAGCTTGTTGCTCTTAATTAGGTGGAGCTATTGTTTTGGGTAGCACTCTTCAGCTTGAACTTTATTTCAAATAAAGACAATTACTTCAGGTAGAGCTTCAGAGTTTTTCTGTTTTTTTTTTTAATGGACTTTCTCTTCCCCTGGTAAAACTTTAAACTCTGAGAGGGTCAGTATCCTCTAGCTTTCTTGGTTTGCCTCTCCCAAAATGGAATCTCTGCTCTAAGAATGAACTGGTATGAGGACCACAGGGACCTCAATATTCTGTTTGATGCATGTGGGGTAGAGCCTCTGTCCTATGAGTAGGGTGGGTAGAAAAAGGAGCCCAAATGTTAGCAGACATTCACCAGGAATTTAGTCTCTTCAACTTGCACTTGGAGTGGATGTGAAATACTGATGCCTTCTGGTGAGATATTGTAAAACTTAATTGGGGGCTGAGGAAATAGTGAACCCCAACCTCTTGTCCACCTGCCTGTAGTAGTGTTTTCATCATGGTGAGTTTGGTGGGTGGAGAAAAGCAGTGAGTCACAGATTAAATGCCATAATGTTTCAAGAAAATTTTCTGTAGATTAATTTTTTTTAGTTTTATAATATTCATTAGCTTTGTTTAGTTCACTGAGGAGTGGGTCAGCAGAGCTCTTCATATTGTTATCCTGGACATGGAGCCCCCTATAAGTTTATTCCCTAAAATTTTATTTTCTGTTATTCCAAGGGAATATAAGGTAAGATGGGAGATGGACAAATATGCTTGATTTGTCATCTTTATCTTATCCCTTTCACCTTTTTATAAGAGTTTATCTCTTCTCTCCAGGTCTCGCTGTTCCGCAGGTATAAATAATTAATTTGTGTCATCGTATCACTGGCATTTGATAGAACCAGGCCCAGAAACTCTATAAGTAAACTTGGTTTCAAATCCAGGTTTCTGTACGTCCTAGTTGTTTGACCTTAACATCACATGGGTTCTTTGAATTTTTGTTCCTTCATCTGTAGTAAAAGGAAAGAACACTTAACATGTGTTGCTACAGTTAGAGATAACATAAAATGTCAATCTAAACATGGTTTTTAGAGAATCCAGGTCATCACATCATAATTATAGGAAATACAAGAAAGACTGTGGCAAAATGTTATTAGCCTCATTATCTAATGAGTTTCAAACCACTTTTAATTTAAAAAAATTATCTATGCACAAAGCAATTATTGCTACATTAAAATTGTTTCAAAAAGAATGCAATTCAAATCTATTTTTGTGATTCCTGGTTAATCTCTACAGTGCCTTGAGTTATCACGTAAGAAGCATTTAAGAGCTCATGACTGGGAAGAAGAGTTTTCTTTCTCATATGAACGTTCCCAGATATTTTGGTGCAGTTTTTGTGGAATTTTAGACAAAATAGGAAGAATGATTTTAAAATGCTATACCAGAGGGTTTCATTTCAGAAATTATTGATGTTTAATTCCACAGTGATGGACTCCTATATCCAGAAAGCTTGATTTAATTTAAAGATTTGTAACTTTGACGCTTTTCATAGTATTTAGAAATGCCATATTATTACATTAAAATTTTAATGATTCTTATCCCATTTATTTGAAATGTCTAAGAATTTACACATAGATTGAGTATGAATTTGTCTTTGCTATCTTTTTTGAAATAAGTTTCCTAAAACTTTGTCAAAGCAAAATTTAATAGAGTACCCTGCATAAAGGAGATAGTGAATAAATAATTGCTGTATTTAATAAACATGCTCCTGGGTGAGATAAGCATTTGATAAGCAAATTTGTCATACAGTTAGTCAAGAGTCCAGGAAAGGTCTTCAGGACCTTATGTGACCATATCTTCTTAATGTTAATTAGTGTCTGATAGCTGGAAATAGCCCCATTAGGTGTTTATGTGGTTTTTATATGGTGCATCAATAAATCCTCGCAGATTCTGAAAGCTCCCTTACTAATGGAAAGTGGTAGTGTAGAAATGGGTGGTGTTAACGGTAAAGAATTTCAGGGACTCGTCCAGCTTTAATGATTGAACTTTTATTTGTGTTACATATGGATGTCTATATAATGTTTCATTCATTCAAAGAAAGGGCCTTGTGGTCATTAATTTAATGTGTAGGTCTTGGTACTCATATTTTGTCAGACACCAGCCTGGATATTACTGTGAAGGTATTTTTTTAGGTGGGATTAATACTTGAATGAGTAGGTAATTACTTTCAATAATGTGGGTGGGCCTTATCCAACCAGTTGAAGGCCTTAAAAGCAGGACGAAAGCTCTGAGGATGAATTCTGCCTTGAGTGTGCCTTTGGACTTGAACTGCAATATCATCTTTTCCTTGGGTCTTCTGCCTGCTGGCCTGTTCTGCAGATTGTGGACTTTCTGGTCTCTACAATTCTGTAAAATAAATTTCTCAATATTTATCTATCTCTATACACACATACACGTATAGATACCTTTGTATATGTACCCATGTACATAAACACACACACACACACACACACACACACACCCCTTATTGGTTCTGTTTCTCTAAAGAACCCTTAATGATATAAATCCATTGTTAAATATACTGATTTGGTTCAATCTCCTGCTTTTCCAGTAAGTAAACTAAGGTGCATAGGGAAACAGTCTCAAGATCATACTACCATTTTGTAGATGATCCAGGACAGAAGCTGTGATTTCTTCTATCAGTAGAAGATCATTCTCTAAGCTGTTGGTCCCAACTTTAACATGTATCAGTATCACCTCGAGCTCTTGTTATAACACAGATTACTAGGGTTCGTTTCTTCTCTGCTAGAATTTCCGATTCAATATGTTCAAGGTAGGACACTGAAATTTGCATTTAATATCCAATGAGTTTCCATGTGATGCTGACCCTTCTAGTTTAGAGCCCATACTTGAGAACCACTGCTGTAGATTACAGTGTAATACGTGGGGAAGCAGTGAAGGAGCTTCAGTTCACTGAAAAAAAATAGATCCTTAAATAAATTATTTGATGTAGGCTGTTTCCTAGTTTCTTTACTGGTACCTACTGAAATTCTCATTCATATTCCTGGGCCTCAGATGTCTTATTAATAAAATAAGGACTTTAGGACAAATGATATTTATAATTTATAAGATATTATAAATACCAGTACTTTCTTGTGAGCATTAAAGAAAATACTTAAGAAAAAAAATTCTGGAAAAATGGTCAAGATGGTGGAGCAGTATGGAAGTTCTTTGTTTCTCTCATCCCTGAAATGCAGCTACATCAGTACCAAACCATTCTGCACTCTTAGAAAACTGATCTGAGGATTAACACAACACTCTACATAAGTTGAACTGCAGAACTTGGCAGGTATGCAGGGCAGAGAAGTGAGCTGGAAGAGAGAGAAGCCATGGAAGTTAGAGAGCTGGTTTTGTTTGCAGAAAGAGGACAGAGACAGTGGGGAGAGTACAAGAAAACCACTCCTGCCAAAAGCAGCTGTAGAGAAGGAGAAAGAGTGGAAACACCCACAAGGAACTGAATAAGAAAAAGGAGAAAGGAGAAGGTTTAACTACTATTTTGACTCTATAAACAGGGGAGCACAGAGTTGGAAACTCTGCAGCTTGATACCTAAAGTACTCTGGTGAGAAGAGCAAATCTCCTGGAGCAGATAGGGTTATCTGAGGGGTCCTCAGGCTACACAGCGAGAGGAGGTTCCACTGCCTGAAAGACCTTTGGAAGAGGCTGTGTGGCCTCTCCACAGGCAAGGGTCCCAGAAGACCCCAGAGAACAGCCACGTTTGCTGGTGTTAGAACAAGGATGCTATGGTGCAGTGAAGCCTGGTGCCAGATGTGTGTTGTGATTTACTGTAGTCCCTGAAACTGCTACTGCTACAAGATCGTGTGAACTTTTTCGGGGGTGTACTGGCACCCAGTCACAATCTCTGGGCCTCTTCAGCAGCAAGGTTGTGCAGGTGTTCCTGGGGGGCAGGTCAGCACTCAGCCATTGCTTGGTGAGACCCTCCCCTAGAGAGTTTAAGCAAATCCAAGCTGTAGGTCCCTCAGAAGTGAGGGGTTTGAAAACATAGCCCCATCTGAGATAAAATTCAGGAGGGAGGTGCCACTTGGCAGGCTGACAGCTTGAATGCATACAGTGTAGAAATGGGGAGTGAATGGAAGCCACAGGCAAAGGAGGGGTGCTAGATTGCCATTCGGCAAGACCACAGAGTTGTGACAGTAAAGACTGGGAAGCTAGGCAACACCATTTTCACCTCTCCTGTGCATGTGTACATGCATATGTGCACTACACCCATCCACCCCAGTGAACTAAGCAGTTCACCTAGTGGAGAAAGGAGCCATTACACCAAGCCTTGTCCAACTGTACCAACCAACCCCTAGAGGATAACCACAAGTCTCTCCCCCTATTTAGTGTATAGACTATAAAGTGCTTCATAGTTTGACTTCTGGGGGAAACTGGATGTAATTTCATCTGTATTTCATTCTGTTCACTGGTTCATCAATTCATTATGTTTTCTTTTTTTTTTATTATTCTTGGATACGGAAAGGGGAGATTTTTATTTTTATTTTCAGTTTTATGAAGATTTTTCTTTATTTTTTGCTACTTTAGTTTCATTTATTTGTAAATTTTTAAATCTATTTTAAAATTAGAATTTAGAATAAATTTTAAATTTAGAATTCCAATAAATTAGAATTTTAGAATAAAACTTAGAATTAGAGAACTCAGTGACTCATTAAAAAGGAACAACATCCAAATCATAGGAGTTCTAGAAGATGAAGGGGGAGAAAAAAGGGGCAGAAGGTTTATGTGAGCAAATTATAGTGGAAAACTTTCCTAACCTGGGGAAAAATAGACATCAAAATCTAGGAAGCAGAGAGAAGTCCCATTAGATTCAACAAAGTGACCATCAACAAAGCATATCATAGTCAAATTCACAAAATACACAGACAAGGAAAGAGTGATGAAAGTAGCAAGAGGAAAATAAATTCCTTAACCTATAAGGGAATACAGATCAGGTTTGCAGAAATGTGGAAGGCCAGAAACGAGTGGCAGGATATATTCAACATGTTGAATCAGAAAAGTATGCAGCCAAGAATTCTTTATCCAACAGGGCTGTTATTCAAAAAAGAAGGAGAGATAGAGTTTCCCAGAGAAACAAAAACTAAAGGAGTTTGCAACGACTAAAGGAGACTTACAAGAAATTTTAAAGGGGATCCTTTGAGTGGATAAAAGACAAAACAAAACAAAAAAGACCAAAAGCAGCAAAGACTAGAAAGGACCAGAAAACATCACCAGAAACTTCAACTCTACAGGCAATACAATGGCAATAAATTCATATTTTTCAGTATTCATCCTAAATGTCAATGGACTAACACTCCACTCAAAAAAAACATAGGGTGACACAATGGATAAGAACATAAGATCTATCTATCTGTTGTTTATGAGAGATCCATTTTAGACCTAAAGACACCTTAAAATTGAAAGTAACAGGATGAAGAACCATCTTTCATGTTAATGGTTGCCAAAAGAAAACCAGAGTAGCCATACTTATATCAGACAATCTGTATTTTAAAGTAAAGACAGTATATATTAAGAAAAGCATTATATCATAATTAAAAGATCTACCCACCAATGAGATTTAACAATTGTAAACATTTATGCCCACAATGTATATAAATTGCACCCGAATATATAAATCAATTAATCACAAACTGAAAGAAACTCATTGAAAATAATACCATAATAGTAGAGGACTTCAATATTCCACTTAGAGCAATGGATAGATATCTAATCAGAAAATCAACAAGAAAACAATGACACACTGAACCAGGTGGACTTAACAGATATATACAGAATATTTCATCCTAATGCAGCAGAATACACATTCTTCTCATGTGCACATGGAATGTTCTCCAGAATAGATCACATACTGGAACACAAATCAGTCCTCAACAAGTACAAAAAGATCCAGATCATATTGTGCATATTTTCAAACCACAACACCATGAAACTCGAAATCAACCACAAGAAAAAATGAAAACAAACAAACAAACAAACATGAATACCTGGAGACTAAAGAGCATCCTACTAAAGAATGAGTGAGTAAACCGAAAAGTTAAGAGGAAATTAAAATGTACATGGAAGGGATGCCTGGGTGGCTCAGTCAGTTAAGCATCTGACTTTGGCTCAAATCATGATCTCACAGTTTGTGGATTTCAGCCCTGTGTTCGGCTATGTGCTGACAGCTCAGAGCCTAGGGCCTGCCTTGGATTCTGTGTCTCCCTCTCTCTCTGCTCCTTGCCAACTCATGCTCTGTCTCTCTCTTTCTCAAAAATAAATAAACATTAAAAATAAATAAATAAAATGTACATGGAAGCCAATGAAAATGATGACACCACAGCACAAAACTTCTGGGATACAGCAAAGTCAGTATAAGAGGGAAGTATATAGCATTTCAGGCCTTCCTAAAGAAGGAAGAAAGGTCTCAGATACAAAACCTAACCTTATACCTTGAAAAGCTGAAAAAAGAACAACAAATAAAACCCAAAACCAGCAGAAGCTGGGAAACAATAAAGATTAGAGCAGAAATAATGCTATCAAAATAAAAAATAAAATAGTATAACAGATCAGTGAGACCAAGAGCTGGCTCTTTGAATGAATTAATAAAATTGATAAACCCATAGTATGATCAAAAAGTAAAAAAAAAAAAAAAAAAAAAAAAAAAAAAAAAAAAAAAAAAAAAAAAAAAAAAAAAAGGACTCAAATAAAGAAAATCAGATGAAAGAAGAGAAACATATAAACTACCAAAACCAAAGAAATAGAAAATTTGAACAAACCTATAACAAGTAAAGAAAATGAATTAGTAGTCAAAAATCTCCTCCAGGGCCAGATGATTTTCCAAGGGAGTTCTACCAAACGTTTAAAGAAGAGTTAACACCTATTCTTTTTAAGCTGTTCCAAAAAAATAGAAATGGAAGGAAAACTTACAGTCTCATTCTACAAGGCCAACATTATCTTGATTCCAAAACCAGGCAAAGACCCCTCTAAAAAGGAGAGCTACAGACCAATTTCCCTGATGAAGAAGGATGCAAAATTTCCTAACACAATACAAGACAACCAGATTCAACAATACATTAAATGAATTACTCACCATGATCAAGTGGGATTTATACCTGGGATACAGGGCTGGTTCAATATTTGCAAATCAATGTGATAAAGAAAAGTTTAATAAAAATAAAGGACAAGAACCACATGATCCTCTTAATAGATGCGGAGAAAGCATTTGCAAAATACAACATCTTTTCTTGATAAAAACCCTCAAGAAAGTAGGGATAAAAGGATCCTACCTCAATATTTTAAAATCCATATATGAAAGACCCACTGACAGTATCATCCTGAATGGGGAAAAATTGAGTTTCCTCTCTAAGGTCAGGAACATGACAGGGATGTCCACTCTCACCACTGTTATTCAACATAGTATTAGAAGCTCTAGCCTCAAGGAGAGGGGGCAAGATGGCGGAGAAGTAAGGAGCTCCGTACTTGCACTCACGCCCATACATCACACAGAAAAGATCTGAAGACATTGGAAACCTTACAAA